>NC_057401.1:39326827-39626827 GCF_019320065.1 Cervus canadensis
ACTAGGTGGTAGATATTCATCAACACGTGAATCAGCCAGGGATTGAGATGATGTAACATGCTATTGCTATAATAATGATCGTTTGAATATCTCTTCTCGAATGTGTCAGAGCATCAGAAATCTGCCTCCCTGAAAAGTCCTGTTGACCTCAAAGCCTGAACTTGAAACCTTTATGCTGTGTACCTCCTACAGATTTGTCCTTTCAAAAATATTTTTTATTGAAATATAGTTGATTTACAACATTGTATTAATTTTTGCTTTAGTCAAACCTCTTTCTGCAGAATTTTAATGCTTAAGACATGATGTACAGGAGATAAGGGGACGAACTGAAAGAATAGCATGGAAACATATACATTACCATATGTAAAACAGATAGCCAGTAGGAATTTGCTGTATGATGCAGGGAGCTCAAACCTGGTGCTCGTGACAAACTAGAGGGGTGGAATGGGGTGGGAAATGGGAGGAAGAGGAATGGGACATGTATACCCATGACTGATTCATGTTGATGTATGGCAGAAACCAACATAATACTGTAAAGCAATTATCCTCCAATTAAAAATTTTAAAAAGACATGCAAATAGATTTTAAGTATCCCAATTTTGTTCTATTTCAAAGACCTACCCATCAGCTGTTTTCCCCCCACTTCATTCGAAAGAACCTATAAATCTGTATCTCTTTCAAAGGTCAATGTTTAAGTAAGGATAGGAAAGAGAGGAAATCCCATCTCGTTTGCTCTGCATTTTAACCTTTACTTAAGCCATAAGTCAAAAATGATACCTAAAGTACTATACCTAGGATGTAACTGTGCCTCATTTGGCCCAAATACTGTTAGAAACTTTGAGCCAATGTTAAAGATTTTGTTAGAAAATCCCAATCTGACTTCTATCAAACTGGAAGATCTGATGACATAAGGCAAAGCTCCTATGATGAGAGTAATGGCTACTCCCTGTAGAGGAAAAATTTAAGACAAAGCCGGTTCTAGACAGCTTACCAAAGCCTCTACTATTCTCTATTTTTGTCTACCAGTCCGGTCCTGTGGGCATCTGGTTTTATTATATTTCAGATCCCTGATATTTTACCTATGGACCCTTCCAATCTTCATATGCAACCACATATATTAAACTGGGAAGCAGACAATCTGTAAAATTACCATCCATTCCAAAATTCTTCAATTCTGTAATCACATGTTTCAAAAACTAGGGTTTTTGATGTCTCCCTCACCTAACGTAAAAGACAGCCGTAAAGAAATACTTGACACGTTTCCTTCATTGGTTGTTTCAAGACAAATGTCAGGAAGGAGGCTTGAAATTTAAGCAAGCTATAGCCTCAAGGGAATCCTTTATTTCAGAACAGAGAACAAAACCTCTCTTTTAAAAATCTCACAGTAACAGTCGAGCAGCTTGCCTGTCTTCCTGTGTGCTCTTTTTTTTTTTCCTGTGTGCTCTTTGATTGGACTAAGAGGAGGGGGAAATGGGCTAAAAGGAAAATGCTTCTAGATGTTCTAGATGGCAAGATCTTAATTACATGAATTTTTTCTTTTTATAGAAACAGTGCATATCAAAAGAGATTTAAGACAGGAGAGGGCTTACTGTGAAGGGTAGCTACAACAATTTTTTGTTTTTTACTTTCGACCTTTTTTACTCGTAGTGGGATACACCTGATTAACAATGTTGTGATAGTTTCAGGCGAACAGTGAAGAAACTCAGCCATATTAATCAAAACCAAATTTATGAGCTCCAGGTCCTGATAAGATGAGGTAAGTACTCTCTCCCCATATTTCCCTCAGAATTCAACTATAAAATCTGGTTTAAATGCATAGAACCACACTGTGAGGATCCTGAACCATAGTCTTTTTTTCTTTTTAACATTTTATTTATTTATTTATTTATTTATTTGGCTGCACCAGGTCTTAGTTGTGGCATGCAGGATCTTTAGTTGCCTCGTGTGAACTCATTCCCTGACCAGGGATTGAACCCAGGTGGTGCATGGAGTCTTAGCCTCTGGACCACCGGGTAAGTTTCCCCTGAAACACAGTTAATAGCATGCAGATTGGAAAAGACCAGAAGTATCATCAAACCGACAGTTTTGCCATATATCCCCCTCCAGTGGTAAATTCACTGCTTAGCCTTGGACTTGAGTGCAGCCATAAAAGTGTGTGGTAGAATGCAATAACTAAAACTTCAGATTTCTGGGCCAGAGGGCTGAAAAGGGGCATCTGGGGCAACTGAAACACACTATGCAGATTGGGGAGGGGAAGGAGAGAGAGCAAGTGACCCCATAAAGCTATTTATAAGTAATACTATAATAATTATAGTAATTTCTTTTTGTGAGGCTCAAATTCTACTTACTTCATAAGACCAACATTATCCTGATACCAGAACTAGGTAGAAACAGTTCAAAGAAAACTCCAGGCCAATATGCCTGATGAAATTAGACTGAAGACTCCTTAACAGATTTATCAAATCAAATCCAGCAATATACAGAAAGAAGAATCACCACAACCAAGTGCAGTTTCTCTTGAGAATCCAAGGCTGGCTCAGTGTGAAAATCAATACGTGAATTTAAATTTAAATATATCAAAGAATTAATATTAATAAATATGTTCAAATCATTTGAATCTGATTCCACTAAGGAAAGAATTAGACACAGCATAAAGATTCACCACCTGAATGGTCAAGAATAAGAAAAATGAAACATCTGTGTAGTTCAGTTCAGTTCAGTCACTCAGTCCTGTCCAACTCTGCGACCCCATGAATTGCAGCACGCCAGGCTTCCCTGTCCATCACCAGCTCCCAGAGTTTGCTCAAACTCATGTCCGTCGAGTTGGTGATGCCATCCAACCATCTTATCCTCTGTCATCCCCTTCTCTTCCTGCCTTCAATCTTTTTCAGCATCACGGTCTTTTCTAATGAATCAATTCTACGTATCAGGTGGCCAAAGTATTGGAGCTTCAGCTTCAGCATCAGTCCTTCCAATGAATATTCAGGACTAATTTCCTTTAGGATTGACTGGTTTGATCTCTTTGCAGTCCAAGGGAATCTTAAGAGTCTTCTCCAACACCACAGTTCAAAAGAATTAATTCTTCAACATTCAGCATTCTTTATGTCCAACCCTCACATCCATACATGACTACTGGAGAAACAACCAGATTGACAAAGACTATAAAGATTGAAAATATTAAGTAATACCAAGATCTCAAAAGCAAAAGCAAGGTCACCAGCTCTGATGACATCTGAATTATCTCTTTTTTCTTTAATGCAAATATACAGATAGAGATTTTGACCCAGAAATTGAACTTCAAAGGAGTTATCTTAAAGAATTAAATCTAGTGAACATTTCTTGGAGCTTTCTGAGATGCTGTTCCCTTGTTATAATCCTCAAATTTGGCTCAAATAAAATTTTCCACTTCTTTCATTAAAAAAAAAAAAGAATTTAATCTAACCAGATAAGTATAGCAAACTATAAATTCAAATATATCTACAGAGGAATTATTGGCAAGTGAGTAAGATTAGAATCAATTAATATATCCAATAAGAATTTTAATGAAATACAGTTCTATCACCTAAGTGTTATTATAGACCAGTGGTTCTAAAAGGGAGTGCCCCCCTCCTTAAAAATCACTTTTGGAAATCCCTGGTGGGCCAGTGGTTAGGACTCCACACTCTCACTGCCAAGGGACCAGGTTCGATCCCTCATCTGGGAACTAGGATCCCACAGGCCTGACAGTACCGCCAAAAATACAACCTTCCCCCCAACCCTGAAACAAAAAAAAAAACCCACTCATTCAACCCCTGAGATGGTGTTAGCTTCCTCAAGAATGTTAGGTCAGGAAAAAAAACTGAAAATAACTATATAGGAGCCCTAACACATTAAAGAAAGTTACTTTCCAATGCTAAATGAAAAAAAATCAGATTATAAAGCCATGTGTGAAGAATGCTACCTTTTTGTTTTACTAGAGAAGGATGTATATATAGCCCATTCTTCCCTTAAATGTTCCCGGTGGTGACCCCTATGCAGCGGGTTATGACCTTTGCTTCTGATTAGGAGATTTGCTAATCTCTGTTTCTCTAATAACTTTTACTATGTAATAGGAAATGGTTACTTAATAATACTTAAATAATTACTATGGTGTAAAAACCCCACGATAGCTCCACATGCCTAAGGATAAATTTCAAAATCCTTAGCATGACATTCAGGGCCCCATGAACTGTACTTCCAGGCTGATCTTCAAGCCTCCTCTCCCACCACTCCTGTACTAGGACCTACCTGCCTGTCCTCCACACAGCACAGTGCTTGCTCCCACCTCTCCATGTGGTTTGTGTTCTGCTCCCTCTGAGGTCAGCCTCACAGGTCTATGAGGGGCTCTTTCTATGACCCAGAGGGGCAGAGTCTCTCTTTTATGTTAAGGAAAGTGGCACCCTGGCAATATGAGGAGACAAGAAAAAAGCAAAGCAGAGAGACTTCTTTCTAAAAACAGATTGAAGGACTTCCCTGGTGGTCCAGTGGCTAAAAATCCACGCTCCCAGTGGTGGGGGGGGGGGGGGCCTGGGTTTGATCCCTAGTCAGGGAACTAGATCCCATGGGCCACAACTAAGACCCAGCGTGACCAAAAAACCTCATTAAAAAAAGTTGAAATGAATTGACTATTTTTCTGACCACATACATGGTTCCAAATTAACCTTCTCTTTGTATTTTCTCTTTAGTCTGTGTTGCCTCATGTGAGACGAGAGAATGGATTGCATTTTTTCCCCTCTCTTTCTGGGTCCCCAGTTCAGCTGAGCCATAAAACTTTTTTTCAGGCTTCTTAGACCTGCGTCAGATATTTGCAAAGTCTGAGATTGCCTGGCTTGGTGCTTTACTTGGCTGCCCTCAGGTTCTGTTCCAGAGACCAGGTGAATGAATGGTGAATAGAATCCAGTGTTCTGGAGGGAAATGGGGAGATGGGGGAATGGCCCGTCATTAACAGTGCTCAAGCAGAAAAAGTTACTCTCAAAAATAGTGTGATATTTCTTTGCAGCTCAGCCATTTCCATTCCTTACATTCTTTTTTTTTTTTTTTGCCTTTAGACAAAAAAGATTTTTAAAAAAACAATTTTGATTATGTTTAAACCCTGGGGCAGATGACTATTTCCAACAGAAAACAGTGGGTCTTTCACACCCTCTGTGTCCTTTTATAGCAACACCTAAACAATAAGCCTTTCAGGTTTTCAGTGAGTGGGGATAGGTTAAGCCAAGCTCAAAACAGACCTAGCTGCACTTTGAGCTCAAATAACCCACTGGGGAGGCATGCTCGCCTGCTTTTATTAGAGAGGGTTCTCTTGGCCCTTATGACAACAACAGCCTCCTTTTTCCCTCTGAGATCAGTAGGTTCCAAACGCGAGTGGCCCTCCTCTGTGGCACAGAAGTTCTTGCCACTGTTCTACCAGACTTTCAAACCAGATTCAGCCCCGAGCAAAACTTGGAAGGAAGAGAAGATTCTCTTAGTGCCACCTTTGGGAGAAACAGCCTGGAGGCCAGGTCCCTCACTTTTCTCCAGCCAGCTCCGGAGTATCAGAAATTTTAATATCTAAACTCAACACTTTAACCTCAGTTAAAATTCAAGAAGGAACAACACACCCTTTTGAGTTTGTGAGATACAGCCTTCATACACTTGGATGACATGTGAAGCATTGTCAATCATCACAATGTGAGATACCAACAAGCTTTTCTCATTGCTGTCTCCTGGAGATCATCCCTGAATCAGATGCCAGACCTTGACTTCTATTATCCCAGGAGTCAAAGAGTCAAGAGAAATGTGAAATGAAAAGCCAAGCAAAATAACAGGTTCTTCTGCTTGCTGCTTCCTCCCTCTCACTCCAGACACACACACACACGCACACACACACACACACACACACACACACACACACACACACACACACACACACACACACACACACACACACACACACACACACACACAGAGTCTCTCTCTCTCTCTCCAGAGTTCTGAGCTGGGGAGAGGCCAGCTTCAGAGAGAAAGAGCAGAGTGAGCAGCAGGAAGTGTCCCTGCACTTAGCCCCCACCTCCACCCACCCCCCACCCCGTGACCCTATGGCTAGGGGACCTAAGAGAAGAGTGGGCCTGAGTCTGGGGCCCCCTTGTATGGGACTCCCGGCGTGTGGTACCTTGCAGACGCTCTTCCTTCCCCTGGGCCCAGGCAGAGAGTAGTTGAAATGGTAGCACAGCCTTTCCAGGTGTTGGAGAGCTTGACTCTTCTTATCTCCCAAGGGGTTTAGAAATGACCCACAGTTTTCCATGGCCCGGGATGAGGACTTGGCTGCATCTCTGAGGAATCGCCATGCCAGCCATCTGCTCAGGGGCAAGGTGAGGCTGGCATCCTCTGAACCAGGCACCTTCTGGGTCCAGAGACAAACAGGTCGAGCAATGGGACCAACTCGGGAGATGGGCAGCCTGCCCCACCGCAGCCCAGGGCTGGCTGGGGCTTTGTGCACCTGGAGCTTCAACTCAGGACAGATAGCAGGGGAGAAACACGGAAAGGAGCTCGGAGATGGACTGTGAGTGGCTTAGAAGACTTGAGGTGACAAAGATAAAGCTCAGAAATAACCAGATCAAGTTGCCTGTGTCAGATGGCTGTGGCTTAACACTCTTGTTCAGAAATCAGACTGTGTAAGTCCCAGGGCAGCACAACCATCAGTGGGATCTTGGGCAAGCTGTTTTGCTTCTCCCGGTTTTGGGACAACCCTCCACCTCACACGCCCACAAACCCTGGCTGTTCAAAATGAATGTTTTTTTTCCAGCTCTGCTAGTTGTTCTACAGCCTCTAGGGGTGGGACAGCCCGGTTTCTACTGCATGTTTTATGTTGTCCTGGAGCCGGTGAGTCCAGAGGCGGCGGGTGGAGGGGACAGGGAGGTCAGGGCTCTGCCGTCTTCTGTCATTTCTCTTCATCAGGTGCCCCAGCGCCCCAGCTGAGGGAACTCCCCGGCCTGCGCTGAGAACACCCTCCTCATCAGCGATTTAAAAATATTCCTGTAGAGGGCGCAGTTTCCTCGTCCCAGAGGCTGCGGAGGTTCAGTCAGGTTCTGAATACTGTTCCGTCCATCGGATGACCTCCTCAGAGCCCCGAGGATAGTACTCCTGGGAATGTGGAGAAGCGTGGCTCTGCCTCTGGCCGAGAGAAACTCCTGGCTCAGCTCTAGGGAAAGAGACAATTGCGCTGGTTCTGACACAGCCAAGCCCCTGGTTCAAGGCAGCATACAGGCTCCCCGCGCTTAGAAATCCGGAAGACGTCTAGACGGGTGCCAACAGTCTCCAGGGAAGATGTCAAAGAGGTGGTAGCATTGGGAGTAGACCTTGATGGATTTGGGGACCAATGCCAAGGCAACAGAGACAGAAAATGGCAAGGTCTTGTTAAAAGCTCTTGCTTTAAAATAAAAATTCAGTGTGTTCAAACTGTTCGCTTTTTTTTTCTTTTTTCTTTTTTTTTTTTTTTTTTTACACCCCCCCGGACCTCCTTCACCAGGAGTGCTGTGTGCAGAGGTGAAACTATCAAACTGCTCGCTTTTAAATGGCTAATTTTGTTATGTGACTTTCACTTCAATTAAAAAAAAACTGCATGAGATGGTTCTGAGTGTATGGGTGTGCGTATATATGTATATATATGTGTGTGTGTATACGTATATATAATTTATTTATTGTTGCACTAGGTGATAGTTCAAAATCCAAAGATAAAAAAGAACATATAGGGACTTCCCTGGTGGCCCAGTGGTTAAGACTACAGGCTCCCAATGCAGGCATAAGGGTTCAATCCCTAGTCCAGGAACTAGACTCCGCATGCAGCAACTAAAAAGATCCCATACAGGCCAACAAAGACCTGACATAGCCAGATAAATTAACAAATAAATATTTTTTTTTAAAGTGTACAATGGAACTCTGCTCCAACAATGTTATGTGCCAGCCTAGATAGGAGGGGATTTTAGAGGAAAATGGATACATGTATATGTATGGCTGAGTCCATTTGCCGTTCACCTGAAACTATCACAACATTGCTAATTGGGTATATTTCAGCACAAAAAGTTTAAAGTTTGGAAAAAACAAACCAAAAAGGATATAGAGTAAACACTCTTCCAGTCTTTCCTCCAAATACCCAGTTTTCCATTGGAAAAGCAGCTAATGCCATAGTTCCCTTTGTATATATCCAAAGATATTCTATGCAAACACAGGGAACTGGGTATATGTAGTCTTATTTCCATTCTTCTTTTACACAAATGGTAGCCTACTCTGCATATGTTTGGGCACCTTGCTTTGATCACTGAATGCATCTTGGCTCTCATACCTTATATACCAACTCTCTAAATAATTTGTTTATTAACATTCCTGTGATACATTATCTACAGATGCCATTATAATCTTCATCACTTTCATTTTTTTTTTTAATTTATTTGTTTATTTGGCTGCTCCATTGAGGCATGTGGGATCTTTAAGTTGCAGCATGTGGGATCTAGTTCCCTGACCAGGGATTGAACCTGGGCTCCCTGCATTGGGAGTTCAGAGTCTCAGCCACTGGACCACCAGGGAAGCCCCTCATTTTTTTTTTTTATAGGCAAGAAAATTGAGGTCCAAGAAGATAGTGCCTAAAGGTCACACATCTAGGAACTGGTGGAGGTGGGACATAAACCCAGTCTGACACAAGAATATTTGGTTTTAACCACTCAGCTTTACAGCTTCTACCTGAGGAGGCTTATTTTTTCCTACCAATGCATAGTATCCCATTCTGTACTATATGGCGGTACCATAATTTATTCAACCCCTGCCTACTGATGAATATTTAGGTTTTTTCCAACCTTCTGCTGTTACAAAAAAAAAGAAAATTGCTGCAGAGAGTAAGCTTGGATAGATGGCATGTTACATGTATGTGTCTCCTCAGGACATATTTTTCTTTTTTTTTCTTTTTTTTTTAGGATATATTTTTCAAAGTGAAATTCCTGATATATTTTTTGATGGCTATTGCAAAATTGCCCTTCCTCTTGCCCCATTGATTTTCATCCTTCCCGAAGCATTGGATGCAAATCCCTGTTTCTCCAGTCCTCACTGAGGCCCACTTAATATTTTAGCGTCCAGTGAGTAGTTAGGTGCTAGACCTCTATAGGTCTCCTCCTATAGAGGAGACCATCCCTGCTTTCAAAAACTTCCAGTCTTTTATTTTTATTATTATTTCATTTTATTATTTGACTGTGCTAGGTCTTGTTGCTCTGAGGGCTCTTCTCCAGTTGCGGCCAGCAGGGGCTACTCTGGAGTTGTGGTACGCGGGGCTCTCATCGCAGTGGCTTCTCCTATTGTGGAGCACAGGTTCTAGGTGCTTCATCTTCAGTAGTTGTAGCGCGTAGGCTCGGGAGTTGTGGCTCCTGGGCTCTAGAGGTCAGGCTCAGTTGTCACACAGCACGTGGGACCTTCTCAGATCAGGGATTGAAGCTGTGTCTCCGGCATTGGCAGATGGATTCTTTGCCACCGAGCCACCAAGGAAGCCCCCAAAACTTCCCGTCTTATTGGGAGAGGCTGGGAGACAAATCACAGAGGACCATCAGTAAACCTTTATTTAATCAATTTTGTTAGTAACCTGGGTTCTTGGCCTCTTTAATCAACAGAAATTGTTAAGAGGCCAGACGAGAAAGCAAGAACAAGCAACAGGTTTCCTTGCTCACTTCCTGAGTGGGTGGTGAGCTGGTCCCTTAAATGAGGGGAGGTAAGGGGTGGATTGGTGGGTAAGGCCAGAGAGGTAGCTTAGGCGGTCTGCCCGCCCCCTCGCTGGTGATGTGTGTAGAGTGCATGTGTGGTACCCTGCTTTTTTCCCTGACACCTCAGAAGCGGCAGTTGGGTTTTGGCCTTTTTGTATCCTGTTCATTAATTGCTCCAACTATCCCTGCCTGTAGTTGTTTTTAGTCCTTTCAAGTTTCTTTGTATTCAGATCCTGGAGGAGACCCTTGTCTAGGTGAAAGCAAGTAAAGGTTCCCAGGTCCCAGCCTGTCTCATTTTGAAGAAGACAGAATACAAATCATAGAGTGGGCTCATCAGGCCCCCTACCATGTGACCAGTTTAGGTTGTGTGTTGTGGAAAAGAAAAAAAAAATCACCAGGAGGTCCTTGTTCACAATCACTGAGTCTCCCCAGCAGGCCCACATTTTATTGCGCCACAAGGTGGAGAACGATTCAAATGCTTCTTCATCCAGGTCTGTTCCTCACCATCTTCAGAAAAGGGATGGAAGACCCATAGTTGCAGCAAGAGCTTAAGGAATTTTCTATTTTCAGTGAAAGAAGAGGGCAAGTCTTCAGACCTAGATCATTTGCTAAAATTGGAATTTGGCAAGTGGCCATTAAATAATAAGTGCATTTTAGTCCTTGAGTTTTATGTATTTGTTTTATTTCATTCATTTAAAAATTAGGTCTTTGTTTGTATCCAAGTGACTTAATTAAAAGTGCAGACTCTAACCCGCATGCTGCAGTTTGAATTCTTGCTTCCCCTGCTAACTAATCAACTGTTGCCCAGGTTGTTTTATTCAGGTGCAAATACTTATTGAATTCCTACTGTGAGCGACTGGAGTGAACTGAACTGAACTATGAGCCTGGTACCTAGCAGGTAAAGATGAATAACATGAGCATGGAGGCTTCTTCAAGTGACTCCAAGGAGGAGGAAATGCAAATATCCAGACTTAACTATCTGCCAGAGGAAAAATATCCCCCCACCCCCAACTCTGCGAGAGTACACTCTTGGCTTCCGTCATCTGTGGGAAGTAACAGCCCTGTCTTTGGTCTGGCATTCATTTCTATGTGAGCTAAGATTTGTTCCTATTTATACTTCTCCAAGAAAGCTTAGGGCAGCATTAGGAGAAAAGAGTGACCTTAAACTATTGTGTGTAAATTAAAATATTTCAAAGTCTAGGGGCTACCATCTGCCTTTATTAATAGACAGAGAATTATTTGACCTCAGCATGACAGGAATTTTTCAGTCATTTGGGAGGGCCTCTCCCAAGGAGCTTTGCTCCACACCATAAAGATCAAGTGAAAATATGCTGATAGTTGGAGAACCTTAAGAGGAAGATGGAAACAGATGTTGGCTTCTTTTCCTTCCTCACCCCCGTGCGCGCTCAGTTGTTTCAGTCGTGTCCAACTCTTTGTGACCCTATGGACTGTAGTTCGCCAGGCTCCTCTTTCCATGGAATTCTCCAGACAATAATACTGGAGTGGGTTGCCATACCCTCCTCTAGGAGATCTTCCCAACGCAGGGATTGAACCCATGTCACCTGCATTGCAGGCAGATTCTTTACCCACTTAGCCACCTGGGAAGCCTGCTTCACCCCCTTACTGCTCGTTAAAGACATTGTAGGTTTTCTTCACTGAGTGGAAACTGCCCCTGGAAGCAGCAGCCATCTTCAGTCTTTAAAAACATTCCTCACCTGCTGGCTATAGATTTCTGAGAATGTATGGATGCAGTGATTATATCAAGTTTCCGGCATCACCACATTGCAAACCTATTTGATCACAAATGGATACTGAAGAACAGGATAAAGTAAGTATCATAAGACAGGATGGTTTGAAGGGAGAAAAATTTGATATGGTGGACTACAAATAAAAGCCATTAATTAAAAAAAAAAAGCCATTAATTTTAGCCCAAGGATTAGGCCAGAAGTTAAAAACAAAAACAAGGAAACTAACAAAAATCTTTGTTTAACAAGGGTGCCACAGCTCAGCACTGGGAGAAGTCACTTTGCTTCTCTTCCTACAGTCCTGGAAAAGATGTTAATTATGTCCTGCTTGGTAGAATTGTACCAAGGTCAGCCAGCACCTGTGCAGTTCTTGCTGCCTACCAGGGATCACCTGGATTACCTCTTTTAATCTTCATAACAGTCCTCAACCACTTTGACATAATTATTGTTATTACTCTTATCCTGGGTAGAAACAGAGGCCCAGAGAGATGAAGTAACTTGCCTGAGGACACAGATAATAAAGGGCATAGTCAGGGCCAGTGCAAAATGAAGTTGTAGGGTCCTGGCCTAAGACAGGGAAGTCAATTTCTCTTCCCACATGGGGGTGGGGACCTGCCTTCCTCGGGACTGGAGCCTCTGTACCTGGCCATGTACAGTAGCTGCCGGTCAGTTGCCATGGAACTGCCAGCCTAGGGCAGGGATGGTGGCTTACCACCCACCCCGCCAGAGACACAGAAGGTGTTGGGGGAACTGTACCTAACCCTGATCATCTCCTTGTCAATGTTCAGGCACCCATGGGGAGAGGGGTGGATGGCCACAGCTGAACACAAGACTTCCTGCTCACCACGCCCCCTCTATTGAGGCCCGGTTGTTGCCCTGACAGAGGTCCCCAGCAGGTCTTAGGCTGGGGAGGAGGGCAGGATGCCAGGGCATAGTGGACACCAGAGAGGACTGTGCAGGAGCTGAGGTTCTAAGACCCCTGGGCTTGCTCCATCGTCCCATCAGACTTCACTTAAAAAACACAAATGTAAAGATAAAATGATTCAGAATTTGAAGGGCGCAATCACAGAGCATTAAGCCCCAAGACCCTCTAGGTGCCTACCCTGGGTGACTGTGCTAGTGGCAAGAAGCAAGCCCTGGCCACGGGCACCCATGCTAATATCCTGACTATGGTAGAAGATCAAGCAAAATTCAAAGTCCTTTGATAAAGTCAGGAAGTAAAAATTTGTTCAGACTGTAAAAATCTTTGCTACCCCCCTGGAGAAGGCAATGGCAACCCACTCCAGTATTCTTGCCTGGGAAATCCCATGGGCAGAGGAGCCTGGCAGGCTACAGTCCATGGGGAAAAAAAAAAAAAATCTTTGCTACCCCATGGACTGTAGCTCGCCAGGCTCCTCTGTCCATGGAATTCTCCAGGCAATAATATTAGAATGGGTTGCCGTTTCCTTCTCCAGGGGATCTTCCCAACCCAGGGATCGAACCCAGATCTCCCACATTGCAGGTGGATTCTTTTTTTTTTTTTTCGCCCCACCTCCCCTCTGCAGGTGGATTCTTTACCATCTGAGTCACCGGGAAAGCCGTGGAAAATTGAAAATCCTTTGAAAAAGTCAGAAATTAAAAATTTGTTCAGACTACTAAAAATCTACCCTGCTGGTTCACCTTGAAAAGTAAAAACTGCTGTGAAATATAAAGTGATGCTGTTAGTCCCCACAGATAACTTCATTCCCAACACCTCCCTAAGGACTGTCTTTCTTTATGAAGCCTGACTTGACCTTCTCAAATAGAACTGACCACTCTTTTATTGTGCCAGGGCTTCCCTGGTGGCTCAGACAGAAAGGAATCTGCCTGCAGTGCAGGAGACCTGGGTTCAATCCCTTGGTCGGGAAGATCCCTTGGAGAAGGAAATGGCAACCCACTCCGTATCCGTGCCTTAAGAATGCCTATGGACGGAGGAACCTGGCAGGCTACAGTACACGGGGTCACAAACAGTGGGACATGACTGAGCGACTAACATTTTCACTTTATTGTGCTCCTTCCTAATTTGTGTAATTATAATGTTTAGAACTTGGGCTTTGAAATCAGACACACCTGAGTTGGAATCCCAGCTCTGTCAATAACTTGTTGTGAGACTGGGGCTAATTATCTGCATCTGTTCTTCCACTTGAGAATTGGGATAATGCAATGCTGGTGGCTCCAGCACTGCTCTATTGGATAGACTGAAGGATGGCAGTCTGGTGGAAATGAGGCCACAGGACTTGTCCTAACCTATTGAAGGAGGAAGCAGACAGAGCTCGACTCCATCTTCGGCCAGGCTGCGAACATTAGGCTACATGCATGGTTACCCTCCCCGAGGACTCTGAACTTTGTGCTTGGTGTCTATAGAAATGGCATACCAATGGAAAACCAGACCCCGGGATAAAAGAGCCTCAGGACTTGTACTTGGACTCTCCACAGCCTAAAAGAATATGCTAATTATCTCTGTAACAGAACAAAGTTGTAAATTCCATTATGTTTATCGGGATATGGGGATTCCCTCCTGGCTCAGCTGGTAAAGAATCCGCCTGCAATATGGGAGACCTGGGTTCGATCCCTGGGTTGGGAAGATCCCCTGGAGAAGGGAAAGGATACCCACTTCAGTATTCTGGCCTGGAGAATTCCATGGACTGTATGACCACAGGCCTGTTGATAAATGTCCATTGTTTAACTATCTAGGCTTATGACACATAAATCATGGGTTAACTTTGATCATATCTCTCTTTTACCTTGTCCAGACTAGTTTCAAGGAATTTGGGGAGGTGGGTTTGAGCAAGTACACTTAGGGTATATAAGGTTTTCACAAAAACTAGTCGGGGTCCTTGGCTAAGAGGAGACTCTGCCTTCGGTACACTGGCGTAATAAACTGGACTCCACTATCTGCATTGTCCTTCTGAATGAGTTTGTTTCCTGGAACGCGTGGCTACAACACTATGATTGCAAAAGTAAGCACATTTGTTTTCGCTTAGATTTTATGTTTACTTTGAGTAGCTTTGATACTGGTGGTGGGGCAGTCATGGAGATAAAGAGGGGAAACAGCATTAGTTATTGATGAGACTAGTGCTTACCAGTGTCTGACACCAACAAAGGTAACTGCAAATATTTATTATTAGTTTTTTCCAGTAGACTGAATTTTTTGAGAGTTGGGTCCTGTTTTGTTCACCTGTGTCTAACACAATGCTTGGAGCCAAATGTCTAATTTAAATGAATTTTCTTTGCAATCTACACTAACAGTGAGGATTTTATTGATAACTTAGGACTTCCTTATAGCTCAGATGGTAAAGAATCAGCCTTTAGTGCAGGAGACCCAGGTTCAATCCCTGGGTTAGGAAGATCCCCTGGAGAAGGAAATGGCAATCCACTCCAGTATTCTTGCCTGGAGAAGCCCATGGACAGAGGAGCCCGGCAGGCTCCTCTTTGTGACAGTCGTGTCACAAAGAGTCAGACACAACTAAGCGACTAACACATTCATAACTCAGGAGGGTGAATAAAATAAATCTCTTAAGGGCTTTTATATGGTTAGAACCACAGATAAAAAAACAAAAAGTTTGGAAAAAAGAGGTCTACAAGGCCTTTTATGATCAAACATTCAAACCTATTCCTAAGTGCCTAGCACTTGATTTGTTTCATTTTTGTCTGCACTTAAAATAATAAGGCTTCCCCTTGTGGCTCAGCTGGTAAAGAATCCGCCTGCAATGCGGGAGACCTGGGTTCAATCCCTGGGTTGGGAAGATCCCCTGGAGAAGGGAAAAAGGCTACCCACTCCAGTATTCTGGCCTGGAGAATTCCATGGGCTGTATAGTCCATGGGGTCGCAAAGAGTCGGTCACAACTGAGCTACTTTCACTTTTCAAAATAGTAAGCCTGAACATCACTGATGGGGATTTGAAACTCATTCGGTGAGGTTCCATACACTACGCTTTCGGAAGTTTTATTCCAAAAGGGCGAGGAGAAGAGAACTGCAGTGAACCAACGCTCACAACTTGGTGACCGCAGGATCACTGGGCGACGGCGACATTCTTGCTATCCAATCACCGGGAAATCTGGAGAGAACGCTCTGGATTGGTCAGAGAAAACATCCCTCCAGGTTCATTCAAGGAGGGGCTTGGTGTGGGCGCGGCCGGCAGAGCATTTTGGCCAATCAGAGAACGCATGGGGGCGGGCTTGGCAGCAAGAGGGTGAAACGGAGCCTATCTGAAGGCGACTATCCGCCAATCAGATCCGCCTGTCGCTAACGGAGGGGGAGTGGCCTCCGGCGGCGGGTTCCCTACTGCTGAGGCCCAAGCGTGGAGGAGGTGGGGCCCCGGGGGGCCTGGGCGGGGCGAGCGGTGTCGGCGGCGGAGCCGGATACGGGCGGCGCCGCGGCCGCCGCGGCCCTGGGGATGGGCGGAGCCCCGGCCGCCAGTGCTGGTGGCCGCTGCGAGCGGCCGCCTCTGCTCCCGCGCGTTGCTGCTACCCAGGGTGGCGGTATGCTGGGGAAAGGGGTAGTCGGCGGTGGCGGCGGCACCAAGGCGCCGAAGCCCTCCTTCGTGTCGTACGTGCGCCCCGAGGTGAGGGGGCGTCGCGCCGGCGGGGCGTCGTGCTGGAGTGGCCGGGGCGGGGGGCGCCGGGAGCCCCTTCCTTGCCTCCGGAGGGCCGCGAGCGCTTCTTGCCCGTGTGCCGGAGGGGAGCTGAGCGGGATGAGGGCCCAGGGACGCGCTGGGACTCCGGGCGGGCCCGGGTGGGATTCCCTGACGCGGGCGGGCAGGTGCTCGAGCGCAGGGCCCGCCTCACCGGGATACCGGGTGAAGGGGCCCTGGTCGGGAAGGTCCTGCGGCCCGGCTGGCTCCTGGCTACAGTAGAGGGGAGCTGGGGTTTGGGGCACCACGGGAGGGGAAGGGCTGGGGGGACTGACCACCTTCCCCCCACCCCCAACTCCGGGGACCTGCGTAGAGCTTGCAGTCCCGGCGGGTGGGTCTGCCCTGCTCTCGGAATTTCTCAGTGAGTCTGTAGAGCTTGCTTATCTCAGCTGCTTGCTTCTAAGAGTGCTATCTGATGCCGCTGGCGGGATCCCGTGCCCTGCTTCCCGCTTCCCATCAGCACTCCTGGGAGAAAGTGGGGTCGGTCCCGGCCTCAATCAGTGTCTATCTCGTCCTTGTAAATTCCCCTGTCGCTTCTTCCCTCTTTCATTTCACTCCCTCACCATCAGCCTTTCCACCTCCTTCTTGCTTTCCTCCTGGAGTTTTACTGTCACGTTCATTCATTCATTCAAAAGATATTTTTTGAGCTCCTACTCAGGGCCAAACACTGTTCTAAACTGCTTGGGTTATACACCAGTAAACAGAACAAATATCCCTGTTCTCTGGGAGCTTATCTGAGGGAGAGAGGAGTAAACAATCGATAAAATAGATATAAGTAATTATATGGTATATTAGAAGTTGCAGGTGGGATAAGAACAGGGATTGACTGATGGCCCATGGGGCAAAGAACCTGCCTGCCAATGCAGGAGACACAGGAGACATGGGTATGATTCCTGGGTCAGGAAGATGCCCTGGAGGAAGGCATGGCAGCCCACTCCAGTATTCTTGCCTGGAGAATCTCTATGGACAGAGGAGCCTGGAGGGCTACAGTACTTAGGGTCGCAAAGAATTGAACATGACTGAGTGACTAACACTCTTTTTTCTTTTCAATTATATGGTGTATTAGAAGTTGAAAAGTATGGTGGGAGAAGAAAAGACCCCCTTTTCCTCCTTGCACATGGGGCATTTGAGCAAGGACTTGAAGGATGCTTGGGATCTGAGGGTAGAGTCTGGAGTATTGGAGGGCCATCAAGGAAACCAGTCCTGCAGAATCCAGTGAGGGAGGGGGATCCCTGAGTCCTGGGAGAGGAAGTTAGGCTGCAACTTGTAGGCCACGCGGAGCTCCTGATCCAAATGCCTAATGAGATGCATTTTCATTTTTGATTTCTGAAGGGCTTTTTTTTCCCCTGCTCCTCTCTCAGCACTTTAATCAGCAACGGGTGCAGAAGCATTGGCAAATTCTTGTGCTGTCTTCCCACCTCTGTAAAGCAGAGGCAGGTGGGCTGTGAGGAGAGGTGTTCATCAGGGAGTGCTTCTATAAAACCACCAGCGGCCTGAAGCCTTTGCATGTGTATCTTTAAATTCAAATGTGTGTCTTTTTTTCCAGTGCAGAGTCCTCTTCTTATTTTTAGTCCTAATTTTAAAATAAAAACCACTTCCTCTGTAAATGCTTGATAAGGAGTCAGGGTCATCTTGAATATTCAGCAGGCTCCCCTTATAGTATTGAGGGTAAGTAATGTGGTCAGTTTCTCTTTGTGTCTTTTTGATTGAGCCAGGGTTGAAATGCAACTGATCTTTTAACCTTTCCTCTTTAGTGAGTTTCGACTGCAAGCGGAAAGTCTTCTGAAATGTGGCCAGAGCTCAAGAATGTTCCAATTTTTTATCCACCAAGCACACATGTTGTAATTAGGCATATTTTCCCTCTTTGCCCACAGCTCCTGATATATTTCCTTTGAGGGATAATTAGGGAAGGGGAGTGGGTCAACCCCAAAATAAGCCTGAAGTGGTCGCATTTTTCAGATCCTTATAGTTGGCAGTTCTCTTTCCTCGCAATAAAATAATGCTGTGTAGACACTATGCTTCTTTGTTGAAATCTGTCTCTAAAAATATTTTGTGACAGAGGATAAGGCTCTGACCTAAATTGTCTATGAGTTTTAGAAGATAAAGGAATGAAGGAGTGAGGCTGCAATTTGTCATTAAGTATGATCTAGCTTTTGCTAGCCATTACATTATCGGAAATACGTGTGAGCAGTTTTGAGGTGTAGCTTTGTGTCCCTGAGAGCCCTGGGTCTGATAACTTCTATTGGCTCACTTAATAGGAGTCCTTCTGAAGACTGTCATTCTGCTGTTCCTATTCCTTTCCCTCATATCAAGTTCATCTTTAGTGCTTTTCATGTGTGTTTTCCCATCACTTCCTTGTACGCACTTTGCTTTTGTTAGCTGGGAGGTCGCAATTTCTCACACCTCTTTTTGCTGGTAGATCACTAAGCCGCCAGAACAACCTTCAGGATGTAAGGTGCCTTATGGTACCTGTACCCAGTGATGAACTTGTTCTTGACTGATCAGATCTTGTAAGATTTAACAGGATCTGTGTTCTGTATGCCAAAGAGGCTATCAAGAGTTAGCACTTTCTACCAAAAGCAGAAGGCTTAACTGGGTAAAAGTATTTGAAGATGATGCTTTTACACATAATGACTTTTTATTTTTTCCTCTTGTGTTCAGAAAGGGTTGGCATTGGACGGCCTAAAATGAGGGATAGGAGTGTACTTCCTCTGTTAACATTGGATCTCTGCCACGGTAACTTGGCTCTTCTGTCACTGATTCTCCTAAATCAGTGAACTTGCAAGTTAAAATCTTGAACTGTAATTTAGGAACTTTGGTCATGTTTTGTAAACTCTGTCCAGAGGGTGGCACATCAATAAATTTGGTAAATGGGAAGTCGATGGGTTTGGAACAGGTCCCTGAGGTGAACAGGAGGGAGAGAGCTGGACCCGTCTTGGTGGTACCCAGTGGCTGGTACCTGAAAAACATGTCAGCACCTTCACCCCAGCACAGGCGCGGGCACACAGCGCCTCTGTGCAGTGGAACCCTGGATGCCGAGCTCTGCTTCAGCGAGGTGTTCGCTTATAGTTTGGGTGCCGGCTCTTCTTTTCTTATACAGAAAACCCCTGTTTGAATTATTGTGATTTCAGAAACCATTAGTGTTCATTGTAGAAAAATAAGACAATGTAGATAAGCAAACTTTTTTTTTTTTACGGAAAAATTACAAGCTTGTTAGTGACTTGGAGTGTATCCTGTCAGATGTGTATGTAGGGCATATATATATGTGTGTATATATATATGTATATATATATATTTTTTTTTTTACCAAAATGGGATTAATATTGCTGATCACATTATTGTATAATCTGCCCATTTCACCAGAAATGTATATTGTAAATGTCTTTCCATGTCAGTTGTCAACCTGCAACTTCTTTTTAAATTAGACCCCTTTCCCTCAACAGAGACGGACAGTGTGATGGGAGATGTTAGGTAGCACAAAGAGGCCAGGAAGGTAGTATGGTTTTTTTTTTTTTTTTTTGGTAGTATGGTTTTAAAATGGTTTTCTGGTCAGTTACCTTCTCTGGTACTGAAGGACAACTGATTTCCTTTAGACTGTCAGTTCTGTGCTCAGTTACCTTGAAATTGTAAGCTCTGGTTTGGTAATTCTTAGTGGTTAGAAATGCTTACTGTCTGTACCTGGCTGCTGCTGCTGCTAAGTCGCTTGAATCGTGTCTGACTCTGTGCAGCCCCATAGACGGCAGCCCTCCAGGCCCCCCCGTCCCTGGGATTCTCCAGGCAAGAACACTGGAGTGGGTTGCCGTTGGCCTTCTCCAATGCATGAAAGTGAAAAGTGAAAATGAAGTCGCTCAGTCGTGTCTGACTCTTTGAGACCCCATGGACCACAGCCTACCAGGCTCCTCCATCCATGGGATTTTCCAGGCAAGAGGACTGGAGTGGGGTGCCATTGCTTTCTCCGCTGTACCTGGCAGCTTGTATTAATAAATAAAGCACCATTGTGTGTGTGTGTGCTCAGTCGTGTCCAACTCTCTGCGACCTCGTGGACTGTAGCCCGCCAGGCTCCTTAGTCCATGGAATTCTCCAGGCAAGAATATTGGAGTGGGTAGCCATCCCCTTCTCCAGGGGATCTTCCGACCCAGGGATCGAACCCGGGTCTCCCACATTGCAGGTGGATTCTTCACTGCTGAGCCACCAAAGAGACCCCATTAAATGGTGGTCCTAGGAGAAAGTTCTGATTTAATAAGAACGGGGTCTCTCGTGATGAGAGAGCTGAATAAACGCCTCGGGGTGCTTCTGTGTCGCCCTCTGAAACTAAGACCAGGAAGAATTCATTCAGCTTTGAGGGTCTGCTCTACTTGTGCCCATGTTCGTGTGTTATGCCAAATATGGTGAAGATGTACTTTCTAGTTGAGTTTAGGTCAGTGTTTGACTTGAACGTACTAATAATAGTCATTAGTTACTTAGTTGTGAATTTTTAGAGTTGGAAGAGAATATAGAGATGATCCAGTCTGCCCCTGAACTCTTGGTCTGTTCTGTTGATGTGGAAATGAGGCCCCTTAGGGTTAATTGGTACAGTGCTTTTGTAGAGCAGGGTTAAGAGCTGTCTCCTGAGGCCAGCAGTGCCTGTGACTAAGCCAGACCCACAGGGGTTCAGGAAAGGTTTTACATAGATTTGAGGAGAAAGACAAGAGATATGAAGACTGAGAAAAGTCCAAAAAATCCAGATTTAAAAGCCAGTGCTTTTCATTGATTCCCCAAGGAAGAAGAATGCATCTGATTGCCTCTTCCTCACTTAGGGCCATTTCTTTTGGTTGGGGGGAGGGGGGGAGTGAACCTGTGATCAAGTATGCTTCCCAGAGCTAGGACTGTGGGTATATATTAAAATTAAAAAAATTTTTTTTACTGGTATTGATTAGGCACTTCTGTGTCCCAGAAACTCCTTATCTCATTTCATCTTCATCTGTCTTAATGCAGTGAATACTACCGTGACCTCTCTTTTTTGTGTCTAGACGTGCAAAGTGAGACCCAGAGAGTACCCTGCTCAGGGTCACAGCTGGCAAGGGTGGGTGCCAGGATTTAAACGAGGGTGATCGGACTTCAGGGCCATTCTCTTATCCTTCTGTTTGTGCATGCCAGGGATATCGTATGCCTCATTAACGACAGGCGTGTAGGCATGCCTGGTGTTTGCACATGAGAGTGCTTTTTCCTATTCTCTAGCAGCAGTTTCTTTCTTGGCTTTTGTTAGGTTGTCCACCAGGGGATCATGAGCAGATACGGGGCTCATTGGAGATATGATTAATTTGTTCAGCAGATACTTACTCAGCACCGGCTGGTGATTGGCACTGTTCTAGATGTTGGGGATCCAGGACAGATGAAATGATTGAGATTATTTTTTGGTGGAACATGACAGTATTGGACTGTTAATACCAACTTTGATGACTTTGATGGGTCGATGACAAGAAGATATTGGCTTATCCTAAAACAGACCTCCTTCCTCAGTTCTAGCAAGAAAGGAATACCTCTGAAAGCAAAATCTAGATCCATTACTTTAAGATCCTGTGACTTCTTCTCCATTCCCAACTACTTTTTCTAAGGGCAGAATTTTCTCCTTGAGCTTTGAGATCATCGGTAGTGACTTAACAGGTTATTAAAAGACATGGAGTTCTTCCTGAAACGACCACTTTCCTAGCTGTGGCTTTAGCCTGATGGTCCGTGCAGAGCTTCCGCTTTTTCTCTGTTGCATGTGCTTCCTGCGGCATCTCCCTGGGTCCCTTCCAGCACCACACAGCTTCTGCAGAGGGAGCCCCAGAAGATGTCAGGAGGCTGATGTCAGGCAGTCCTGCCTGCAGCCAGCCACAGCGGCCACTGCAACGGCCCCCATCGTGGCCACCACTCTCCCGCACCCTGCTTCTGTCTCTGATGTCAAAACCAGCCGTGCTCTTAGAGTCTCAGGCTGTGGGACACCCATGCTTAGAAACTTAGAAGTTCTGGATCCTTCTCAGCACATGCTCAGCCGCATATTTGGTGTCCTTTGACTACGTCCACAGGAAACCGTCCTGTGTGACAGTGTGCGTCAGAGAGAACTCAGTTTTTAGGGGGTCAGAAAATTTTCTTTTGTCACTATAAAAGATGTATACCTTATTTTTATGATAAAGACACTATTGCCGACTTTGGAAGTTAGGAAAATGAAACTACCCTTAATATATGCTACCCTAATAACCAAAGTGATTATTTCCATTTTTTTCTTTTAGTATGTCCAGGCTTGGTCTGTGTCTTAACACAGTTGCAATCACAATATGTGTAAAAATTTATAGCCTGCCCTGTGGTAGTCGCGTTTGAACATGGCACCTCTGATTCCTGTCAGCAGAGCAGAAACTTAAGAGCTGTTTTTTCAGCAGGGAGCCACCCTCAGTTTTTCATGTGACTCCTTTTTTTTTTAAGTTTTATTTATTTATTTACTTCTGCACTGGCTGCACTGGGTCTTCATTGCTGCCTGTGGACTTTTCTCTAGTTGCAGCGAGTGGGGGCTGCCCTAGCCCTGGTCGCGGGGCTTCTCATGGCAGTGGCTGTTCTTGTGGTGGAGCGCAGGCTCTGGGGCACGTGGGCTCAGTAATTGTAATGTACGGCTCAGTTTCCCAGCAGCATGTGGGGTCTTCCCAGACCAGGGATCGAACCCGTGTCCCCTGCACTGGCAGGTGGATTCTTAACTCCTGGCCACCAGGGAAGTCCACACTTGTGACCTCTGATGTGATCTTTTGGAGACCGCGAGGAGAACAGAGGGTTTGCAGTTTTAATGAATCACTTAGAGTCAGCCTCTTGAGGTAGATTGGGAGTTAGGATTGAATCGGAATAATTCTGCCAACCTCTAATCTGCTGCCGCTTTGGAAGGAAGAAGAGGGGAGGTAGACATGGAGAGGGACTCCGGAGGGAGCAGACCTTTCCGAGAGCTGGAAGGGCCACGGGGCCTCCCCTTCCCCTAGGCACCTCTGCGTACCTGGGTCACTCTCCAGGGAAAGCAACCACTTGTCATTCCTCTGTCCTGCCACCTATGTGTGAGGCCAGTCCTGCCAAGCCTCAGTTGTATTTTTACTGGAAAAGTGGAAATAGTGACATCTGTCTTATCTGATAGGTGTATGTGAACAGTTATGAATCAGAGCTGTGATTGTGCACAGCGGGTGCTGCTTAGCAGAGAATTTGGTAGCTAGCTGGGTAACCTTCAGGAGATGTGGGCTTTCATTGTTACTGTTATTCAGGAGCCCCCTGGAGGGTTCCAGAAAGTACTCAGTCATCAGTCTTAGAATACAGAAATCTTTCCCTAAGCTAAGGTGTTAATGACAGGGGAGTGTTTTAGTTGTGGCAGTTGTTGCCATGGCACCGTGCCCGGAAAGTTCGCTGTGTGGTAACTCTTTCTTAGAGTGTTTTTCACTATCTCTGAAAGTTTCTTTTCCTCTTTTCTTATTTCCTTTTTACTTTTGAGAATGCTTTGATTATATTTAAAATTCCAACCTAATGAGAACACTGAGTGGTTGGCTTTTTTTTCATTGTTAACATTTGGCCTTTGACATTTTGCTGGATTCATTCTGTGGACTTATTTTTTCCTCTCTCCTCATTTCTGAGTCTCTCCATCATAGGCCACATTTTGTGCATTTATCACATCTGGTCAATGATTTATCGAAGATATGAGTAAGGAAAATCAAATCACCTCTGGGAGTAATAATTCTCTTTATGTGCTCCAAAGGCAGTAGCCAGATCGTGTGCTGTTTTGACTTTAAATGCTTCAGTCCTCGTACACCTGGCTGGTGAGCGGCCTTTCAGAGGAGGAGTCTAAGCCCTCACTTGTTCGCTTTCTGGGGAGAGGGTGGCTTCACCCAGGAGAAAAGCAGGACTTGGGTATGAAAGCGCTGGCCGCAGGGGTGACATATTTTGAAGTCTGCCTTTTCCCTGGTGACAGATGGTCAGCCCCCGTTTCAGGCAGTGATCCTGAGCTGCTGGATTTTTTTGGTTGGTTGTTTGTTCTTGTTTTTGCTGAGAGGGTTTTTGTTTTTGTTTTTAAAATTCCTGAGAATGCCTTTGACGGGAATGGTCCCAGTTTTTTGGATGAAAAATCTCACTGCGTTCCTACCCTTTTCTCCATACATAAGATCGTATCCCTGTCTTGCTTGAATCCCTTGAGGTTGGCTTCCCAGTGTGACTTCCCCTCTCTGAGCCTCCCTTTGTTTCTTCATGTAACGTTGGGTGCCCATCTTCCTGGCAGGCTTATTTTGAGCATGAGCAGAGACACCCTGTACGCCCAAACAATAACTTGAACTGGGAGAATTACTGAGTGTGTCGCTGCCATTTGCTAAGCACCGTGTTAGAATTAGGAATGAGAGAAAAAAGCAGCCTGTGTGCTCAGGAGGCCCACGTTCTGCCGGCGAGATGGCACATCGACAGATGGCCACGATGCGTGGAGGTAGGTGCTGCCTGTTGACAAGGGAGGAGAGCATGGCGCTCCCGGGCACGGGGGAGGGCCCACTGCGGCCCCGCGGCAGCATCTGGCCTCATTGGGAGGCTGCGTGGGACTTGGAAGGGGCAGCGTTGACGTGGGCTCTGGTGTGGGGAGGAGGAGGCTGCAGGCAAGAGGGACAACTTGGAAGACTCACAGGTGCGTGGGGACCAGGTGGTCGGACCGTCTGTCTTCATCTCTTATGTAAGGTGCACGTGGGCGTGCGAGCGAGCGTGGCAGGTCCTGAAGAATAGAAGCCGGGGGTACCGCTGGGACCTGCAGTTTTTCCCTGTTTCTGTGGATGCTGCTGTTCAGGTCAGCCTGGCTCTTGGTGAGCCTGTAGGCAGCTTCTCATTTGCCCCAGTTCCTCTTGCTCCAAGATCATGGAAGAGCTACTGCCGCAAGGCCTTCAGCTCCTTGCCAGCTCCTCTGCTGACCTAGCATCTATACATAACAGCCCTGGGGGGCTTCCCTGGTAGCTCAGCTGGTAAAGAATCTGCCTGCAATGCAGGAGACCCCGGTTCGATTCCTGGCTAGGGAAGATCCCCTGGAGAAGAGATAGGCTACCCACTCCAGTATTCTTGGGCTTCCCTGGTGGTTCAGATGGTAAAGAATCTGCCTGCAATGTGTAAGACCTGGGTTCGATCTCTGGGTTGGGAAGATCCCCTGGAGGACGGCATGACAACCCACTCCAGTATTCTTGCCTGGAGAATCCCCATGGACAGAGGAACCTGCTGAGCCACAGTTCATGGGGTCACCAAGAGCCAGACACAACTGAGTGACTCAGCCCAGCCCTGGAGGGGGACAAGGAGGGGCACCCAGAAGGAAGTGCCGTGTGTTTCTGCAGCTGCTGTTGGTCCCATCAGTTAGCTTAAATGATGAGACCGTGGTGGTCCCGTGACCGCCCCCAACCCCTTTCTCCTCGCGCTGTGTACATCCCAGCACTGCCCTCCTCACTGTCAGTGTCACGAGGGGTTAGGGCATGGCTTTGGAATTAGAGTTCTGCTACTCACTGCGTGGATTTAGGCTGGGTATGTAAGTTCTCTAAACCTCAGTTTCTGTATGATGGAAATAAAGGTCATAGTATCCAGCTCATACCAGTGTCGTTAGTCTCAAGTGAGGCCCTCCATGGACAGTTGCTAACTCGGCACAACTTGGCTTGCAGTAAACGCTTAGGAAGTGTTAACTGCAGTACTTGCTGTTAAGTCTTCACCCCGGAAGTCGCAGCTGTGTGTCTTCCTTCGTGCGTTTTTGTCTTTGGCCTCTGGAGCAGGTCCCGATAATGGCCAGATTTGACCTGCGTTCCTTTTGAGCATCATTCTCCACTCTCCCTCTCAGAGGCGTGAGTCTGGAGCCGGGGGCGCCATCCCTCCTGTGGGATCCTGCTGTACCCACAGTGGGCACCCTTTCCATCTCCCTCCCAGCACGGTTTTCTTTCTCAGCTGTTTCATGGATGCCCTCTCTGCCCTCCTATAACAGTATCTTCCCTTGTCTCGGGGCTTCCAGCGGGACCCGGGGTTTGGGCAGCATGTTAGGTCCTGGGCCTTTGCCTTCAGTTCAGCTTCACTTCCCTCCTTCCCAGCTGCTGCCAGCACCTCTCTCGTTTCCTCAGTCCTGTGTGGTCCAGACCCAGCACTTCCTCTGATGCCCGGGACCACCAACCACAGCTGCTTACCTTACACAGGTTCTCCCACCTGCCACTGCTCCGTTCCGAACCCCCCTCCCCTAGACACCCCTCACATCATGGCCAGGCTCCTTTTGGACTCCGCCTTGACGTGTCATTTTCCTCTTTAAGGGTCTTTCATGCCCCCTGCCCCTTTCACTGGTCCGAACCTTAGCACCTTTCCCAGGCTCACCCAGATTCTGCCTGCTTCTGGTTTGTCGATAGAGCAATAGTTTGGATTCAGGAACCTTGGGCTGTGGCCATTTCTTATCTGAGTGTCCTCGAGGAAGCCTCTTCACCTCTTTGGGTCTCATTTCCTGGATTAGGCAAGTGTTTTTAAACATATTTTGTGCAAGGAGCTTTAAAAAAAAACAACAACACCACATGGTTCTTGAACAACTTTTTCAAAACTCACTGTCCCCAGTCCTGCTCTAGAGATTGAGCTATGAACCCCCGGGGGCGGGGGGAAGGGTGTATGTGAGTGGTGTGTGGGGGTAGGGAGTGGAAGGGGACCTGCAATAGAAACCTGTATTTTTTTTAGCTCTCTAGCATCTCTTCCTGGAGGCTTTCTTGAGAACTGCTGTTTCAGATGAAATCACAGAGGAAGCCCAAGCGTAGAGACAGACCAGAAGAGAGAGGGTGTGAGCGGTGCAGTGTGAAGGCCGCTGACCAGGCCGAACCGAGGGCTCCTGTCCTTCAGCCCCTGTTTCCTTCAAGCCTTTCCTCGTGATTGGCAGCCTCCTCCTTTGTGTCCGTCGTACAGGCTGGCTGTAGCTGTGGGTTTTGGTGGTGCCATCGAGCGTTTACGTTTATTGTCTCCTCCTTTGTGCTCTGTGGCTGTGGCTCTTATTTCCCCAGCAGGACTGTAAGCTCCTTGAGGGCAGGGCTGAAGTGCCCACCACTCAGCGTGGCCTTGTGGAGCGCACGGTGGCTTCAGGGTGGGTGAATGGACTCAGGGCCAGGGCCATCCGGGGAGAGGCCGCCAGAAGGTAGCTGGCGGGCCCTTCACTTGGAGGTCGTGTTCACCTCTTCTGCAGAGTGAGCTTTGGGGGCCGAGTTTAAGAACTATGTGAGGAACTTCGGTGTGATTGCTGACTTGACTCTGGGTCTTTGTGCCCCAAGAGTCTGCTTTGGCAAGAGGTGTTTTGCCTAAAAATATTCCTTTTCACTGTCACTGTGGTGCTGAGGTTGGTAGACTGTTGCCCTCTGTGGATGCGTGAAGCCCAGCTGTTGCCCACAGTGTGTCTCGGGCCGCCCTTAGCTTCCCCAGGCAGCTCCTGAGCTCAGGCCCTGTCTTCTGGAATCGAGCCAGCTCTTTGGCGAGGTCAGCTCTGTGGGTTTTGAGGCTTACGCTGCCTGTGGGTCTCACCATTTCCTCTCTAGCTTGAGTTTCCCACCAGGGAGAATGTGATAAAGGGTTTGGATTATTTAAAGGCCTGGGGAATGCCTAGTAAGAGGGATCCTTGCTAAGAAGCCGGAGTCAACCCCCCGCCGCTGTGCAGTGGGTGATGAGCTGTCAGAACAGGTGAGGGCTTTACTGCGGGTCATCGTGGCGAGCAGTTCCTTTCTTCCTTCAAAAAAAAAAAATCTGAGATAAGGGGGACTAGCAGAAGATCTAAATGGGAGAGAAGGGATTTAGAATGACACATGAGTCAGTCTGGCTCAGCTGTTGTGGGTGGTGGTGGGCAAGGGCACTGTGGGAGGTCGTTGCCTGTTCCCTGGCCCTGGAGACTTGTCAGAGTCGAAGGGATACTTGATGGTACTATTTTGTAATAAGAGAAAAGTTTAAGATTGTCTGCCTAGGGCTGTGGGAAGAACGGGGTGACTGCTCTAGGGTACAGGCAGCTTTGGGTACCTGAACATATTCTAGAGTTGACTATGGTGACAGGGGTACGATCCTGTGAGTGGACTGATAAACACCTTGATTTGTATACTTTAAATGGGTGAATTGTATGGTATGGTAGTTATGTCTTAATAAACTCTTATGGAATCACAGTTTATGAATCAGAATGACCAAACTTAGGGTCTGAAGTCTTGAGTTCTAGCTTCACCACCTATTTAGCCCTCTGAGCCCAGGCACATCATCTAACCTCCTGGAGCCTCACTGGTTTTATCTATGAAGCGAGGATGAAAATTTCTTATGGGATTGTTGTTAAGACAAATGACACGGGGCATGTGAAAGAGGACATAGCAAAACCTCTGCTAATTACATATTTATATGTTTAAGTTAGACGTCTATTTTTGTGGATAATGGATGTTTAGCCTGAAATGCTCCTGGGAGTTCCCAGCTCGCCCTGTGAAATGAACACTGCTTGTGGCTGAGAACTGATTTGCATGATGTATAAAGAGCAGAGTCCTTAAAGACCAGGTCTCGAACTGCCTCATGTCTGTGGTCTGGGACCTTGAGTCCAGACAGAGAGCGTCAGTTCGCCTCTTACTGGACGTCAGATGCTGACATCGTGCTTTATTGTAACAGTAGTTGTTGCTTGTCTCCACCTGCCAAGGCAGTGTACTGTTAGTAGAGTCGAGCTGTGGTCAGCGGCAAAGCTGGTACCTGGTCAGGCTGGCTCGACGGGGTGCAGAGCCGTCTGTCAGCAGCCTTGGAAATCGGCTCTAAGAAACAAATCCTAATTTGATTTCTCCAGCTTCCTAGACTTCAACAGTAGGTAGACTCACTCAGTCTCTAAACTCCATCCTTAGTGATCAGGCTTCTGATTCAGAGTCTGTTTTTGAATATGCTCGTGCCCTACTGCTGAGACTAGAGAGTGTTTCAGGAAGCCAGCTAATAAGGGAGAGGTGTGAGGAAAGATCAGTAATACTTGCCACTGATCACATACTTAGGTGGTAGTGTTTATTTATTTATTCTTAAGCTTTAAAATTTGAAAAAAAAATTTTTTTTGTTTGAAGTATAGTCATTGTAGAATATTATAGAAGTTGGGCCTCCCAGGTGGTTCAGTGGTAAAGAATCCTCCTGCCAGTGGAGAAGACATGGGTTCGATCCCTGGGTCGGGAAGATCCTGGAGAAGGAAGTGGCAACCCCCTCCAGTATTCTTGCCTGGGAAATTCCACTGACGGGAATCTGGCAGGCTACAGTTGATGGGCTTGCAAAGAGTCGGACATGACTGAGTGACTAAGCTCACACACACATTATAGGTGTACAACAGTGATTCACAATATTAGGTAGTCAATTTGAATAGAATTGTCTGAAGAACTATGTCTCAGATTAAAAAATATTTACCAGGATCAGGAATTGTATGTCTCTTTGTATTTTTTTATGCAGGCTTTCAGTAGACTTTTATTGGCAATTTGCCATCTAGGAGCATGTTAGTTGTTGAGGCTAAAAATACAAAAAGTACAGCTCCAGCCCCCATTTAGCATCACTCGATGGGGAGACAGACAAGGAAAGAGACTACTGCAGTATAAGAAAGGTTTGCAGAGGACGTGAGCTATGTGACAAGTGGGTTGGATGGTGAATTGGCTGGGCGGGACTGGGGAGGGGGATGAGGGGCTCTGTGGGTGTGGGGCGGGATAGAGGCAGTGTGACGGTAATCACAGAAGTGTGCAGTGTGCAAGGTACACCCGATGGTGGCTGGGGTAAGTGCCGCAGCCAGGGCGACGGGTGTGGATGGCTTCTGGAGCTGTTAAGAAAGCAGAGCAGACAGAAATACGAGAGGCAAGGGAGAGCTGAGAATGGCTGCCGGGTGGATGGTGGGGCTGGAGTCCAGAGGACCACAGGTTCAGGGAGGGACAGGGGAAGTGAGGAGCTGACTTAGAAATGGGAATTTGGAGGGTCTGAGGGCCATTCTAGCGCGAGTGGCCGGGAGGCTGTCTGGGGTCCAGATCCGGATCCCTGAAGAGGACTCTGGAGTAAAGGTCCGTTTAAGGGGAGGAGGGCCATCAGCATGTGTTGCTGGAGAGTTTCCCCAAGGAGCAGAGGTCCTGTGAGGAGATGCCCAGAAGGGAGATGAGGAAGAACAGCCAGACAGCGGATTGGTTGTTTGGCCCGGAACTCATTTCTGCTGATTCTCAGGTCTCAGTCTGAATGGCACTTCCTGAGGGTAGCAGTCTCTTCTGGCCTCCCCTCCGAATGTGGTTAGGTGTTTGTGCGTGTCCCCGTGGTGGCCTGCCCGCCCCCGCCCCCGGTGTAGCATTGCACACGTGCCATCATCGCTGCCTGCACTGCGGTCGGACCCCCATGTGCTCTGGGGAGGGGGGGCTGTGCGCTGCGTTCACGCCTTCTTTTGCTGGTACAGCAGGTACCTGAGAAAGGACAGTGTGATCAGTGAAAGAGTGTCTGAAAGGCCAGGGGGAGGAGACAGTGTTGCTGGGGAGGATGTGGTTGGCGGGCAGGCACAGAATTGTTGTAGTGAAGGGCATGGCGCTAGGCAGGCAGGCCCAGGCTCAGGTCTCGCTTCACGTACCCTTGGTCAGCCTCACTCTCCTCATCTCTAAAATGGGAGCAGTAATGACAGTCAAGAACTGTGAGGATTAAACGAGATGTGTAGAAAGAGAACCTTCTGACACCTTTGGTGTCTATTAATATGTTACTGGCTTCCCAGGTGGCACAAGTGGTAAAGAACCTGCCTGCCAGTGTAGGAGATGTAAGACACACAGGTCCCATCCCTGGGTTGGGAAGATTCCCCTGGAGGAGGGCATGGCAACCTACTCCAGTATTCTTGTCTGGAGAATCCCCATGGACAGAGGAGCCTGGCGGGCTCTACAGTCCTTGGGGTCACAAGAGTCAGACATGACGGAAGTGACTTAGCATAATGAATGGATATTTATAGCACTGATTCCCTAGTTTTCCAGTTGTTATTTCTTTATGTGTCAGTTTAAATGTCTTGAATGCTGGAGTCAATTCACCGTCTTTTATCCCAGGCGTTTGGTGGTTAGCCTACCTGGAAGCTGTTTGTTGAAATCAGTCAGTATCCATTGGAGGCAGGTCCACCTTGCAGCTCTGAGGACACAGCTTGAGTGTTGACTCACTGGTTTCGCTCCACAGGCTCACTGCAGCCTTGTGCTCTCTGCCACTCCTTCTCAGAGACGAAAGTCTGAGCGATCAGGTGGACGCCTTTTAAATGCTGGACCAGCTGCGCAACAAGGCGGATGTACATACTGCCACTGAACAGTGCAGTGGAATATAGTGAACATATTATGTTAACTATAGTTATAGTTATATATATATAGTTATATATATATATAACTATTATATAATCATAGTTAACATAATTATGTTGCCACAATTAAAAAAATGGAAAAGAAATCCATGCTGGGCCAGCTGTGTGAGGTGGGTCCCAGTGGGCGTGCCTCTAGCAAGCTTGCTGGAGAATGGGTGGCAGTTCTCACATCTTGTCTGGCACGCAAGTGGCCACAACGGGCGTGCCTCTGGCTCAGCGCGGGGCGGGGCTCCTAGGCCACGTCGGGGCAGCAAGTCCTGGGAACTGCTGATTGTCCAAGCGCAGCAGGAACAGAGGTAGCTCCTTTTGATCTGTGGGGTAAAATGTACGGAAACCGGAAGACCTGCTGTTTGTGCCCCTTATCCCCTTTTAAAACAAACAAACAGGGAGCCATAGCATTGGGGTAAATATCAAAATAAGCAGTTAACCAAAAAACCCAACCTTGATCCCACCCCTCTGGCATAACTGCCCTCCATTTATTTCAAGCCGCTGTTCTGACTGAATTCAGGCCTCTCGGATTCCCGGGTTGGAAGACTTGGGCGTTCTGTGACCAGCGCCAGCTGGCAGTCTCTGCCACTCTCTTGTGTCTAATAGCAAGCTCTCTCAGAACTCAGAGACATGCTGCACAAACCACAGGGGCCCTGGTTAACACCCCATTTGTTGAAAATTTGCATCGCTTTCCAATTGAGTTCCTTTCAGGGCCTGTGGCAGAGAAAAAAAGTCTGTCAGCATAACTAGTAGAACCAGTTCTGCTTGATTGTTAAAAGAACTGTACTTTCCTAACCTTCTTTTCTTATACATTGAACATGATATGCAGTTGGGCTCAGTAAGGGATTTCATCCCACATGTCCAGCTCCGGAAATAAGGCTGTGGCCATTTGCTGATAAGGCAGCTGGCAGGGAGTGTCACAGTTGAAGGGTCCTGGGCTGGAAGGAGCAGAGGGTTAAGGGGGAGCCCAGGGCCCTTTGCTGAAACCAGGTGACAGTTAAGAAGCTCCCACTGCTCCAGAGAGCAGGGAGAGGGTAGATGCAGCTGTCCCTGGACGCTGGTTGAATTGCCTGTGAGATCCTGGGAGGACACCAAGTCCATCCATGGTGGCTTCTGCCCTGCCTCTCTCACTGGACAGGCTTCACGACTTCCAGTCTTTCTGGATGAATATCATATGCGTGACAGTCTTCAATGAAATGTTCTTTCCAGTAACATGAGAGCATTTGGTGATGCCGCCCGTGTTAATGCCCAAGCCTAGATATTGTTTCTTAATCTTCCAAATGTTTCTCTGGCCCCTGCTGGAGTGGTTTAAAAACCTCTCGTTACTTAAAGTCATTATTAACTAAATTACTCAGTGAAATCTTTTGAGCACTTACTGTTTGCAAGGCCTGTGTTGGGGCTTCCCAGCAGCATTAGTGGTAACAAACCCGCCTGCCAATGCAGGAGACATAAGAACCATGGGTTTGATCCCTGGGTAAGGAAGATCTGCTGGAAGAGGGCATGGCAACCCACTCCAGTATTCTTGCCTGGAGAATGCCATGGACAAAGGACCCTGGTGGGCTACAGTCCATGGGGTCACAAGGAGTCAGACGTGACTGAAGCAACTTAGCAGGCACATGCACACACACTGGATTCTGGGGCAATATGATGAACAGAAAAACAGAGAGCCTGCCCTCAAAAGAGCTTGTAAACTGATGGGGAGAGAGACTTAAATAATTACATAAACAGATGTGATACTGCAATTGTGACAAGTGCTAAGAGGGAGAGATACACAGGGCTTAAAGAACCTGATGGCAGAGAAGGCTTCCCAGAGGAAACGACCCTTGTCCTGAAGTCTGATGGGTGCACAGAAACTCACAGGGCAGAGAGGAGAAACATGCCACGCAGGGGCTTGGACTCCAGGCAGGAAGGAGCTCGGCAGGTATGAGAGGCTGACAGAAGGCCGGTGTGGCCGACATTCAGACTGAGGGGGAGAGTGTGGGAGACCAGGCTGGACGGGGAGGCAGGGACGAGGCTGTGCAGAACCTGGCGGGCGTTGTCAGGTCATTGTCCTTCTCCCAGCAGTCACCCAGAGCAGGCTGTGTCCTGAAGGGTCACGGCCCCTCCAGGGTGGGCAGTGGGTGCCAAAGGGGCAGATGCAGGCTGAGCAGTTGGAAAGCTGCTGCACTGGTCCACGTGGGAGACGATGAGAGCCTGGACTAGGCTGGTCCTGGTGGAGGTGAGAGAGGAGCATGGGCTCTGGGTGTCTGTAATAGGCAATACCAATAGGATTTGGTCCCAGACTGGATACTGAGGGTGAAGGGGAAGGAGGTGTAAAGGGGACTCCTAGATGACATGCTCTTGAAGGGAAGCAGAGGGTAGCCCAGACCATACTGTGTTATTTGCCTTGGGACCTTTCCTGGGGTGTGGGACTGCACAAGGTTCTCACGGAACTCTCCAGGGTTGGCTGGAGTGACGCTGAGAGACCTGGGCCTTGGAGGATGGAGTGGAATAAGTCCTAAGAGGTGAGCTCTCAGCTGGTGTTGAGGAAGCCCCCGAGTTCTTCCCCACACAGCGGCCATTACTCTTGGGGGTAGATGTATTTTTTTTTTCTTTCAGCCTCTTTTCCTCTCCACAACAATTTGAGGCTCTTCCTGGGGCTTCCCAGGTGACTCAGATGGTAAAGAATCTGCCTGCAATGTGGGAGACCCGGCTTCAATCCCTGGGTCAGAAGATCCCCTGGAGAAGGGGATGGTTACCCACTCCAGTATCCTTGCCTGGAAAATCCCACGGACAGAGGCTTCAGTCCATGGGGTCGCAAAGAGTCAGACACGACTGAACAACGAACACTTTGGGTTCTTTCAGTGATGCTTGTCTAGCAGATACATTCAGTGATCTTCCTGTGCTGTTTTCCTTTTTTTCCTTCATTCCACAGAAGAAGTAATGTGGCCTCGTGTAAGAACTCAGGTTGAGCCAGCTATCAGGTTTGACTTCCACCTCCACCACATGCTAGCTGAGTGTCTTCACCTGCAGAGTGGAGGGAAGACTGGGTATAAGAGCCCTCCCTCAAGGCTTGCTGTGAGGATTAAATGAGTCAATAAGTATAAAGCCCTTTAAACAGTGCCTGGCACGTAAGACTCTAGAAATGTTTGTTACTATTATATATACCTCTCAGCCTCCGTAAGCGCTGGCCCTTGAGAGTAGCCGCTTTGATGTTCACAGAGTGGACACTTGTGATTTCTGCAGTCCACCAGCAACCCCTGAGTCACGATGGAGTAATTTGTGATGTCAGTAAGGAAGAGATTGTATTTTCTCATCCAGTTGTAAAGGTCAAGTTGGATAGCCTTTAATCACTCACCCAGTAAATTTGCCCAAGAAGACAGCAGCTTATTACACGTTGAGAACTCAGCTTGATCAGGAGGAGGAGGTACACGTGGGAATTTCATTGTGTCCTGTAACCCTTGGTGCATCCAGACGTGGGCTGTGACTTATTGTTAACCACTTCCCCTCTTCTCTGTTCAGCTATGCTCATTCCCCCAGGATCAGCAACAGCAGATATTACAACTCTTGTTTCTCAAAAAAAAGAGAAAACACTTGGAAATATTAAAATATTATCTCCATATTTGTTAGTTCTTTCTGTGTTTTTCTTATGGAGTCCAAAAAAAGTACTATAAAAATATGTAGGCAAAGGAGCTGTAAGACGTGAGAACTCTCCATTCTCCGTTCCCTGACTTCTCCCCCACCTGTACAGGTGGCTTCGCAGAGAAAAGGGGAAATTTCACTTTTTTTCTAAGGAAACGGTTTCCTTTTCATTCCTGTTTACACAGCCTGATTTATTGGAGTCCCCTAGGTAGTTTCTCTTCTCAGGACTAGGTATATTTTGATTTCAGGGGTGAAGGGGTGGTTGATGGTGATGGTGCTTATTTATACTGTTTTTGAAATGATAAACAGAGACAGGTTAGATATCAGTGATGTGGGTACTAGATGTTAGTGATATTAGCCTGCGGTATGGCTCTTTAAATTCCAGTGCGAAAATGCTTATATAAGTTTTTATTCTCAGTTTGTCACCAACTTTCAGTAGCTTAATCTACTCTGTGTATGTGTGTGATCTTAGTTCCCTTATCAGGGATCGAACCCAGGCCCACGACAGTGAAAGTATCAAGTCTTAACCACTGGACCACCAGGGAATTCTCAGTTTACCCTACTTTGAATAAACTCGGCAGATGAGAAAACTCCTTTTCTCGCTATGCCTGAGCAGTCTCTTCCTCAGATGTGGTGTTCGCTTAAGGAAGCTGTTAGTTTACTCTTTTGGTCATGTAAGTGGGTTCAGAGTACTTTCTGTTGCAGAAGAAAAGACACCAAATGACCAGACCTAACTCATTGTAGAAAACAAGTCCTATTAATAGAAAACGGCCATTTATTTTTCCATGACTTCAGATAGTCCTGTGTAGTCAAAGTCTAATGGAATTAGGACCAGCCTGGGTGTTGCTAATCGCAAGAGTTTTCTTTTCTTTTTTTTTTTTGCAAGAGTTTTCTGATCCACAGAAAAAAGAATTGAGAAGTATCCTAAGTGGAGTCAGTTTCGTTTAATGTGGGAAACAGGATTGACAAAAGAAACAGAAATTATTCTGCTCATGCAGAATCTTAAATAATTACAGCTCTTAAGTAGTATGTTGAAATCTTTATTTAATCATCAGAGGAAAGGAAGAGAAAAAGAAAGGAATCAAGAAGGACAGATTCTGCTCAGTCCAATAGTTGTAACAAATCTCGTTTACTGAATATGTATGCCAGGTGTTTACACCCATTTCTGTTCATAACCTCATACTAGGTTGTGTTGTTTCCATTCACACAGGAGGAAACCAAGCTCAGTCACGTTAAATGGCAAGCCCAAGTTCATGTCTGTAGGTACCAGAGCTGGGTTTGGACTGTTGCCTCAAGTCCGTATTGTTTTTAATACATGCACAGAGACAAATTTGGAGAAACCAGGGGAAAGACAAAACTTAAATTCCTAGTACTATGCTGTTTTAAAAATACAACTCTGCTTTATTTTTTTTATTTATTTATTTTTTTTAAATTTGTTTATTGACTGTACCCGGTATTAATTGCAACATGTAAATTCTTAGTTGAGGCATGTGGGGTCTAGTTCCCCAACTAGGGATCAAACCCAGGGCCCCTGCATTGGGAGCCCAGAGTCTTAGCCACTGGACCACCGGGGAAGTCCCACAACTCTGCTTTAAAAAAAAAAGGTAAATTTTGTTCTGAGATAGACATGGGTTGCCACCTAATATGTAGCCACAAATGCATCTTCCCCCTCCAATTTTCTATTTTAGCGGAGAAAACAGAGTATTAAGTGTCCACTTTAGAGCAGTGGAGTGACTTGGAGGAAATAAAAATGTTTGTATTATGTCTCTTTAGCACTCGGTGCCAGATGTGATCGAAAGAAATTGTGTTTTGGAACCTTTAGGGATGTTATGTTGCCTCTTGGAATTTGCCCTTCTGCCTGGATGAAATTAAACTGAGAATAACAACTTTGGTTTTTGACTCAGAGCCCTTGTAAGCAGTGAAGGGTTGACGTGAACATTTACAAGCATCTGGCCTAGGAGAGCTTCATGGTAGAGACCCCCGCCCCATTCTTTTCAAGGTCAGTGGTCAACCTGCAGAGCCTTCCCTTCTTCCGCCTTTACCAGGATTCTAGGTCCGCCACACTTTTGAGATGTGTGCATCCTGAATATGAACTTGGTAAGACACTAGAGAAAACACTCTCTGAGAACCAATGGAGTGAAAACAACCAGGCTGCTTTGCAGTCTCTCAGCAGATTCTCAGGAGCACAGCTGACACTTGCCTTCATATGCTTTTGTCCTCTATGAGGCAAAGCCTTGTACAGTGGAGTACAGTTCTTGTAAGGGAATTTTTCTAATTTGTTCTAATGAGTTTTGTAGCAGGAGAGTGGTTTTCTGTTACACGCAATGGATGTGACCGTGTTTTTTCTTTTGTGGTAGGAAACTAGAGACCATGTTTGTTGGAACACAGCAACAAGGAATGTAGGCTCTGGAGTTAGTCAGGGCTTGGGCTGAACCCTTGGTTAGTGACTTATTTTCCTATTAAAGGGAAGTTCCTGAACCTCTTTAAGCCTCAGTTTCTTCATCTGTAAAATGGAAGCAATACCGATTCTGGTGTTATGCGGATTAATGAGATACTTATGACGAGTACTTATCTGGTACATCATAGAGCTTAATAAATGTGACTTCTTCTTATAGCTAAATGTGTGCAGTTGAAGTGGAAGCTGAGACTGACAGCTTGTGGAGGGCCTTGATTGCTGTGTACAAACTTGGACACCCCTGTCTTTACCACTCAGAAGTCTTTTTTCACTTTGGGATTTTCAGCACTGTTTCAAATAGCTGAGGTTGCTGTATGGTCTATGTTTTGGACAAGTAAAGCTGTTTACTTGTTTAGTCTTCCCTAGTGGCTCAGATGGTAAAGAGTCTGCCTGCAATGCAGGAGACCCAGGTTCTATCCCTGGGTTGGGAAGATCCCCTGGAGAAGGGAATGACAACCCCACTCCAGTATTCTTGCCTGGAAAATCCCATGGACGAAGGAGCCTGGCGGGCCCCAGTCCATGGAGTTGCAAAGAGTTGGACACAACTGAACGGCTCACAACACCCTCACACAAAGTTGTTTAGTGGCTTCGAGGCAAGGACTCACATGCACTGGATGGTTAGACTCCTTTTTGTTGAACGCCAGCTTGTCCGCACCAGTGTGTCTCTTACTGCATTATTCTGACCTCTCCTCCCCCTGTCTGCAGCTGAAGGAAGTCTGATGAATAGTGGCAGCTTTAGTAGGAAGTCAAGCACTGTTAGGAATCTTGGTGGTTTTTTTGCCACCGCCTCTTGTGCTGAAATGTCCCGCACACTTCATGAGACATGTGGCTCCTCCACGACCTGGCTGCTTGGTGGGTTTCCTTTTTCTCAGGTCAGTGTCTGGTCAGCAACTTGTTGCCAGCGTCAGAATGTATTTAACATTATTCCAGAGAAGAGAAGGAGTCCCTACTCTTTAAAAAATATATTTATTTTCGTTTATTTACTTGGCTGCACTGGGTCTTAGCCTCTGGATCACCAGGGAAGTACCAAGGAGTCCCTACTCTTAAAAGTGAAAAATGTGTAATAAGCTTCTGGTGCATTTGAAAAAGACAAGGGTGAGTCTCCAGTTTCCCTTTTTCCACGAGGGGAGGAGGTCTCCAGTCCTTTCCTTTTTTTCTCTGAGGAAATGCTTCTGGTAGATTTATCTTCTCCCCTCTGAGATCGTGGTGCCCTGTCGCGCCCATGTTTTAGAATGGAGGGCTGGTCTGCAGGAGTCTTCCTTTGCCGTTCTAGTGAGGGCGAGGCACCATGGACCCTGCCTCCTTTGAGAGCACAGTGACTGAGGCTCACTGCGCTGTCGTGATGTGATCATAAGGCAGGCAGTGCAGCTCTTGATTCTGTTCTCTTCAGTGGGCACCCCGAGGCCAGGACTCTTGCCCAGATGGTCCTGTTTGCTCTGTAGGCCAGAACCCACCCAGATTTCTGACTTACTCCTGTGCTGTTACCTGAAGGACACTTGATGCAGATAGTAAACGCCATGTGTTTAGTGTATTCTTCTGCTTAAACTCCTTGCTCCTCACAGCCCACAGGATAAAGCCCAGACTCCTTCAAATGGCCTTCCTGGTCACCAGGTCCGTACCTCCTCTTTCCTCTCCTCCTCCCTCTGCTGGTCCGTCTGTTGGACTCCTGCACACTCCTTGTGAGCCACTTCCAGGAAGCACGTGCTTGAACAGTCTGCCCTTCCCCCCGCCCTCTGTTGGCCCCTCTTCTGAGTCAGGTCCCCACTTCTGTGTTCCTGGAGCCCCCATCAGAGCCTTCATTAAATCGTCATTCTATTGCATATGGCGGTACAGTGTGTTAGTATTGTCTCATCTCCCCACTGGGCTGTGAGCTCCTGTTTACCTAGCACTTGGTAGAGATTCATTCAGTTACCTTTGTTTCTTATGAATCTCCTTCTCCTTTTTCATGTACAAACCTCAATTATCTTTAGAAGCCTAGCATCCTCTGCTTTTATATACATCTGTACATATATATATAGGCTTCTCAGGTGGCTCAGTGATAAAGAACCCCCCCTACCAATGCAGGAGACGTGGGTTCGATCCTTGAATCAGGAAGATCCCCTGGAGAAGGAGATGGCAACCCACTTCAGCATTCTTGCCTGGACAATCGCATGGACAGAGAAGCCTGGCGGGTTATAGTCCATGGTGTTGAAAAGAGTCGGACACAACTTAGCAACTAAACAGCAATACATGTGTGTGTGTATATATATATATATATATTTGTGTGTGTATGTGCACAAATACATACACTGTACGACTTAGTTTGGAAATGACAAGGCTAAGAACATTATGGGATTTTTTTTTTTTTTTGGCATGCAGTGCAGCACGCAGGATCTTAGTTCCTCTACTGGGGACCAAACCTGCACCTCCTGTAGTGGAAGCGGGAGTCTTAACCACTTGAAGTCCCGGGGGTGTTTTGTTTTTAAGGCAGTTTCTGCTTTACCTGGTATGTGAGAAGGGGTAGAGCAGGGAGTAGTATGCGCCCCTACACCCTGAGAGGTCATGCAGGGATTGTGGGGGTAGCAGCTAAGGCACGCCATTCGGGGGGGGCTCTCTCTGCTTGAATAATGGTGAAACCCTGTGAGGCTTTACAGCCTGGAGGCCTCATACGTCCTCACCTAAAATCCACACAGTTGAAGTGGCAGGTGCTAGGTCTGGCGTGTGATTCCTACCAGTCTTACTTGTGTGAGACGGTGTCTCTGATGTCGGTTCCTAATCCTGTAGCCCTGGACATACTGCACGTTGACATGTTGCATGACATGATTCCGTCATCTCTGGTTTGTCTGTAGTTGGTGCAGTTGACCGAAGTCAGTACCATTGGTGATGGTCAGCAGAATCACTGTAGCTAGCTTTGGCTCACAGGGGAATCTGTTATAAAGATACCGGTGTGATGCTTGGAACTGTGGGCCAGAGGCGTGGTTGGGCGTCACCAAAGCCTGGAAATCTGTGGAGAGCAGGCCAGAACTGCTTATTTGTTTGGGGGACGGTCTTTTGTCTCCACCTAGCTTCTTCATGTGTCTCATTCTCTACAGAACAGCTTTCTCTGCTGCCACATATTTGTAGCCAAATCTACAGTCTGTGGGCTTCCCAGGTGGCGCTAGTAGTAAAGAACCCGCCTGCCAATGCTGGAGACATAAGAGATGCAGGTTTGATCCCTGGGTTGGGAAGATCCCTTGGAGGAGGGCACAGCAGTTCACTCCATTATACTCATCTGGTGAATCTGATGGACAGAGAAGCCTGTTGGGCTACTGTCCATAGGGTCGCCAAGAGTCGGACACCACTGAAGTGACTTAGCACACATGCTACAAAGCCTGTAGTTGAAATAGCCAGCTTGATTCGCTTCTCTTAGCCCTTCAGCCAAATTAAAGGGGGAGATAAAATGATCAGCCACTTGCAAGTATGTCTGTCTGTTAGCTCACGCAGGTGGTGGGGAGGAGGTGGTTCTCTCCAGGAAGGAGATTAGGGGAGCAGGGAACAGTTGTCCAAGACAAGGGAGTTTTGGGTGGGACCATCCTGAAAGATGTCTCCTGATTGCCTTGTTCTTGGGACATAAACAAAGGATTTCACTAACCATTTCAAGAATTGATGTACACAGGTAATTTGGGATAGTATAAAATCTTTAAATTGGAAGATGATACTTCTGTGGACAGCGTAACAATAAGGCAGTCTTCTGTGTCCTGGCTTCAGTTTTTCAACTGAATTCCAAGCACTAAAGATGATTGCTAGTTTTCTAACAGCTGATTGAATTTAATGCATAGCTTTGCTTTCCTCAGACAAAGATGATAAACCTGTCAAAAATAATTGTGCTTTAGCTTAGTTCTTTGTCAATGACAGATGATGAAAACTCTCAATGAGAATTTCTAAATTACCAAATCCACTCCTAGCATTTACATATGCAAAAAACAGTCTCTCTTGTGTAACCTGGAGCAGTGTGTCAGAGTCATCTGGGGAGCGTTCACAGATGAGAGACTCAGCTGCGGCCCCCACACGCTGATTCCTCAGGCTTGCGGTGGGGCCTGAGTGTCTGCGGAGGTGAAGAACAGGCTCCCCAGATGACCTGATGCTCCATAGCTTTGAGAGGTACTGCATCAGGGAGGCTTCATTTATTGGCGTCTCCTGGGATGGAAATCATAGTCATCTCCAAAACAGACCAGGCACAAAGCGGGTTCTCTGAAGACGCCATGACTTCATTCTTCAGCCTCAAGATGGGCTGTCTGGCCTCTTCCAGCCTCAGCTGTACTGTGGTTTCTTCTAGTACTGGGGGGCTTTAATCTGAATCAACAGATTTTCCAGAAACTCATACCACCCAGAAACTTCTACCCAAAACAAAATAGAAATATTACATTTTTAAACATTGACAGAACTGGTTGTGTTTTGTAGAATTTCCTGCAGTCAGGATTTGATTGTTTGCATCCCCATGGTGTCATTTAACATGTTTCCCTGTCTCAGTGTTCTTGTAAACTGGTAGGTAGCAGCTCAAGCAGATGGAAGTTAGATATTTTGGCAAGAATTCTTCATAGGTGATGTGGTAGGTTGATGAGGGGGCCCAACAACATGCCTCTCTTTTTAACAGTTTTTGTTTTTCCCCAATGTTTTACTACATGATATTTTTTATTCTTTCTTTTTGTGGAAAAATTTGATTTTGACCCACTAAGTTGATTTACAACCCATTGATAGATACAAGCCCTAGTTGGAAAAATACTGTTATCGAGAGGGAGATAAGCTTGCACTTGGATACTTAAAAGGTGATATTATAGATGCCTGTAGAAGAATGTCTAACATGAATATTCTAGTATGAGGATAAATTGTTCTTAAAAGTAGTGAAAATCTCTATAAAGAAGTAACCCCCATTGAGTCAAAATTAACAGCCATTTATGATTGTTGTTTGGTCCATTCATTCATTAAGGATTGCTAGTTATCTTTGAATATCTGGTAAACACTGAACCCTGGATAGAAGCCTTTGAAAAGACATTGTTAATTGAGAAACAGTGAGACAGAACCTCGCCTTGGACTCCCTTGGTGGTCCAGTGGATAAGCGTCTTCCTGCCAGTGCAGGGGACATGGGTTCAATCCATCATCCAAGAAGATTCCACATTCTGCAGAGCAATAAGCACGTACTCCCTAGAGCTCATGCTCTGCAACAAGAGAAGCCAGCCCACCAAGAAGCCCGTGCACCACGAAGAGTAGCCCCTGCTCTCTACAACTAGAGAGAGCCTGTGCGCAGCAATGAAGACCCAGTGCAGCCAGAAATAAGTAAATTTAAAAAAAAAAGAACCTGGCCTTGATTCTTTACTAGAAATGATTGCATCCTGGGGCACTGTTGTGTGGTTTTAGGGAACTTAGAATGAGCAAATATGTTCCCAGCCACCTTTTCTGAGCCCTAGTGTGCTGCAGGGCTTCCCAGGTGGCGAAAGTGGTAAAGAACACACCTGCCAATGCAGGAGACATAGGAGACATGGGTTCGATCCCTGAGTCTAGAAGATCCCCTGGAGGAGGGCATGGCAGCCCCCTCCAGTATTCTTGCCTGGAGAATCCCATGGACAGAGAAGCCTCGTGGGCTACAGTTCGTAGGATCAGAGTTAGAGATGCCTGTAGCGACTTAGCATGCACGCACATGCTGCAGAGTGGATGGATCGGTATTGACTTGATACGTTCATAGCTCCCCATTTTTACCTTCAAGCCCTTTACACAGGTCCATTTTCTCTCAGAAACACTGCGGTCGTCTTTAGTTTTTGATCCTTGATTCTCACAGGAGGAAGAAGGGAATCATTCTTGGGCTGTCTTCCATCCTCTCTCTGACTCTGCTTGAGCTGCCTTGCCTTGCTGAGGGACATCTGTTCCTGCATGTGGGGAGTGCCCATCCCTGCCCCTCCTAATCATTGTCAATTCTGAATCGTTAGTGTAATCCATTGAACTGCCCTGTTGGCTTCTTTAGTTAAAGATGCTTTAGGTACTTCCCTGGTGATTCAGTGGTTAAGACTTCTGTGTTTTCCCTGCAGGCAGCTGGGGTTCAATCCCTGGCTGGGGAACTAAGATGTTACATGCTGTGCTGCCAAAAAAAAGAACAAACCAAATGTACCTATTTTCTTAAACTTTTTTTTTTTTTAATTACTTTTAAAAAGCTATTAACACAGCATTGTAAATCAGCTGTGTGTACTGAGTTGCTCAGTTGTGTCTGACTCTTTGCGACCCCATGGACTGTCTCCCGCCAGGCTCCTCTGTCCTTGGTGATTCTCCAGGCAAGGATACTGGAGTGGGTTGCCATGCCCACCTCCAGAGGATCTTCCCGACCCAGGGATCAAACCCAGGACTCCTGCATTGCAGGTGGAGTCTTTACCATTTGAGAAATCAGTTATACTTCAATTAAAACGCCTAGCTTGTCAAACAAAAAGCTGCTGAACGTGATGTTTTAGCATGTGTTCTGAAAGTATGGCTTTATGTTATTCATTTGAGCCCTTAAATATATTACTCTTTGCTCTTCTGTCTTAGGAAATTCACACAAATGAAAAGGAAGCAACCGAGAAGGAAGTAACTCTTCACTTGTTGCCAGGTAACGGTCATGTTCGCGTTGTACCTCCTCGTGTGCAATTCAAAGCCAGAGATAAATTATGTCATTTCTAGTAGCACTATTTATAAACCCCTTTGTTTTCATCCAGACCGTGTGTCACAATAATGAGTTGGACCAGAATATCAAGGTCTTTAGTTCAGTAACCGCACACCTGGGACTGAGTGTTACAACATCTGCAAAGAGTTTTTGTTTCCCCCTCCCCACAGCGGATGAAAATAAAGGTGGGAAATTCTCACCTCTTTGTAAGCAAATGAGGTCTTTTTTCAGGTTGCCTTACTTGGCCCCATCAACTATTCTGGTCCCCATCCGGAAGATCCTGGTCCCTTCTAGATCCTTACATCCCACCCTGGTGGGGCTTAACCAACTCCCCAACCCTGGGCTGCCAGGGCTTGCTGTTTGTCATCACCAAGGAGACTGGATTGGTTGGATTTTTTGTTGTTGTTGTTGAGACGGAGGAGAGTGACTGTCTATAGTGTAAGTCGAGTTTTAATCATTTCTGAATTCAGAAACAAACTACTTGGTCGGGTAGCCTCTCCATATATGGGGCTATCCTGTGAGTTGTGTGCATTCAGTTCTTCTGCTTTCTTTTTTCCCAGCTTTTTTCATAAGTATTTTTAGGTACATTTCCCAAAACAATTGAAGCCTCATTCTGGTTCTTTTAATTTTATTCCCTTTTATTGGGACAATATGAATATGCACAAGTTTCTGACTGATCCACCTTATTTGGTAAACATCAGAATCTCTAACTTTAAAAAAAAAAAATGTTTTTAAGTGTCAAAGGCTCTTCCCTATAAAAATGGCCTAAACTTCAATCCATATAACCTATTCTATTTCCTCTTCTTGGGTTACAGATTCGGAAGTTTACTTTTGTCTTCAGCTTAGTGTTACGTACATTCTCGCATTCCCTGGATTCCTGACGTCTCGTCTTGGTGTGCAGTCCAGGTTTCCTAGATTAGATTAAGATCTTTCCCAGCTCGTGCCTCATATGACCCGAGACTTTGTCTATCAGTACTGGTTGACGAGTGTGGCAAGGTCTCCAGTGCCTGACCATGGACCCATGTGGCTTGCCTGGCCTTGGGAGAGCTTCACTATTAAAGCTGTTTTATTTATTTATTTTTAAAGCTGTTTTACACCAGGGGTTGAAAGCACAGAAAGCCTTGCTCACGTGCCTTCTACCTTGAACTCAGCTAAGGCACTTTTTCTGAGACTATGTTAAACCCCAGTGAGGCCCTCATCACTTCATTGTTTTCTTCAAGCCTGGTGGTTTGAAGACACTGACCTATAGAGGGTGACCTCTCTGTAGAGGCTGGACCTGGTGACGGAGCCATCTTCCTGTATTTCTATTGTATTTAACCGCTTGGAAGAGAGAAGAAAACAAGGTGAAACATTTTATGTGTCCCTTGATAGTCTTAGTATCTGAAATTCTTCTTTGTTTTCATATTGAAAGTTAGAATAGATGAATTTTGAGCCAAAGGGTAAATTTAAAGACATTGAAGGAAAAATCCAGAGGGAGATTTTAAGAAGACGGTTGCCTGTTGGATGAGGAGAAAATTCTGTTTTTTCTTGTCACAAAGTATTGACACTTAGGTGGGTTTTTTTTTTTTTAATTTTATACTTAGTTTTTCACTTCCCCTGTATCCTTCTTTTATTTTTCTATCCTTACCATCCAGCGGGCATGAGCCTCTGCGCTTCCTGCCTATCCCTAAACCCTCGTCTCTTTGACTGGAGACGGAAGTTGTCTGTCTCTGTCACCAGGAAATAGAGCTCTCAGGCTGCTGGGCGTCTGCAGAGAGAGCAGGAAAGGTGACACAGTGAGAGGAAACACGCTCAGCGAAGAAAGAGAGGAAACAGGCTTTCTTTCCCACAAACCTCTGACCTCCCTTTTCCTCCCATCCTTGTCTGCGGAGCCAGACCGAGTGCGGTCATGCTGTACCCCCTGGGCCTGAGGAAGCTGCCTGAGAGCCCCGGGCCAGGCACACACCCGTCTTCTTTCCGGGGTGAGGAACGGGCACTCTCGCAGGAAGGGGAGCCCGAGAGCTACGTTCCAGAGCTTGCCGGCCAGCCCTTCCGGCTTTGCTCGCTTGGGTACCGCTTCTGCTCGGGTACAGAACGTCTGTTCGGGTTCAAGTAATAAAAGCACTGAGATCTGTGCCTGCCAGTGTAGCCTAGGTCGTTTCTACCCGTTTGGACACGTCTGTTATTCACAGTGAGAAGATAGGCGAGCCCCGTGTGAAGCTGTGTGTGAATCATTGATTTCCCTTCTCCGTGGGCCCCACTCTGCGTTGTCTCCCCCGAGGTTTCGCAGCTCCCCTGTGCTGTGTTGTGGCCTGTGTCTGTCTGTGCAGGAGCAGAGCCGGGGAAGCTTGTGCTGCCTGCCTGAGGACTCTCAGGACGCGTTGTTTTGGTTTCCATCAGGTGAACAACTGCTGTGTGAAGCCAACACAGTCCTGAAGTGTGTCCAGGAAGATTCCTGTCAGCGTGGAATCTACGGGAGGCTTGTCTGCACAGACTTCAAGATTGCTTTCTTGGGCGACGATGAATCTGCCCCGGATAATGATGTGCGTGTGAGCTGCACCTGGCTGAGTTTGGGGTAGCACTGCCTCTGTGACCCCATTGTCCTTTTTTCCCAGCTTCTCAGTAACTTTGCCCTTAATGCATGTAAACACAAAGGCCAGAGTCCTTCTCACCACTGACCTGCTCTTCCTCCTTGGGGATCTCCCTTCAGTGGGAGGACCACTCTGCAGTTCCACCAGTGCCTCACATCATGCTCACCTGCATTGGACCTCATAGGTTGACACCATCAACTTTTTTATTTTCTTCTGTATCTCAGCGTGGTACATATCACTCGGGGGAATCACAGTTCCCCATGTTTTCTCTGTACTGAACTCTTCCTTAAATTTAGCACTAAGCTCAGTTATGAGACTGGTGCTGAATGCAGCACTTGAGTTTGGGTTTGTGTTTGCTCTGCACCCAGCAGCAGTGTTCTTGTGTAAGACTTGTACCCCTTATGAAGACCGAGCAGAGGAGAGAAAAGGAATGTCCGCGCCCCTCAGAGCACACGGCGCGGTCACTGAAGCCGGTCGGCCCGGCCACGGCAGCATCTCGCTGCCTCACAGTGTGGGCCTCTGTGCTGCCACTGCGGTAACAGCCTCGTTCCTAGTCCTGTACAGAGATAGCTTTTGCAGAAATGTGACTCTCCCGGGGTTTTCTTCCTGCCCTCTCGTAGCTCTGTCACTCACCTGTCACTCATCTGCATTTGGGTAGAAAAACCTGAACCTGCGTGCCACCTCCCAGCACCTCTCAGAGCCCATGTGCAGTTGCCTGGCCTGTCGGCCTGGGGGCAGCCCAGGACTGACATGTCCCGCTGGGTTTGAAAACGAGTGTTCGCAACATTTCTCACACACTTTGCTACTTCATTGTCCTTTTCCTCGGGATGTGACATTTCCCTGTTTGTTTAGGGCGTATACCTTTTCATTTATTTTTTCTTTAGTTTTATTGAGATAGAATTGACGTATAACATTATAGTAGTTTCAGATGTACAACATGATGAATTTGGGATATGTATATATTGTGAAATGATCATCACAATATGTTTAGTTAGCATCCATCTCTTCACATAGTTGTACAACTTTTTTCTTGTGGTGAGAATTTTTAAGATCTACCCTGTTAGCAACTTTCTAATGTACAGTGCAGTGTTACTAACCAGAGTCACCATGCTGTATGTTACATCTCCAGGACTTACTTACTTTATAATATAACCTAAGTTTGTACCTTTTGACCACCTTCACCCATTTCCCCCACCCACTCCTCATTTTTCTTAGTATGCAAGTTGGGGATAGTAATTCATTGTGCCTGTAAATGTCTAACAGTGCTTAGCAAGGAATCACAGTTCTTTCCTTTTGAATTTTTTAGGAAACGCAGTTTAAGAATAAGGTCATAGGAGAAAATGACATTACCCTCCACTGTGTTGATCAGATTTATGGAGGTGAGTATCTGTGTTCCCCAGGCCTTTGAATGTACAGCTTGTAATGATGGGTTGGTTTTGTTTTTTGGCCTTCTATAGTTTACTAAAATTTCTTCACCCATTTATCTTAAGATACCACCATATCTTATCTTATGGATGATAAAACTGAGATGTGAAGTGGCTTATTTGAGGAGGAGCTTATTAGCTGGAGAAGCTTGGACTTAAACGTGAACTGTTCTTTCTAATACTCCACGGTGCCATTACAGGCTAGGTGTTGGTCATATGTCAGTGTTAGCTATGCAAGTCTTGCTTTAAAGGCTAACCTATAAAAGTCTGTTGTTCCACACTCAGCTGTCTCTTCTGCTGATTACACAAAGCCTCTCTTAGCATCACTTCTCTATTTTGGTAGTCAAGGCTTTGTGAGCAATTATTCAGTAGCCATTTATGGAGTTCCCAGCACCAGGATGTCCAAACTCAGGGTCAGGGTCAGGGTCAGGAGGGGCCCTAGCCATAAACCCGGGAGTCATCTGTCCCAGGTCAGGTCCCTAATGATCTCCCATCTTTTGTAATCTCAGCTTTCAGAGCTGGGTTTTCTGCAGGAGTTGATTCTGCTGACAGTGGCAAGTCCATTTTGGTCTTGTACTTCCTCAGGAGGAGTGAGGAGCCCTGGCTGTTGCAGAGTCCCGGGCCCCCGCTGGGTGGGACAGGCCCCAGCTGGGTGGGATGGGGCCGTGCTAATGGTTACTGAGAAGATGGCACATTTCCTCTCACTTTTGAGAGGCCTCCTTGGACGTTAATAGTCTACCTGTTTCTTTAGCATTAACCTGTCTTATAGCATGATTTCCCGTCTTGATTTCATTGTTTTGCAGTGTTTGATGAGAAAAAAAAGACTCTCTTTGGACAGCTGAAGAAGTACCCTGAGAAGCTCGTCATCCACTGTAAAGACCTCCGGGTATTCCACTTCTGTCTGAGGTACACAAAAGAAGAGGAAGTCAAAAGGGTAACTAGTCGCATGTGTTTTTAGGTTTTATTTCCCATCAGGTTTTCCCCACTTACTCAGTTCTTGCTTCCACTGCACGAAGGTTGAGGGGAGCCTTTCACTCTGAAAAGTTGAAAAGTTGAAATTGGTTATAATGTCATGTGCTTCGATTAGAATTGAGAGAGAACTTGGTTGACCGGGACAATATTATCATGGCACATACAATGTTTAGTCCTTCGATTCATACCGTGTTTGTCCCCAGAGCCTTCAGAGGGTGGGAGGTGGGAAACCAGCGTCAGAAGGCAGTCAGGGAAGGGAAGATGGATGGAGCAGCTAGAAGCAGTCCCCTTCTCCCACCTCGACAGCCTTTCCAAAAGCAGCAGTAGCGACCCCCAACTCCCGAATGAAGGAGTTGACATCTGGAAGGTCATGGTTGCATGTGGAGGGAGGTGGAGGTACATGGTCATGGGCAAAATGAGTCACCAAATGAGCCTGTGCTTTTGGTCACTTACTTAATCTGGTTGCTGCAGCAAATTGACATGTGTAACCGGGTGAACTGGTTACAGTGATTATTTTAAGTTCCAAGGTTTCTCTTAAGATATTGAAGGTCTCAGACTTGCTACTGTCATGGTAAATGCATCCAGGGAAGCCTTTAGCGAGAGGCCAGTTTATCTGTTGGCTTTGGCTACAGTGAGTTATTAGACATTCTTTTTAGATAGCCCCTTGATCTTTCAGGTAGCACGGGAGTTTGGTTAAAATAATAAACATGACTCTGGTATCTGTTTTGAGCAGGAAAAACTGGTATAGATACGGAAAATTCCCTGAGAAGCAAGAAACTTCCATTTGAATGATGATTTTCATCATCTGTCCAAATATACTTTTGTTTGGAGCTTCAAACAAAAAGCATGGTAGATTGAATTCCTTATCTTCTAGAAAGAAAGAAAGTGAAGTTGCTCAGTCGTGTCCAGCTTTTTGCAACCACATAGTCTGTACCCTGCCAGGCTCCTCTGTCCATGGGATTTTCCAGGCAAGAATACTGGAGTGGGTTGCCATTCCCTTTTCCAGGGGTATCTTCCCGACCCAGGGATTGAACCTGGGTCTCCTGCATTGCAGACAGACTCCTTACCATCTGAGCCACCAAGGGAAGTCTGTCTTCTAGAAGAAGATCCTTAAGGGCACAACACATAGATTGGAGTAGCTAAGTGTCTTGGTTATTATCTGATATCAGCTTTACATCTTTAGAAAGACTTCCCTGGTGGCTCAGACGGTAAGGAGTCTGCCTGCAAGGCAGGAGAGCCGGGTTCAATCCCTGGGTCAGGAGTATCCCCTGGAGAAGGAAATGGCAACACACTCCAGTATTCTTGCCTGGAGAATTCCATGGACAGAGGAACCTGGTGAGCTACAGTCCATGGTGTTGCAAAGAGTCAGACACTGAGCGACTTCACTTTGTTTTACTTTACATCTTTGACATGTCAGATTTTTGGAGTGTCTGAATATGGCACTTAAGTTTTTTTTAGCACTTTGTCTTTGATAGATTATGTCTTAAAAATTACCCTAGAAATTCAAAGCTCTTAAAAAACCTGACAAAATAGTTAGCATTCTGTTTGTGTGGCCTTATTCTAAGAGATAGCATCACAGATACAGAGTTAGCATGTTGCTCAGCGGAGCCCATGGGCATTATTGAAAACCTAGACAACTTGGGTCTTGTCTCTCAGTGTTTACTTGCCAAAAGCATGACTGTATGCATTACTTGGTTCTTTTCTAGATTGTCAGTGGCATAATTCATCATACCCAGGCCCCTAAACTGCTTAAACGATTGTTTCTGTTTTCCTACGCGACCGCAGCACGAAACAATCCAGGTAAGCTTTCATCCTCAGGTAGGCAGGACCTTCCAGTTCCTACCTGCAGCTCGTGGGAGAAAACCCATCCATGGGTTTTTTCCCCCATCTCCTCTAGCAGTGGGTCACCTCTTCCATGGGTGTTTGATTCAAATTTCTTTTTTTAAAAAAGGTTTCTGTTTCTTTCCTGTGATCTTTGTTGCTTTAACTTATCTTTTAGGTTTGTTTGCTTTTTGTGAGGGATTATTTGATGGGTTCTTATGAAAGACTAAAATCAATAGATTGTCATTGGAAATGTGAGACTATAGAGAAAGAAAGTTGAGACAAGTTTAAAATCACCCTTTCTGTCCCTGGGTTCTTTTTTCCACTTTAATATACTTGATTTCATTTCATAAGACCCTAAAAACTGTCTTGCATTCTAGAAAGTTTTTAAACAGCCAGAATATGCTTTATAGCAAATATTTGGGGATGGGGAATGGAACACTTGTACACAAGAGAGCACATCCGAAAACCAGTTTGGTTCGAAAACTTGAAATTCCAAATGTTTTCCATTTGGTTCCCTGAAAAAGAGCAATCTTTTTAGTAAGAAACTGTGGTCATCTGAGTTAGCTATTAATAATGCCCAGTGTTGTACGGTATTTCCACAGATGTTTGTCTTCATCCTTCTCTGGATCCCTCCGTCTGTTCACTTGCTCTTCCCGTTCCTTTTTTTTTTTTTAATTCCAAATTAATTTTTTTTTCTTCCAGTTTTACTGAGATATAATTGACACAGCATGTATAAGTTTAAGGTGCACAGCATAATGATTTGAGTTACATATGTCATGACATGATGCCCACAGTAATTTTAGTGAACATCCATCATCATACATAGACATGATATTAAAGAAACAGAAAAATTTTTTCCTTGCGGTGAGAACCCTTAGGACTTACTCTCTTTAACAGCTTCCATACGTAAACGCACAGCAGTGTTAATTGTATTCGTCATGTTGTACATTACGTCCCTATCTGCCTGTCACTCTGAACATGAAGTTGGTGTTGACCGATCCTGTGTGCCATGAGCCTTTCTTCAGGGACATGACATGTTCTACCTGCACATATCACGCTTTGTGGAATGCAGAGTTGCTTTGTCACCAACTGCTCACTTGGTAAATGTTTCTCGAATGCTTGCTATGGGTCAGGCACCCTGGAAACATGAACAGGACTAAATCTCTGCCCTCTTAAGAACATCGAGTCTCGGAATTCCCCGGCGGTCCAGTAGTTAGGACACTGTGCTTCCACTGCAGGGGGCCTGGGTTTAATCTCTGGTTGGGGAACTAGATCCTGAACGCCATGTGGCGCAGCCAGAAAAAGAAAGAAGAGCAGCCAGTCGGAGTGTTGTGTGCTCTGGTGGAAGGGACTGGCCACACTGGGGATGGAGGGCTGTCAGAGGGCAAAGTCCAGGCCTGAGCTGCTGCTGGAGATTGTGGAGTATCCAAAAGGCACTCAGGAGTGTTTGAGGCAGTGGGACTGGCCTGTGCAGAGATGAAGATATCTGGGAGAGTGGGCTGCATTTGGGGAACGGTGGTGATCTTGCAGAAAATGTGTGAATTTCCAGGTCTGTCCCTCCTGAATTCAAATCTTTGTCCAACTGCTTAGTAGCCTAGACCCTGGGGATGGCACTTAACTCCTGGGGCCTCTGTTTTCTCATTTAAAAAACAGTAGTGTTAATGCTTCCCATGAAGGTTTTGAAGACTGTACATTGTTAAATGCACGGCACATAGGGTGCAGTCATTGACTGAGGGTTAATTGAGAGTATAACTGCTTATTCAGGGCAGATTCTGCCCAGAGAATTACATTGACATGAAAATGTACTTAGCACTACTATTAGTCTGAACCTAAAACTTGTGCCTTCATGTAGTAAGTTCCTGTCTGTGAACCATCTTTTCATGGTAGCAATACGTGTACGTGCTGATTAGCTGGGCGCTGGCTGACAGCAGCGCGTTGCAATATGAGGTGTACAAAACACGACCTCTTTGTTGATTGCTGTACTCCGTATAAACGTTTATTGTGTCTACATGTGAAAATCGTACCGTTTTTAGGAGCTCTGCCTCTGGCTTGTATCCTGACTCTTGGTCTGGACCAGCACAGGACGATATCCCAGCTCCCCAGCAGATGTCGATCTCTGTGCCAAAACCCTTACCTTGACTGACCCTGGCAGTTTCATTACCTTATGGAGCTTTTTTGGTGCCAGAATGTCCAAGCTATGTAGCATCTTGTATTCTATCCAAATTCCAGCATCCTTCTCTTCTCCTTACAGCCTCCTTTTTTTGATAAAGGTTATAACTGAGAGGTGCAAGGGGACCAGTTAGTTTTTATATTGTGTAGGGGTTTGTAGAAATAGGTGCTTTGCAACCTGAACATCTTTCATTTTCCTCAGGTTTAATAATTCACAAATGTGCTTTGGCTGAAAGGTCCTAAATGTTTATGACATGGCATTTTAGGGAAGAACTTATCTGTGTTGCTAAGAAAATGACCTAGTATGCTTGAATAGGAATATTGGTATTACTTATGTCTGTGGGGAAGTTTATTTATATCTGTTAACTTTACGGAAAATTTTATGCTGCCTGGGTTTGAATTCCAGTTCTACCATTGCCTAGCTATGTGACCTTGGACAAGTTAATTGACCTTTCTGTGCCACTTCTGAATGAAGGAGATAATATTGCCTACCCTATAGGGTTGTGAGGATTGACTTATTACATGTAAGGTGCTCAGAATAGTGCCTGGCATCCTAAGTGCTATATAAGCTTCATTACTGTTGCTGTTTTTTAAAAATCATTGTTTGTATTATCATCCTTTGTACTATGATGTGGTTTTATTAAAAGGAGCAGGTGGGCATTTAATTTAATACTTTGTTTTCCCCAGACGGCTTGCTTTTTAAAGATGTGCACAGGTTGGAACGAACTGATCTGTGTGACCACCCAAGGGTGTTTTGGCGCATGTCACCTGCATCAGGCAGTGCTGTGGAGAGGACCACGGGCACACCTGCTGGGTTGTCTGAGCAGCACTCCTGGCCCCTTCCTCCTTGCAGGGAGTGGCAGGGTGAGGGGCGGAAGTGCCCATCACCGAGATGTGGCCCTTGGCCTATGGGCCCCGACCCTCAACGTGGCCATCTCCTTTGTCTGTGGCCTTCAGAAGCCAGGTGTCACACTGAGGACTCCTCTTCTTGGCAAGGAGGCTTCAGACTCAGGAATCTGACATGCTGTTCAAATGAGTTTGCCATCTTATGCACACATGGGTAGGGCTAAAAATATTTTATTATTTTAGCATTTGTGCCAAGCCAGTCTTTTAGTGCTTCACGGGATCTTTTTATGTTATATAAATTATCTCATGGTCAGATGACTCTAAATGGAGCTATAAATTACTTTTGCAAGGAATGGAACGAGAACAGCTCCTTTCCCCTGGTACAAAAAGACAGAGCCTCGCTCATAATTTTGGATGAATGACAGAGAGAAGGGAACAAGGTTAGGATGAAGCAGTGAGTTCATTCTGCAGGGATAAAAATGGGCCTTGTGGAGGAAGTTGGGGCCCAAGGAGCCACTTTCACAGCATTAGAACACCAGGGCTTCACGACAAGGTTTTATGTCTCTTTCCATTTGTTTTGTTAGCTACGGACCCCAAGAAGCACGCCATAATGTTTGACACACTTCAGGACTGGTTTCGGGAGCTGGAGCGGACCAAAGGCAACATGAAGTACAAGGCAGTGAGTGTCAATGAAGGCTATAAAGTCTGTGAAAGGTAAGCTCTTGGCACCATGTGTTTCTTTTTGACAGATTTGTTGAGATTGAATTCGCGTGCCGTACCAGTTCGTCCACGTGAAGTGTGTCGTGGTTTCCGGTACGTTCACAGGGTTGGGCAGCCGTGTATGCTCAGTGGCCCAGTCAGCCGTGTCTGACTCCATGTGACCCCGTGGACTGTAGCCCACCAGGCCCCTCTGTCCATGGAATCTTCCAGGCAAGAACACTGGAGTGGGTTGCCATGCCCTCCTCCATCGGATCTTCCCGACTCAGGGATCCAACCTGTGTTTCTTACATCTCCTGAAACCATCACCCTGGTCAATTTTAGAACATTTTCATCATCCCCAGGATATCCCCATATCCCCAGCCTCCCTGCCCCAGCCCTAGACCACGGCTCATCTACTTTCTGTTTCTGTAGGTTTGCCTGTCCTCAGCAGTTCACATAAATGGAACCATGTAATATGTGGCCCTTGTGCCTGGCTTCTTTCACTTAACATAATGTCATCAAGGCTCATCCATGTCATAGCAGATACCAGAATTTCATTCTTTTATTACTGCTGAATAATATTTAATGGTATGGGTATGCCGTATTTTATTTATCCGTTCATTAGTTGAGGGACATTGAATTGTTTTCACTTTTTGGCTATTGTGACTATGCTGCTGTGAACATGAGTATAAGGTTTCATATGGACGTATTTTCAGTTCTTTTGGGTGTATTCCTAGGGGTGAAATTGCTGGGTCATATAGTAACTCTGCATTTAACCTTAAGAGGAACTGCCAGACTATTTTCCACAGCCACTGCACCATTTTTACACTCGCGTCCACAGCAATTGAGGGTTTCACTTTCTCCACATCGATACTGTGCTTTTTTAAGAAACCCTTAAGAGTAATGACAGTGTATTGAAAGGTAATAAGTGCTTTCCTGGTGGCTCAGATGGTAAAGAATCTGTCTGCAGTGTAGGAGACCTGGGTTTGATCCCTGGGTGGGGAAGATCTTCTGGAGAAGGGAATGGCAATATTCTTGCCTGGAAAATCCCATGGACAGAGGGCTACAGTCCATGGGGTCACAGAGTCAGACACAACTGAGTGACTAATACTTTCATTTTCACTTCAAGTGCTATGAAGAGAAAAGTAGATCAGGCGAGGGGCTGGGGCGTGCCGGAGGTGTTGGTGGGAGGGTGGGTCAGGCAGAGGGGACAGCATGGGCGGAGGCCCTGAGGTGGGATTGAGTCTGGTGGTGTGAGGAACAGTGAGGGACCCAGGGGCTGGAGAGGACTGAGCAGGGGGCGGAGCGGTAGGGGGTGCGATCAGAGAGGAGAGGACCAGCTGGGTGCTGACGGCCGGGGAGGTTTCCAGAATTTAGAGCGCAGAGCGGAGGAGCTTGAGCAGAGAGGCGTGATGTGGTCTGACCTACATTTTTAAAGGATGACTCTGCGTCACCCTTTTTTTGGAAACTTGAATCTTATCATTTTGGAACACACTCCTCAACACCCTGCTAACAGTTTCCAAAAATCTATTTTTCTAGAGCATTTCGTTCTGAGGGGCCTTGTCAGCAGATCAGTTTTTTTTTTAATTAATTTATTTATTTTAACTTGAGGCTAATTACGTTACAATATTGTAGTGGTTTTTGCCATACACTGACATGAATCTGCTATGGGTGTACATGTGTTCCCCATCCTGAACCCCCCTCACACCTCCCCCCCCACCCCATCCCTCAGGATCATCCCAGTGCACCAGCCCCGAGCACCCTGTCTCATGCATCGAACTAGGACTGGCGATCTGTTTCACATATGGTAATATACATGTTTCAGTGCTATTCTTTCAGATCATCCCACCCTCGCCTTCTCCCACAGAGTCCAAAGTCTGTTCTTTACATCTGTGTCTCTTTTGCTATGTCGCATATAGGGTCATCGTTGCCATCTTTCTAAATTCCATATTTATGCGTTAATGTGCTGTACTGGTGTTTTTGTTTTGACTTTGATCAGTCTTAGACATTTATACGGTTAGCCCTCTCGTTAAGGCACACACCAGGGTGATGGTGGGGCAGGGCCTGCAGGACAAGTGTGGGATCACACACACGTCCCTCACGCCTCCTTGCCCCTCTTCACAGTCACAAAGCGTGCGAGGGGAAAGCTAGTTAGAAGGAGATCAAAAACCCCTGCTCCTCGGAGGTGATTTTTGTAATGTGATGTTGACAGAGAAGGCAGCCCCACTCCCAGGGTTGTTTTTTAAAATCCTGCCGCTTCCTGATTAGAGTCACTGGTGTTGGCATAGGTGTCAACACAGCAGAAATACACCAGGTAGAGAAGGTGGGCAGAGCAGTGTGTCGGGGTTGGGGTGGGGGTTTCTAATTAGTGGTCAGCGGGGAGGATGGAGCCTGAGCAAGGTTTGGTGTTCAGAGCACTCAGTGCAAACACACTCCCCGAAACTGCCCCAACCAGGCTCCCCTCCCCAACACCCCCCTTTTCTGCCCCATTAGAATGATACAGGAGAAGCTATGCTTTGGTTCACACCTGGGCCACGCGGTAGTTGCCTACATGGTCTCGCCCAGCCACTCTGGCCCCAGCATCCGTGCTCCATGGAGCAGGTTGAGCAGGTGGATCCAGCAGGCTTCTCACTGTCCTCTCCCCTGCGTCAGTGCTCCTCACTGTGCATGACAGGGAAGATGAAACTTCTGACAGCCCTCCAAGGCCCTTCGTGGTTGGATTCCTGCCTATCTCTCAGTTTTCCGTGCACCACCCCTCCAGCCCCCGACCCTTCCCGTGGGCCTTGCCCGTGTGGTCTCCTGTCTGGGACGCTCCTTTCACTTCGGGCTGCGCAAAGGAGTTACCTCCACGTTGTCAGTCAGATCTCTGCTCAGGCGTCTCTTTTAGGGAGTCTTCCCAGGACTAGGCGAGGTCTTCTGGGAGGGCTTTCCTTGCACCATATGCCTGTCTCCCTGCAACTCCTCTGGCTTGGAGTTTATTTTTATCTGTAGGAGCCTGGCGAGCTGCAATCCGTGGGGTCACAAAGAGTCGGACATGACCGAGCACCTATTGCCATTTGGTTCATGTTTGTTTCCACAGCCCAGCAGTTCTGGGGAATCAAGGACACTGTCTTTATTCATCTCTCTACCCTCATTACCATGTATAGTGCCTGACTCATAAGACCCACTCAGTAGATAGGGGCCAAAATGAATGAATTAACACAAGCCCCAGTGGTTAGAGGAGGGACCCCAGTCAGCTTGGATAAGAATCAGGAACTGAGGGTCTACTTCGCCTTCTCCTGAAAAGCCTTCCTCCTCCCACCTCCCTGAGAAGGCAGAGAAGGTCCCCCGGCCCTGTAGGGAGTGTGTGGCCCAGGAGCCGAGAAGCTGACGCTGCCAAGGAAGACACTGCTGCCCTGGGGCTGTTGCTGTAGGGGTTCCCTCACCCTGGTACCTGAGAGGGTCCTACAACTTTCCTTGAGGAAGTCAGCTTGTGTTTGGAGAGGCTGTTTACTTTGTCTTCAGAACTCATCCTAATGACAAAATGAGCACTCTCCAAGGAGGAGGGTGAGTTGCTTGTAAATGCTGGCAGTCTAACGGCAGAGCCTCCGTAGAGCCACCTCGAGTTCACTGGGACAGGAGGGGATGTCACAGACCCCCCAGTGGTGCAGAGCTGCCCATTTGTGCCCATTTCTCAGTGACTGCGTGCTAAGTCGCTTCAGTCGTGTCCGACTCCTTGATACCCCATGGACTGTAGTCCACCAGGCTCCTCTGTCCATGGGATTCTCCAGGCAAGAATACTGGAGTGGGTTGCCATTTCCTCCTCCAGGGAATCTTCCTGACCCAGGGATCAAACCCGCATCCCTTACGTGTCCTGTGTTGGCAGGCAGGTTCTTTATCACTAGCGCCACCTGGGAATCCCCAGTGACTGCATATAAACATGCTAATACACTGGATTCTGACATTTTCCCCCACTGTGGTGAAAGACTTTATAAGAAAAAATTAACTGGTTCACCAACATTGTAAAATACTCACCCTCACCATAGTAGCGGAGGGCATGTAGATTTTTAAGGCAGTGTGGCCCCACCTCATGGGCCCCTGGGGAAGGAGCTAAGAACCTGCTCATAAATGAAGCCCACAGGTGATTCTTCTGAAAGGTTTGGGGAAAAGCGGTCTGTTTGTAAGTTGCCGTCTAGGGCCATGCTTCTCATGGTTGACTGTGTGGCCCCGTCACCTGGGAGCTGGTGAAAGCATAGCTTCTGATTCTAGATGTCCAGGTGGGGCTGGAGAATCTGCTTCCTTCTAAGCACTGTCATCCCCTGCGCACCCCTGATCTGCAGGAGCTTCTAGAACAACAGCTCTCATCCTCTGTGCACCCCTGATGTGCAGGAGCTTCTAGAACAACAGCTTTCATCCCCTGCGCACCCCTGATCTGCAGGAGCTTCTAGAACAACAGCTCTCATCCTCTGTGCACCCCTGATGTGCAGGAGCTTCTAGAACAACAGCTTTCATCCTCTGTGCACACCTGGAGAGCTTTTACATCTCTGCTATTTAGTAGTTCTGCGTGCATCCTGGACACTGGGACTCTTTCAGTCTTCCCATGTGACTTTAACAGGCAGCTTGAGTTTGAAAGCTGTTGATCTGTGAAGAGGTTTTTGCGTCAGTAACAGCACCTGAAGAAGCCCACCCACTCAAGCAGACCTGAAGGAAATACCCTGAATGCTTCAAAATCTCAAAAAGTCAAATAATTCTTCTAAGCTTTAATGGTTTGATGTGTTAATATCTTAGCCTCGACCTGTGGTTCTCAACCTGATTTTGCCTCACATATTATGGAAGCTTTGTTCTTTTTAATTACCGTTAAGAGTTAGGTTTTTTTTTAATTGAAAACTTCAAACAGTATAGAAGAGAATTTGATGAATTCCTTTTACTCATCACCCAACTTCAGCAGTTACTGACTCATGGCTAGTCTCTATGCCTCTACTCCACCCCCACCCCCGCCCTTACTATTTTGAAATAAATCCTAGAGCTCATCATATTTCATTCATAAATATTTCGGTTTTACATCTCTAAGGATTAAGGACTTTTTATAAACATAATCATAAAACCATTATCACAATTTTCAAATAAGCTATAGACTCTCATACTGTTATCTTTTTCTTGCTTGTTTACTTGAAGAAACCAGGCCATTTGTCTGATCTTTTCCCTACAGTGTGGATTTGATGATTACATCACCATGGTGATGTTTAAACTATTGCTTCATCCCCTATGAATTGATTAGATCTAATGACTTGATCCCATTCAAATTCTGATCTCTTTAACTCGGAAAATCCATCTTTCCCATGCCCTGGTACTTAAGAAACTTAATTCAAACTAGGGGTGTGCACACAAACACCATCCGATTGTTTGCCGTTGTAGTTTTTATACCATAGACACCCTCTTCCTTCTCGTCCTTCCTTTAAGCTTTTTGAGTGAAAGCTGTTTATAGCTCCACAATGGTAGAACTCAGGAGGTCTTTTTAATAGAAACCTATATCTCCTAATTAGAGGAAGAGATAGTGTCCCTGTATATCTCAGACCTCTGCAGCTCTAAAAACCTAGGTCTGCTACATCCTACTACTTGACAGGTTTGTTATTTTTAGAACCTAAATTTATTTTATTCTTTAGAAACTGAAGTCATACTGCTTGGGTCCCGGTTCCAGCTCCACGAATTCTTACTAGTTGTATAACCTGGAAAGGGCCTGAGTAGAGCTCTGTTTCTTTATCTGTGAAATGGGAATGAATACTAGTACACATACCTCGTAGCGTTAGTGGGAGGATTAAATGAATAATTCACGTTAAGTAATTAGAACAGTCTGACATACGGTAAGCAGTTAAACATTGTTCGAGCACTTGATAAAATGTCTGGGCAGTAGTCATCATAATTATTGGTTTTCATGTTAGTCTGACTCAGGTCAACACAGGTACTTATATTGTCTCTGTATGATGAGAAAGATCCCTCCCAGTTTCAGAATTCTTATACTCAGGAATTTAGAAAATTGGTATTGATGAACCTATTTGCAGGGCAAGAATGGAGACACAGATGTATAGAGAATGGACTTGTGGACACAGGAGGGGAAGGAGAGTGGGACAAATGGAGGAAGAAGCATCAATGTATGCACGCTACCATGTGTAAAGTAGGGAGCTAGTGAGGTTGTTGTGTAACACAGGGAGCCCAGCCTAGCGTTCTGTGATGACCTAGAGGGGAGGGGTGGGGGGAAGGGAGGGATGCTCAAGAGGGAGGGAATATTGTAAAACAACTTTCCTCCCATTAAAAAAAATTTTTTTTAAAGAATTCATACACTGTTAGATATCAGATGTCCAATTCCCTTAATTTTATACATGAGGCAACAGACCCAGAGAGGTGCGGTAACTTACCTAGGGTTACACAGAATCAGAGGCAGAGCTGGGATATGAACTCAGATTCCTGACTGATTTGGACAGAGACAGTTTATCTGCGCTGGTTCTTAACAGGGAGATACAGTCCATGTAAAGACTGTCTGCACAACTTCCTGTGTTCATCGATGGCGAGCATTCATATTTAATGAATTAACTCCGGTACTAAAACCGATGACATCTCTTTCCTCTAGGTTGCCGGCATACTTTGTCGTCCCCGCCCCTCTTCTCGAAGAGGACATAGCGTTCTTCCAGGGTCGTGGCATACCAGTAAGTGCACCTGGAAACCCTGAAAGCTGGGGTTCTCATTGGTCTGTCCTGGCAGATTATCCTCCTTAAAGCCCTTGGCTTTGGTATTAAACAGTTTGTCCTCAGCCTGAGAGCAATCTAAAAATACCTTCAGAATTCCCCAGAGGAGCCCCTTCGACAGGAAGCTCCCCGGGGACAGAGTTCTGAAGTTTTCCCAGAGGCCCTGGGGCTCTTAGCAGAGACATCTTTAAAGAGCTTTAGGAGGATTTCAGGCCCAGCTGGTGTGGAAAGCCAGCCTAATTTAATATCTAAATTGTTTCGAGGCTGAACCGTCCCCTCCAAGGGTTGTAGGGTTTCAGATCCTTTTCTGTCTCTCTGTTAATCTTGAATGGGCATGGCTGAGTTCCTGCCCAGAGACAGCGTGGAGACTTACTTAGTTTTCACAGAACAGACTGGGATGGGAGCCATATTTCACGTGTCGCTGATCAAAGAAAGCAAGACTCTGGCAGTTATTTCAGTTTCTAATTGGTGGTTGGGAGTTGCCAAGCCTGCAGGGAATTGAGTACAGAATGAGAATCACAGATAAATGCTGGGCCGAGCACATGGCTGGTGCCCCACAGAGGTCACTCTTGTAATGGGAGGTGAGGTATCTCAGCAGCGGTCCCAGTCCCAGCAGTGCCTGCAGGCTGGGCAGGCAATGAGTGTGGTCCTTGTGATGAGCCGGAGACCCTCTGCCTGCATGAAGGGCTGCCTGCTCTTCTGTGCCGGCCTGTTTGTGCCATGTGGGAGCATGGGCCTGATCTTACCAGGTGCCCAGACTTCTCAGGAGAAATCAGAGATATGGGTTTTTATGTGAGTGTTCCCTATTTCTAAATGTATGCAGCTGTTTTCAAACTCTCTGGTTTCAGAACTCTTTACACTCTTGAAAAATCATTGAGGATGTCGAAGACTTTTTGTTTATGTGGTTGTATCTGTTGATATTTGCCATATTAGAAACTAAAACTGGAAAATTGTTTAATGTTTATTTTAGTAATAAACTCATTAGATGTTAACATAAGTATTTCTATAATAAATAACTATATTGTCCAAAACAAAAAGTAGGATAGTACTGTTGTACGTTTTTGAAAATAGACAACTGCCTTCTTTTATCCCCTTTCCTTCATTCAGTCTGTTGCGGTGTGTTGGGTGTGGCTGAAGTGTATGAAGACAATCCAGCCTTACACAGATATGCATTTGGGAAAGGAAGGAGTATTTAATAGCCTTGTCAGATAATATGATGGTACACAAAAAATTGATAAATGGTGGTTTTGTAAAGGTTAATTGCAATAAAGAATCTGAAAACATAATCAATGAACTTTTCATTCACTGCATTAATATCCATTGGTCTGTCTTGTACTCTGAATGGATCTTAAAACATGCATGATTTAAAAAGCATAATACATTGGTCATTAAGAAAATATTAACTCACTAGGTTATGTTCAAATATTGACATGCTTTCTTAGATACAGATCACATTTGTTACTATCATCCCTATCTCATCAGAAAAGTCTTTGAATATTGGGAATTCATTCAACTAAAAAGACAGAGTCTAGTCTTCCAAAATTCTAATTTTTGCTGGAAAGTTCCACTTTTATCATTGGCAACAAATTGTCAGTTGTTTTCTTTGTTGTTGTTCAGTCACTCAGTCATGTCTGAACTTTGTGACCCCATGGACTGCAGAACACCAGGCTTCCCCAGAACCTTCACCATCTCTCAGAGCTTGCTCAAGCTCAAGTCCTTTGAGTCAGTGATGCCATCCAACCATCTCATCCTGTCGCCCCCTTCTCCTGCTGCCTTCAATCCTTCCCAGCATCAGGGTCTTTTCCATTGAGTCAGCTCTTTGCATCAGGTGGCCAAAGTATTATAGCTTCAGCTTCAGCATTAGTCCTTCCAGTGAATATTCAGGGTTGACTTCCTTTAGGATTGACTGGTTTGATCTCCTTGCTGTCCAAGTGACTCTCAAGAGTCTCCTCCAGCACACAGTTCAAAAGCATCAATTCTTCAATGCTCAACCTTCTTTGTGGTCCAACTATCACATCCATACATGAACTGGGAAAACCATAGCTTTGACTATCCAGACCTTTGTCAGCAAAGTGATATCTCTGTTTTTTAATACACTGTCTAGATTTGTCATAGCTTTTCTTCCAAGGAACAAGGAGCAGATATTTTCCTTAAAGTTGTTGGGTTTTGTTTTGTTTTTTTCTTCAAAATGAATGTCTGCCAGATACCAAAGTCAGAACACCCCTAGTTTGTCGTTCACTCTTTCAGTTCCATGAAGATAGCACGTAGCTCAGCTCTCAGGTCAGTCTCACGGGTGCTTTTCCCTGAGACAGACACTTCCGTGGTTGGTTTCCACTCCATCACACAGAGTATAAAAGATATTAGTATTAAATATATTGTACACCATGGGGAATATAGCCAAAATTTTATAGTAAGTATAAATGGCGTATAACCTTTAAAAATTGTCTCTCTGTATTGTACATCTGTAACTTAATTTGGTACATCAGGTATACTTCAATTAAAAAGACCAAAAACAAAGGAGACTTAGCAAATAATGGGGGGATTTATCCCCTTTTTAAAATAAACAGGATCATCAAACTGATTCTTGTCTGTTGTCAAGTCCTTCATACGAAGAACCTGTGGCCCTTTCCCAGACAGAAATTGTACAGATAGTAATAGGGGAACTCATGTGTCTTCTGCTGAATTCCTATGAGAAGTCTCTCTCTGACCAAGAATGTTGCTTGCTTTCTATTTACTGTTTCAAATAGAGAAGGCCCTTTTGTGCCTGAGCTGAGAGGAGATGGTTACAGTTGAGCCCCAGTGGGGAAAATGAGCTATGGTTGGCTACTACCAAGAGCAGATTCTTTCTGCCCCAGGAGAGGAGATAAAGAGGATGAGAACACGTGACTTCCTAGAACCTGTCACCAGTCATGGCTAAGAGGGTCCCCCTTTCTCAGAGTGAGCCACACCCCCCAGCGGGCAGGAGTGCCTGGGCTGAGGGCAGAGTGTGACGCTGGAGAGGGGAGTAAGAGGGCAGCAAAGGGCCTGTGGTTTGTCTGTGTTGGAACACTTCTGCCTCGCCAGGAATCTCAGGCTCTGCGCTCGCTTTGGCAGCTCACGAGGCAGCTGTGTGTCCCTCAGCGGCTCTGCCTCCGTAGCTGGCAGTCGGCTCCCGTGTCCGCAGTCCTGCCTTCCCCTCACCTTGGCGCCTCCTCAGTCTCTCCACACAGATGTCCTGTGGGCACTAGACACCCAACACACCCAGTACTAATTTACCATCTTCCTCTGAAACCCCAAACCAGTTCCCCTTTCTGAGTGTAGTGCGGAGTATTGCCTGGATTGTCTGCTCATCTCCAGCCCAGGCTGCCGCTGGCATTCCTGTGTATGGTTAATATTTACGTTGCAGGTGACTCACAAGAGGATGCCCTCTCTGGACAGCTGAAATCCTCTCTGTTGACCTTTGACTTCTGGCCTAAAGGCTTGGTCAGCAGAGCAGGCTGGGCTTTCAGTTCAGTTCAGTTCAGTCACTCAGTCGTGTCCGATTCTTTGCGACGCCATGAATCGAAGCACGCCAGGCCTCCCTGTCCAAACCCTTAACCAGACCTTTACACAGGCTCAAAATCCACAGCTGCTCCAACCAGCCTGCCTTCTCCTCCGTTTCAGGTTCTACTGGCAGATGACATTACTTTGCCCCCAAGTCACTTCTAATCTCCTTCTGGTCCTGTGCAACAGAACAAACAATGAAACTCCCCCCGTCTCTAGAAAAATGCTTAAAACACTTGACTCTGTCACTTACAGGCAGTCACATGATTTCTTCCTCTGTTGCCCGCCCTTTGTTGTTCATTGCAATTCCCTTCTCCTGTGGTTTACCACATTCTGCTTCCTATTAGATTTGCAAATTTATTTCCCTTTTTGGAGTATAAAGCCCTCTGAAGGTAGACAACGTATCTTAGCCTTCTTTCCAGCTTCTCACAACCAAATTCAGTGTCTTGCATGTTCAAGTCTCTTATCAGTGTATGTTGAATAACCAGCTGTCCATTCTTTCTAGTTTGAACTTTCTGTAATGATGGGAGCTGCCCCCTTTTGACCATCCCAGTAGAGAAGGGCCTTCAGAGTCATTGCTGTGCTGTGTGCAACTTGGGGAAGTTTCTCAGCCTCTCCATCCCTATTTCTTGTTAGTGGGGCTAGTACTCATACCCGTCTGAGTGTGGTTGTAAGAATCAAATGACTTCACTCATGTAAAATCCTGAAATAATGAGCTTTACCCCAGCGATAGCCTTGAAGGTTATAGTAATAATAGCATCTATTATAATAATCATAACAGTAGCAGTAATGATGATGATGATTTTATCATCATCCTCCAGGTTCCCAGCACTAAAGCCAAGTCATTAGGTATATGTTAGACCATCAGTGAGTCTGAATGTGACTACTTAGACCTGAGGTGGTGGTGGTGGTGCTAAGACTAAAGCAGTCTTTTTTGTTGTGAGTATAACACATTGATTCCTTGGCATCACAGCGTTGCCTGTATTCAGGTCTTTCATATTGAAGGTGTAATTTCCCTGTATGAATTTCATGGCTCAGTTTACCTGCCCTCTGTAAAGTGGTTTACATCATGTCTGGAAAACCTTCCTTCTCTTCTGCAGATATGGTGTTGGTCCTGCCACAACGGATGCGCCCTCTTGAAAATGTCGGCCCTGCCCAAAGAACAGGATGACGGCATGTTGCAGATCCAGAAGAACTTCGTGGATAGGTCAGCACTGTTGCACATCTTGTTATCGTTTAGTTGGCTCGGTTGTTTTCCGGGAAGCTGGGAACAGTTCTTGGGAGTAAGTCCATTTCAGTTTACCTACTGATAAAGCCCTCGAGTGCTGAGAATACAGCTCAGCGAGGTCGTTTTTAAATGGAAAAAGAGTCAGGATGACATGGTCCTGAAGTGCATCAACTGCAGTGTATTGAGAGACACACGGCGGAAGCTTTTAGGGGGAAGCAGTCTGATGGCTTTAGTATTGACAGTTGTCAAATTTGGGTCAAGGTATAGATGTCACTGTGCTATTCTTTTCTGGCTGTTTGAAATTTTTCAAAATAAAAAAGTTAAACGTTTTTATTCACCCCTAAACTGGATGAGTTTAAAAACAAGAAAAGGAGTGGACTTAGGAGTTAAATTGCCTTGGTTCACATCCTGGCTCTTTCAGCTTATAAACTTGGTGGTTCTGCTCCTTGTCCCTGAGTTCCTGGCTCCGGTTGACCAGGAGTGGCCGCTGGGCAGCAGTTACCTCACTGGGGAGGAGTCGGTGGGAGCTCTGCACACAGATCCTGGCGCCTCGGAAGTGTGCAGGAGAAACAAACTTTCTGACTCAAGCCTGCTCTTCTAATCTCTCATTCCTTCTGATACCTAGGATTTACAAGACTGTCCACAGGCCCCCCTATGAGACTGCTAAAACTGAAGACCTCTCAAGCAACTTCCTGTCCCTGCAGGAAATCCAGATGGCTTACTCTAAGTTCAAACAGCTGTTTCTGATAGGTGAGCAGAACACTGAGCCAAAACTCGCTGTCACCTGGAAAAAGACGTGCTGCATGGCTCGGGTGAAAGGCGATGCCTTGTCCCTGGGTTCCTCGTGGTCGGACACGGCTGTGGGGGTGGGGGTCACAGAACAGAGGGGCCGGTTACCATGGGGCGGGTGGCCCTGGCCACACTTCCTCCCACCATTTTCTCCTGGGCTCTTGTCCCATTGCCCCTTCTCAGAGCAATGAACACAGAGCCACCCTTCTCCTCTCTTCCTTCCCTAGCAGTGAGCGTTGGGCTTCTCCCTTTAGAAGTTGTAGAACTATGCAGTACCTGTATTCCCCAGTCGGTCACCTGTTGATTCTTTTCACTCCTTTATTCTGGTGGCACCACGTGGCTTATGGGATCTAGTTCCCCAACCAGGGATTGAACCCAGGCCTGCAGCAGTGAAAGCGCTGAGTCCTAACCACTGTACTGCCAGGGAATTCCCTATTACCTTCACTCTTTTTTAAAAAAAGATATTTTATTCATAAATTTATGTGTCAAGCTGCACTGGATCTTAGTTGCAGCACACAGGATCTCTGATGTTCTTTTAGCATGTGAAATCTTTTAGTTGTGCCATGCAGACTCTTAACTGAGGCGTGCAGACTCTGTAGTTGCAACATGTGGGATCTAGTTCCCTGACTAGGGATCGAACCCAGGCCCCCTTCATTGGGAAGGATGAGTCTTAGCCACTGGACCACCAGGGAAGTTCCCTCCCTTCACTCTTTTTTTCAAATGTATTTATTTTTAATTGAAGGATAGTTGCTTTACAATATTGTGTTAGTTTCTGCCATACATCAACATGTATCAGCCATTGACACACATATGTCCCCCTCTCTCTTTACTCTTGAATGCGTGTTTACCCTCTGAGATTTGTCATGCTTATTGGCAGTTTCCCAGCTTTTCCTTTTTGGCCTAGTGGTCTGACTTGGGATTTACTCAGTCATGCAGCCAAGGTGTGTTGCATTTGCATTATACACACCAGCTATGCCAGGCATTGGAGACAAAGATGACTGTGACACCAAGGGAAACCAGTGTGCACCTCTAACTGGAACACACAGAAAGGAGAAGTAAGAAATTGCGTTGGTTGATCCAGGACTGTGATTCTCCACTTCTTTGGTCACCATCCAGTACTGGCAGGGGTATCTGCCTTCTCACTGATTTGAGTTTGCAACTTTCACATGCCATAGACTTATGCAGCACTTCTGTCTCCAGTTGGGTTGGGAGGTTGTGTCCAGTGTGCAGGATAACGTGTGTGTGTGTTTAAGACTCCAGTGGAAGCTAGCTCTCCCTTCAAGTTTCCACGGCATCAGGACATGGCCTGTTGCATCTTCCTCTTCTAAGAGCAGCAGGCTGAATGTTGACTGTGTCTGCCTAGAGCATGTTTCTCTCCTTGTCAAGTTAGAGAGTGACCATGGCTTGGTAGACAGATTGTAGGGCACTTTTTTACTTGTGCAAAAAAAGTCTGGTTTTGACTACCACACCCTTCCAGAGGTTTACAGTTCAAAAGCCACTTCAGCTGAAGGCTTGAAACGCGCTTTACTTAAACGGAGCCTGGCCATGCCAGTGAGCAGCACAGGTTCTACAGCGGTGTGTCAGCAAACAGTGCCCGACTTCTTCACTCTGTTTCCTTTCTTTTCAGATAACAGTACTGAATTTTGGGACACAGACATCAAATGGTTTTCCCTGCTGGAAAGTAGCAGCTGGCTGGACATAATCAGGTATTTCAAGGCGTTGTTTTGCTCGTAAATTTCACAGTTCCATAAAGCAAAGTAGTAAAGCAAACTGACAAATAATGTAACTGTTTTCTATTTCACAGTTAAATATTCTAGGTCACATGTTCTGTTCAGGGCTCAGCTGGATTTTACATTCGTTATTTATTATTTCTGTGCATGTCTGATCAGAATTTACGAATATGCTACCTGCCCACACAAATCTGCTCCTGAGACTGCGGACCAGGGATGGGAAGGCTGCATAAAACGGGGTGTGGGACCCCAGCATTCTAACTGAGCTGCAGTGCTCACCTCCAGGGAGGAGGCTGGGGGTTGGGAAGGTGGGGGGATGCTGAGTTTTTCGGTTTTGTTTTTATTTTGGGGGGGAAGGGCGGTTGGTGACAATCAGGGATTTAACCTGCACCCTTGCAGTAAAAGTACGGAGTCCTAACCGCTAGACGGCGAGGGAATTCCCAGATGCTGAGTTTTTATTGAATACTTTTTTAGAAGAATTCTGTATCTTTTATGTCTCTTACATATTTAGGTTTTTTTTAGTGTAATGAATGCCAATTAGTCTTTTTCATTTTGGGGATTAAGTAGAGATTCTGAGAGAACAAAACTTTATTCCCTGTCCTACTTCCTATTTCGAATAGCTTCTCTCTGTTGCCCTTAAACAGAGGCGAGGGCAGAGGGAGGCACAGAACAGGCGCGACTCTGGGGTGAGAGCCAGCGAGAGAATGGCTCCAGCCCCGGGGCACCGCTGAGGACGGGGCAGGCCCCTCTCTCCCCTCGCTCTGCGTTCTCCCTCAGACCCGCCTGGTTTGTGCAGAGGAGCCGCAGGCCTCCAAACCCTTCTTAGCAAATAGGTTTTGACGAGCCTGCTGCATGTCCCATAATTTGAATATATAATTGCAAGTATTGTGATAGATGCTGTAAAATAAGAGGCCCTTTCTTTCTGTGGGGCTTGTAGAGAAGGTGCACGTCCATAATCGGGTAAAGAGCCTGGGGGAGGCACCCCCGAGACAGGGTTATCAGTCCAGAAGGTGGAGCTGCTGATGGTGGCAGCAGTTTCAAAGGGAATAGTGTGTCTAGAGAGACAAAGGGATTTGGGGGCACAGTGGGCCTTTCCAGATAGGCGGATACATTTAGCCAATGATCTTGAGTTAAACAAAATCAGCCTGTAGCACAGCCTCCAGATATAGACATTTTAGGGTCTTACTAGGACTCACTGCCACACTCAGGTGTAAATCTGCAGTAAGAATTCCCAGTTTAGGAATCACCTAAGAGCATTTTTTTTACGTCCGACTTTGGAATTCCCTTCTGAAAGTTATAAGTTTCTAATAAGCAGATGAATGTCTTGCAGTGCCTGAATAGTATAAACAATAATTTGTTTCTTTTCTGGAGAATTTTAGTATGAGACAGTAAATGAGATGGAAAACTGAAGATCAAGTTAGACGGTCTCTAAATTTCTTGTTGTTCACGATACCAAGCTCAAGGTCTAATATCTGTTTTACTTGTCTCTCTCCTATATAGGCGCTGCCTGAAAAAAGCAGTAGAGATTATAGAATGTCTAGAAGCCCAAAACATGAACGTTCTTCTTTTAGGTAATACATTTAAAGCACAAAGGGTGGTTTCCTTTTTCTTCTACTTGGGGTTCTGTTTCTGTATATAGAGGTTTATGTAACTGGAATTGTCTTGTAAAAGGAGTGAGCTAGTGTAGAAATCCTTCCCATACTTTTTACCCTGACCTTGGAATCCTTCCCTTGGATTTCATTGTTATAGTTTAAAAATAAATTCCTTCACTTGGAACTTGGCAGACATATTCTCAGCCCAAGAAGGAATTGTTTGGTATCTTTACCAAAGCTCACATTTCCTGATATTTTGGGGTTTTGTTTTATACTAACTCAGTTAAAGTTTGGATGACCTTTTTTGTATGAAGAGACTCATGGATGGTTTAATTCTTATTTCTACATCTTTGTGTCTGACAGCTTTGTGCAGTTGTTGTAGAAACTGTGTGGTCCACGATTTCCTTTTCCTCAGTGGACTGAAGTTGCTGTACATGTGGACCGGACATACACGCCCAGAATGTATAAGCCTCGTGCAACAAAGATTGTTGCTGGGATTGGTTAGATCTGAGCTAAATTGTTATCTGCCATTTTGAATATTTAAATTTCTTGTGGCCCCATGCTTTAAGCAGAGTGTCTCGTGCTTCCATACCCTCAAGCTTTTATCATTTTTCTGACACTCTCTAGGAGAGTGTCAGACTCCTGGGAGTTAGCTTCTGTGAGCAGACCGGAAATGTGTCAGCCTGTGGCTTCTGTACCCTCTGACTTAAATTTTAACACGTGGACTGAGCACTCCTACATATGGAGCTCTATGCTGCTGCCTTCTAGAAGTTTACACCCTATTGAGTTTGAGAGAGAGCCGGCATAAGGGTGTTATTGAAAAAGATCTGGTTAACAGCGGCCAAACAGAGTACCGAGTAACTGGTGAAAAGGAGGGATAAAGACTGGGGGCGCTGAGAAGTGCAAGTACCCAGGTCAGACTGCACAACCCCAGGGGTGCGCAGAGTGAAGTGAGAATGGTCAGCGTATGAGGCTGAGCTGTGCGTCACTCCCTGACGGACAGCGGAGCTGTGTCTTCTCTGAAATCTTACTCTCTAGCCACTCTTCCTGGGACTTGTAGGTGTACTGATAACATACTTCATACGCAAGAAGGAAGATTCTCTTGAAAACTGAAACTTGTTTCTAAAGAAAGACGAATATAAAAATCTGTTTCTAAAAAAAAAAAAATCTGTTTCTTCTGAACCCTTGTGTTCCCACAGTTTAGTCTTATTTTCCTGGAGGAGATATAGGAGCACAGTAAGCCTGGTCCTGGAGTGCTTCCTGGTCTCAGGGTCACAGGAGAGGTTAACAGTGCAAACGCCTCCCTACTTAGGATTCATTCTGAAGTTTGTCTAACCCTGTGACTAGCAGACCATCGTCCTCATGGATGTTTTAAAATAGCAACTTGAGTGGCACTTCTTTTCATAAAGTAGAAACTATGAGGATGTAGACCTTGACTTTCAGGACTGTAAAACTCTTCAGACAAATGCCCAGATAGAGACATATGTTGCTATTTGCTGTGAGTGATGGATGGTGAACAAGGATATGAGCAGAGTTTTCATCATGTGAGTTTTGTACCATCGCCCGAGGGGTGGACACGTGGCTTATACTTAACCAGGGAGAGTTTCACCTCTAGGCTAGGCAGGCCCCTCCATGCTCTCAGACAAAAATGGACGGAGCCATGGAGCTGACAATCAGAGAGCATTTTGGTGCAATTCAGGAATATTATGCTTTCTCCAAAGCAGAGATAGTGGAGGAAAGGTGGCTGAGAGGCAGCTGAACCGTGAAACAGTGAGTTCAGGGATGGTGATCCTGACCCCAGCTGAAAGGGTTTTAAACTTGGTCTGTGGAGCCCAGCAAGCCGCCATACCTGTGCCCTCATTGTGTGGTGCATCTGACCCGCCCGCATGCTGACACTGGGTTTGCGTGTTGGATCTATTCACCAGTAAGGAGTCCATCATTAGTGCCAGTGTGTGCTGGAGCCGGTGCCAGCCAGGCCAGAAGCGTTAGTGTCTCAAGCTGAACACGTTACCTCTTGCCACCAATGGCCCAGCCTTTTTGGGAATTAGAACTTGACTGTCGGGATAGACGTAGGTGTGGGGCCCTGCTTTCACCTGCACCCTCTGTAGCTCTTTTAACACTTGGTCCCCTCTTTCCTCTCTGCGCTGTTGCCCTGCAACCCCCTGCCCCACCCACCACAGAGGACAACGCCTCCGACCTCTGCTGCCTCATTTCTTCTCTGGTGCAAGTGATGATGGACCCCCACTGTCGAACCATTTTCGGTTTCCAGAGCCTTGTCCAAAAGGAGTGGATCATGGGTGGGCACTGCTTCCTGGACCGCTGCAACCACCTCCGTCAGAGCGACAAGGAGGAGGTGAGTGTCCTCGGTGCAGACCTGGGCAGGTCGGGGACGCGGAGCCCTGTCTCTGCTTTAATACCTGCGCGGCGCACGCCTTAGGAGCTTGTCAGGAAGGCGAGGACAGGTCACTGGTCAGTGACTCTGAGTGATCTAAACACTGGAAACCCTTCCTAGGGAAAAGGGATATTCATTAGCAAGTGTGTTCGGAGCCTTCTCTTCTAAATTGTGTGTCCCAAGGGTGTATTATAGTTCATGGTGGAAGTGATGTTGACTTGTAAAACTTAAATAAAAATGAACTCAGTGGAACTCCCACATTTTCTGCGAAGTTAGTCTTGGCAAAAAAATAAATAGGGTACAAGTTTCCCTGTACAGACAAAATAACGCATAATAACAAGAAAATACATAATGATACATACAAAATACATAATAACAAGAAAATACATAATAACACAAAGTAAATTTCCCTTGCAATAAACCCTTTCAAAATAAAGCCCAGGGTTATGGGAGTGCCATCCATTACCCGGGCCTTCGCCATGATAGCTGCAGGCCTGGGCTTCTGAATTTAAGCGCTGGAGAGATATCGAGACAGTTTTAGTGAAAACGAGCCCCCCCCCCCGCCTGCAACTGGGATGTACTTGTCTCAGTTATAACTGTACCAACTGCTTTGACTGCATTGTTAACAACCATGGAAGAGAAAATGAAAACGTGAACTGTAATTAAATCACCTGCAGAGCTAACACATGCTAGCAGGGCGACTGGTGGTTTTTCTTCCCCCAGATAATAGGCCTGTCTGTCTGCGGTGCCGGACAGCTTGACACAGCACCTCTGGAAACAGACCTGAGGCTTCTGCCCATAAGGGCTTGGTGTGTCCTGGCCAGGCCGCTCTTGCTGGGTCTGCACGTTTCTCTGAGGCCTGGTCTATACTCCTCCGTGTCCCATCAGGCTGATGGTGAATACGCATCACCATCGTTCAGTCTTAGAAGGGACTTGCCTTTCTGGGAAACTAATTTGAAAGGTTGCTGGCACTCAAGTAGCAGAGAGTTGGTACTGTGTCGGGAAGAGGGTGTTTTTGCACATCTTGTGTAGTCTGTGTATCTTGAGAGCAGGGAGATGGACGGGCACCGTGTCTAAAGGGGAAGGAGCCCCAGAGCAGATCCGCCTGCTCGCCCAGGGCTGGGAGGAGTCACCTGTACTTTCTGAGCCCATTTCCCTGACTGTGCTGTGAGATTCAGATATTTTCCACTCTTGTCTAACGCCACTGAACGTAACATGACGTGTGAGATAAAGCTGCCACGTAGACCATTCTTCACATCGCAACATCAACACCCTGGAGTTTTGACAGAAAACTGGGCGGTCCAGTTTGCAATGTAATTGACGCAGCCCGGGACTGAGTCAAGAGCTGGACTGCCAGCTCCCGCCTCTCAGGAGCTGCGTGTGAGACCTCAGCCGGGCCCGGGAGTGGAGAGGCCGAGACGTAGTCTGCCTTGTCCACCTTACAGGGTCACTGGTGACTGGAGGAGGAGCACTGGGGAACGACAAGGTGCCCTCAGAAGCTCCACTAAGAAAGAGCTTGCCTCTGAAGCTAATAAAAGAGGCCACCGATGGAAAAAAAATTCATTTGTGAAAAATGTTAGAAACTCATTTTTGTCGCTTCTGCTTTCTCTCCCATCCTCTTTCTCTTCTGAGCCCTCATTGTCAGGGCGCTGTGCATAGTCGCCCAGTCTTTGTGACCCCATGGACTATAGCCCACCAGGCTCCTCTGTCCATGGGGATTCTCCAGGCCAGAATACTGGAGTGGGTAGCCTTTCCCTTCTCCAGGGGATCTTCCCGACCCAGAGATCAAACCCAGGTCTCCCACATTGCAGGCGGATTCTTTAGGAGATTTTCCTTCTTCATCTTGGGAATGTCTTTCACTTAGAGAGCTACTGCTGAGTCCTGAGCTTAATCCAAGGGGTGTGTGGGTTTTCAGGCAAGCATGTTTATCTCTGTGGTTGGGATGCAGTTGGGAATGGCAGTCACCGGGAGTGTGCTTCCCAGAGCATGCAGCGCCCAGGAGAGGCTACTCCACGGCTGTCGAGGTGGCTGCCCTGTACCCGGGACCGCTGGCACCCCTCCATCACGTGTGTCTTGTCTTCACGTAGGCACCCTTGTTCCTGCTCTTCTTGGACTGCGTGTGGCAGCTGGTGCACCAGCACCCCCCAGCGTTCGAGTTCACGGAGACGTACCTGACCGTTTTGTCGGACAGCCTGTACATACCTATTTTTAGCACTTTCTTCTTCAATTCGCCTCATCAAAAAGATACGAACGTGGTAAGAGTCGCTCTTAGGAACCTGTGTATTGAAGAAGCCATGTCTAACAAGTAGGATGTAAGAGGAGTGATGATGAAAATGATATTTTCTTTATAACAGTGATTACACAGAGGGCCCTGTTCTGAGCGCTTTCTGGGTATTGATATGTAATTAAGTCCGAATTACTGTTATCTCTGAGAGTGAGTCACTGAGACAGTGAAGCAGTCGCCCTGGGTCACAGGGTAAATATCGGGGCTGGGAGCCGGTGTGAGAGCTGGGGATTAAGCACATTAAAAGTAGTCTTTGTGAACAGCTCAGATGCCTTCTCTTCCACTTGACGGATACCTGGAGTGACTCAGAAGAGAGTGGAGGCCAACCAGGAGAGCTCGGCTTTCACTCTCCACCTTAAAGATCTTTATAGTCTCCCTTGAGGCCCTCCTCCCAAGGCTTCAACCCTGCACCATCAGGGCTCCGACTAGCCATTTGGGGACCTGGGGTTTGCTGGAGCTGCCCTCCAGGTGGACCTTACCACATCTCACGGGGAGTGGGAAACAGCGCCCGGGCCTCCAGTCACATAGCCATGCTGCTCACCAGCCTCATGGCCTCAGGTGGTTCACTTCCGTTTTCCCAGCCTCCATTTCCCCAAAGGTAAATTGGAAAACTAGGAGCGACCTCATGAGGGTGTGGTGAGCGTGTGCAGCACAGTGGCCGGCACAAGTTCTGGGAGTAACGTGTCCTGCCTCCTCCCCACCTAAAGCCATCGGTGAGCGACCACCGACGGCCGCAGCCTTCACGTGCGATGCCGCGGAGGTCTCAGGGCAGGCCGGCTGCGCCGTCCTGGAGCCTGTCTCTCGGCACTGTCTGCTTTCCTCAGCCCTCCCTGCAAACGCTGTGACCTGTGCTTGTTTTGGCAGGGCAGGGAGAGCCAGGACTCACAAAGCAAGCCTTTGAATCTGCTCACCGTGTGGGACTGGTCCGTGCAGTTTGAACCCAAAGCCCAGACGTTGCTCACAAACCCTCTTTACATGGAGAAGCCAAAACTGGAGAAAGCCCAGCGGAAAGGAACGCATTTCAAAGTAAGATTTGTGCGTGTGTAACCCCCTCGTCTGTGCAGAGATCTCCTTGTCTGGAAGGATCACATTTAACCTGTGGATTCTGGGCCCAGTCACAGAGTCGAGACTGTGACGGGCAGGTTGTCAGGGCCCCTGAGAATCCTTGCCTTCGGCAGATGCACATTTGTCCTGAGTGTCTCTGGGGATGCCGCAGGGAATCAAGGGTCTCAGCCCTTGATGTGATTGATACGGCCGAGGGAACGCTGATCACAGTGTGGGTTTATGTCATCTGTACCAGTTCAAGTCTTCACTAACAAGGCCTCTCTTCATGCTAAAAATGGTGTTTGTGACTGACGTGTTCTGTCAGGGGCCACAGAGCTCTGGCACAACCACCTCCCCCCGCATTCTGTTGGAGCTGGAAGACAGCCATGGGCACCATGTGAGCAGACGGGCCTGGCTGTGTTCCAGTATTTAAGAGGCTGGCACGGGCCAGAGTGGGCCTGTGGGCTGTTATTTGCGGACCTGGGCTTAAATGACAAACATCAAATTATTTGGGTTTCCCTTTAGATATTTGTTCCTGATTTTATTAGTTATTAAAACTCCGACATTGCCTAGATGAGGTATGATGTACATGGCATTTCTTGTTCTTTCTCCTGACTTGGGAGCCCCCCCACAAAGAGGAGAGCAGGGTGGTCAGTTATGGTCACTCGCAAGTCAGAGCATGTCACTGCCTACTCCACCATCATCTTTCTGATTCAGAAATCCTGCGGGGCTCCTAGGAGCCTGGCCAGTTCTGGTGCGGGAGATGGCTCCATTCTAAAGGGGCTTGGGGACCCATGAGTCAATGCCAGCACTCACAGAAGGTGCCTCTGCTGGCTGCCGCTTCACCCCTCCGAGGGTCCTCAGGCCCTGCCTGGGTGTTAGCGCTCCTGGTCCAACCTCTGTCCTGTCTGCGGGGCCAGAACCGCCCTGTTGCTCCAGCACAGCCGGGCCAGAGGTCAGTTCCGCCGGTGAGCTGTGCCCCCTGGTGGCTGCACACACACCTCCCGCCGGGTCAGGATGGCCCAGCTGCCCCCACCAGAGGGGCAAGGGCCCTCAGAGGTCTGAGGGAGGAAGTGAAAGCTCTACCTGTAAGGCCTTTTCTCTGCCCAGGCCCCTTTTCTCTGAGGGTCCCTTCTTTTAGGTGGGAGTGGAGAACCTAAGGGCCCAGGTTCCAGGAGCTGGCCCGTGGGAGAGGCTTGAGCTGCAGGTCAGGGCATGTGAGGTTGTATTAGCTCCTGCAGGGCCAGCGTTGGGCCGACGAGAACCTTTGAGGCTGTTGGGTGAGGGGTCCTGGTGTCAGGCTTGGGCCCTCTTGTTGGGGGACAGGCAGCCTTGGAGACATTCTGTAGAGACCAAAGAGCCGTAGCCAACCACAGCTGCCCTGGGAATGCCCAATGCGCTGCCCCGGGAATTACCCCTCGAGACCATGGGGTCCGCTCTGGTGTAGGGTCCCAGCCGCAGCCCCTGGCCTTGACCAGGCTACAGGGACACAGTGCTGCCCCCACCTGGCCTGTCCGGAGCGCTCCATTCACTCTGGGCTTAGGAGGGCTTCCAAGACACGGAGGGCTCTGTTAAGAGTCCCAGCTCCGTCCGGAGCCAGACGGTGTGAAACCACACCTGGCACTTGGTAGCTGGGGCCTTTGTGGTTGACTTAACCACTGCGCCTTAGTTTTCTCATGTGTCAAATGGGGCCATAATGGTGACTCTTTACTAATAATGGGTGAGTGGTTGCATGTTACGCACTGAGCATGGAACCCGGCAGGCAGTGACAGGCCCACCTGCTTCCCTTCCCCTGACTCACCTGGGTCACTGGGCAGAAGAGGCCAGCCCCCAACTCTCCTGCCCCCAGGTGGAAAGTCAGAAATCCTGGTCATCTCTGACTTGGGGTGTTGTGAATGGTTTTGCTTTCTACGTTATATTTTTATTGTTTGTTCTACACTTCTTAATAAGGACGAACCACTGGTAGGAACATGTTACAGAGGCCTAGCCCCAAAATAAAACTTCTGTCTCTTCTTATTTCACATGATACCTCAGGAGCAAAAGAGATGGGGAGAAACAGCTCCTCCTCAGATTTTTACCTTTATCTTCAGGCACCAAGGATCTGTTGCAACTGTCCTGACCATCCTTACAGCCCTCTCCCACTGCATCCCAAAATATAGCACCTAGCTTTGGCTGCAGATCAGATTCCTGAGGAGGACAAGCACATAGATGCTGTCAGCATCTTCCACCCTGTGCAGCTGGTCGACAAGAACATCCGGCCCATTTAGACAGTCCTCAGGCTTCCTTTGCTCCCATCTGTCTCTTTGTCCAAAAGAACCTTTCTGACTTAGGCTTGACCTCCCACTGGATGCCTTACCTCCCACCAGTTGACCCTGTAAGCTATTTCGTTGGAGCGACAAGCTCTTCAGGTCGTTGGCCCTGCTTCCTCACAGGTGTTCAGAATATTGTGGAAGTGAGGCCCCTAAGTTTCTCAAAGAAGAAACATTCTGCTCCCTTCACAAATGAATCGGCCTCATCTCCAAACTCCCCTGACTCATCATCTGCCTCTCTTGTTATTCACTTATTTATCAGCTGCGCTGGGTCTTTGTTGGTCCACCCTGGCTTTTTTCTAGTTGCAGTGAGTTGGGACTAATCTTGGTTGCAGGGCATGGGCTTCTCGTTGCAATGGCTTCTCTAGTTGCGGGGCCCTAGAGCCTGGGTATACTGTACTGTATAGTACAGTAGTTGTGGTGCACAGCCTTACTTGCCTCTTGTCATGTGAAATCCTTCTGGACCAGGGATCGAACCCATGTCCCCTGCATTGGCAGGCGAGCTCCTAACCCCTGGACTACCAGAGAGGTCCTCATCGCCTGCCTTAACTTCAGCTTGTTCTTCACGAGTGCTTAATACCCTGCGCCGGGTCTCGCCCATTTATTTAGCAACCGAGCGTGCATCTGATATGCTCATTGTGGAATAAACAGGCATCCCCCACCCGCCCACTGCCACTTTCTCTGTGTGTGATGGCATTGTAATGAATTTGCGTTCACAGGGCAGTTCTCATGACTCTTCTTAAAGTAGAATTATGCTTTTTTTGTTGTTTTTTTGGATGGAAACAACCATCACTGTGCTCTTGGGCTAACCAAAGACTTTTTATTTGTGTTTTCTCTCAAAGCATCAAAGACAACTTTCTCTGCCCCTCACCCAATCGAAATCATCTCCCAAAAGAGGATTTTTCAGGGAAGAAACAGATCACTTAATTAAAAACCTGCTAGGCAAGAGAATCAGCAAACTGATCAACTCCTCAGAGGAGCTGCAGGACGGCTTCCGAGAGTTCTATGACGGCTGGCACAGCAGGCCGCCCAGCTACCAGGGGCTGCTGCTGCCTCACCTTGAGGGCCCAGAGATCAAAGTCTGGGCCCAGCGCTACTTGCGCTGGATTCCAGAGGCCCAGATCCTGGGTGGCGGCGGAGTGGCCACCATGAGCAAACTCTTGGAGATGATGGAGGAAGTCCAGCGCCTACAGGAGAAAATTGAGGCGAGACACCACAGCCAGGAGGCCCTCCAGGCAGAGGCTGCCTCGCCACCGAGGACCTCGGGCCGCCTGTCCTCCTTGTTCCCTTTCGCGCTGCTGCAGCGCCATCCCTCCAAACCTGTCCTGCCCACCAGCGGGTGGAAAGCCCTGGGAGATGAAGACGACTTGGCCAAGCGAGAAGACGAGTTTGTGGACCTAGGGGACGTGTGACTGGCCTGCTCGGTGGCGGTGAGAGAGGACCCTCGCAGGCTGGGACAGGAGGTTGGACATGTCTGCTCTCCACGTCGGTGTGGAGGGCAAGCCTGGGTCTTCTGGAAAAGAGCTGGTTCTCATTTCTCCCCGCCCCCAGTTCTGGAAGACTATGCAGTTGACCACCCGTATTTGAGTATTATTGAAAGGAGTTAGTGCGTGACCTGTGAAACAGCTGTGGCCGGCGTCCTCTGCGTTAGTATCACTCGGACCCCATGGTAGCTCCTTTACTACTTAGAAAGGGCTTTGGTTAGCTGTGCTTGGACGCTGTACGGTCCTCACATCTTTCCTGTGCCAGCGTGCTTTATCCAGTCGTCAGGAGTAGCGTCTCTAGCCCATCCTGGTTCAGAGCAAGTTCAGCTTTACATGGTGTGTGTGTGTGTATGTGTGTGTATATGTGTGTGTGTGTTGGATTAACAGATTCAGACAGCGTTGTTAAGATGTGTGGCCTTCATTTCCAAACCGTAGCAGTTTTCCTGTGTCCTCTTGCCATGCGTGTCACCATCCTGACGTTTCCGACCACCCTCAGACTGTGTCACTTTATGTGGGGGTGGGGGGCTGGCTCGTGGGCCGACAGCTCCAGGTCCCCCCCACCCTGCCCCCCCACCAGCTGTGCACCGCTTCCACCATCCCTTCACACTCCCCGCCTTGGTGTACCTCGTCCTGGGATCTTGCTGCTAAGCCTGTGGGTCAAACTGGGGGAAATCTCTTAGGTTTGCCCAGAGGCGCCTCCATTCTTCCGGAGGCACGCAGTGTTTGAAGGAGGTTGCTTCGCCTTTTTCCAACAGCATGCCGAGGCTTCAGAGCGTCTGTGACCGCCGTCCTCAGGCGGTGTCCCCAGTTTCTGCTACCTTACAGCCTCATGAAGATCACTGTTGAACATGGCTATCATAGGGAAGCGGTCAAGCATAAGTTTCAGAAGTGATGGTGACCACATAGTACCTCAGTGATTTAAAAAGCCATAGAAGAAACTTGACTATGCCTGGTAACCTTCCTGGATCTGCTGTTTAAATGATCTATAGTTTTTAAGTGCCGGAAAAGCACACTTAAGTGAGGACCCGTTTTTTCATTCTCCGTGGAAACCTGTTCAGTTCCACAAAAGGAAGTGGGAAAAATGATCGATCTCACGTCAGAATGTTCCCTATCAGAAGTTTGCCTTTTATACCTGTTTGCTCTCCAGTATGGATTCCAATTTGAACATTACCTGTTTAGAAAAGCTTTCAGTTGCTGAAGGGCAATAAGAAAATTTGAAACTGTTGACAAAGAGGAGTTTCTGGGTTTGCACTGAATCGTCTTTTGTACACCACAAGAAATTGCTTTGCAGTCCTCCTCATGCCATGTTGATGCTCAAGCCTTGTTGGTCTGTTCCGACGATGGAGATTGAGGGGAGGGCAGGATTTATGCATCTGGGGCCAAACACATGCCCAGTCTTGGTTGCCTTAAGAGTCTCACTAGTAAGGTCAGTGTAGGCTTGCAGTGGGGACTATAAAATGACCCTAATTCATTGGTTATGTTCTGTGGGCCTTCTTAAATTAGCACGAACCTCCTTTCCTGGCCCCACTGCCTCCCAGATACACTGTGGAGTTAACTAGTTTTGTTACCATATTATAATGGGAATATTTATACAGTAGCCTCTTCAGTCTTAAGATCTTAGTAATTTTCATTCCAAAAATGCCCAGTGTGATGCTTTACACTCCATAAAGTATGGTTTAAAGGCACAAGGTCATGGCCCCTGTCATAGCAGTTGAATGTGCATTGAAATATTTTTCTATGATTTTTTAAAAGTAAAATTACAATAGAAGAATAAGCTGTTTTAACATGTAAGGTCATGACAGTTTATGTATTTATATCTGAAATGAGATTTCTATAAACTTGTATTTGTGTACAGGATTCTCAGTGGATTTATATATTGTGACATTTTTATTCAAGATTGAGATATGGATTATGGTTAACAGTAAAAGCTAAAATGAGATCATTTACTTTGTCTAAAATGCTGCACTGTGCACGTTTGGAAATGTATATTAATTTCCTGTATATAATATCTTGAGTTTGTTTATACCTCCAGGTTTTTACACTGAAGATAAATTAGCTTTAATTACATTAGAAACTTTTTTTTTTTTTTAAGGGAATAAGCTGTTGGGCTAAATGTGTATAAATGTGCTTTTTATTTTCTGGATGTTCAATGAAAGTTTATACTTGTATTTCACTGCATCGTATCTGATTGCAGAAATTAAAGCACAATTTACTGTATTTGGTGTGGTTGGTATAACATGGTATAATTATTTTCATTTAGTCACTGTGTGTGTCGCGGTGGGGGTGGTTGATTGGTTAGTGGGTGGATGGAAAACTAATAACCAAATGGAGATTTAAAATTTCAGGAGGTGATAAAATACTATGACAAGAAATAAAATAGGGTAGCACCCTATAGGGTAAGGAGGTGGCGCTAGTGGTAAAGAATCTGCCTGCCAGCGCAGGAGACGTAAGAGACTCAGGTTGGAAGATCCATCCTCTGGAGCAGGCCATGGCAACCCACTCCAGTATTCCTGCCTGGAGAGTCCCCATGGACAGAGAAGCCTGGTGGGCTACAGTCCATGGGGTCACACAGAGTTGGACACAACTGAGGTGACTTTGCATGCATGCATGCCTATAGGGTAAGTAAAGGGAGAGAGTTTTTTAATCCCTGAGATTAAATATCACTGCCTCTTTGCTTTTGTGGGGATATATAAAATGAGAATAACTTTGTCGATGGAAGGGGTCTGATGAAAGAGAAAAGGCTTCGTTTCCTGCCTCAGAGAGTAAGCAGGCTGGCCTGGGTGGGATGGTGTGTACAAGGAGGACTTTTTCCTCATTCATTTGTTCAGTGTTTGTCTCCGAGATTGGTTGAGAAGCTCTCTTCTCTGCCCTCTCCTGCCCGCGGCCCTCTCCCCTGGCTCTGCCCACCCCTCTGTTGCTGTGGGCCAGGCCTGTCACAGGGCCGGTTCCGAGCCATCCCTGGACCTCCACATGCTCCCACTGCTGCCGCATTGCCCTCACGTGTGGCAGGTACTTGGTATTTGTATTAAACTCCCGTTAGAAGTTCTGGTGCATGCATGCTAAGTCACTTCAGTTGTGTCTGACTGTGACCCTGTGGACTGTAGCCTGCCAGGCTCCTCTGTCCACGGGATTCTCCAGGCAAGAATACTGGAATGGGTTGCCCTTTCCTCGTCTAGGGGATCTTCCTAACCCAGGGATCCAACCCACATCTCTTAGGTCTCCTGTATCGGCCGCAGGTTCTTTACCACTAGCGCCACCAGGGAAGCCCTGAGGTTAGCCGACTCCAGTCCTGTTTTCCACATTTGTTAACTAGCTCTTGGACTTGGGAGGACTCCCTCTCTTCAGGTTTTGCTTGTTCCTGGATTTCCAAGTGAGGGCCGTGGGGGACTGAGGGAAAGCAGGGCGGGGAGAGGAAGAGAGCATTTCCTTTCCCGTTGTCCGGTATGAAACAGGACCGTGGGGAGAGGCGGCTCCTGCTGAGAACGGACTACCTGGCTCCCGTGTCACCTCCTGTCCTGGAAGGTGCGTGGACGGGCGGAGGGAACCTGGACTCTCGCTTGTTTTCTGAGCCCATCCCGTGGTTGTGCTCACTGTTTCTCAGCAGGAGAGTCTCAGCTGAGCTTGGGCCCTACTGGGCCCTAGGGCATTTGTGAAGCCCACCCCGGGGCAGGACCACTGCAGGGCCAGGAGACAGGGCCTTCAGTAACAGGTCCTTCCACATCGACCCTTCTAGCAACCATCCCCAAACACACTCGCTCTTAAAAATGTTAGATGGGGATGTGAGACAGAAGGCCCTATTTGTGCCATGGGCTCCAGTGTAACCAGGTATTGTGCAAGGGTTTATATGGGAATGTATTGGCAATCAGGCTGGCCAATCAGGGTAACAACGAAATAACTGGTTAAGGGTCATTTATATATTGAACAGGAAAGTTATTTGTTAGAATGATGGTTCTGTATCTCTAAAAACAGACAACTTGGTCTATTTTGTGGTTCCGGCCCAGGTTCTTTTAAATTCTTTGGTCTTTAATCCTCCCATGACACTGTCTGCCTTTAGCAGTTTAAGGATATGAAGGTATGTAATCATATGGAAATACACACAGTTCTAACCAGTGGACGGCCAGAGAAGTCCTTGGCTTTTTTAAAAAATCTAGTTTTGCTGGTCAGTCCAGTGTTTGTTAAATTTTAAAAAAAATATTAGGTTTGAATATTCCTTTTGTGAAAAGCTATGTGACATTTGTTTGTTTTAGTCTTGAATGGAGAACTTTTCAAATAATCAGAGACCTGGGGCAGGCCAGTGCACTGCTAATCCCCAGCGCTGAAAGGGCACAGGGCGTGCCATTCCTGGGCTGGGAAGGAATGCGGAAGGGCGACATTTTATCCCTCAGACTGACCTGAGGACCTGGGCCTGGAATGCACTGCCGCAGGGAGAGCTGAACGTTCAGTTCAGTTCAGTTCAGTCGCTCAGTCCTGTCCGACTCTTTGCGACCCCATGAATCGCAGCACACCAGGCCTCCCTGTCCATCACCAGCTCCTGGAGTTTACTCAAACTCATGTCCATCGAGTCGGTGATGCCATCCAGCCATCTCATCCTCTGTCGTCCCCTTCTCCTCCTGCCCACAGTCCCTCGCAGCATCAGAGTCTTTTCCAATGAGTCAACTCTTCACATGAGGTGGCCGAAGTATTGGAGTTTCAGCTCCAGCATCAGTCCTTCCAATGAACACCCAGGACTGGTCTCCTTTAGCATGGACTGGTTGGATCTCCTTGCAGTCCAAGGGACTCTCAAGAGTCTTCTCCAACACCACAGTTCAAAAGCATCAGTTCTTCAGCACTCAGCTTTCTTCACAGTCCAACTCTCACATCCATACATGACTACTGGAAAAACCATAGCCTTGATTAGACGGACCTTTGTTGGCAAAGTAATGTCTCTGCTTTTTAATACGCTGTCTAGGTTGGTCATAACTTTCCTTCCAAGGAGTAAGAGTCTTTTAATTTCCTGGCTGCAATCACCATCTGCAGCGTTTTTGGAGCCCAAAATATAAAGTCAGCCACTGTTTCCACTGTTTCCCCATCTATTTGCCATGAAGCGATGGGACCGGATGCCTTGATCTTAGTTTTCTGAATGTTGAGCTTTAAGCCAACTTTTTCACTCTCCTCTTTCACTGTCATCAAGAGGCTCTTTAGTTCTTTGCTTTCTGCCATAAGGGTGATGTCATCTGCATATCTGAGGTTATTGATATTTCTCCCGGCAATCTTGATTCCAGCTTGTGCTTCCTCCAGCCCAGTTGCTGCCTTGCAAATAAATTCTTTGATACCATCTTTCCAGATTCCGTATATATGCATTAGTATATGATATTTATCTTTCTCTTTCTGACTTACTTCACTTTGTATAATAGGTTCTAGGTTCATCCACCTCATTAGAACTGACTCAAATGCCTTTTTTTATATGGCTGAGCAATATTCCATTGTGTGTATGAACCACAGCTTCTTTATCCATTCATCTGTCGAGTCGATGGCTATCTAGGTTGCTTTCATGTTCTATCTATTATAAATAGTGCTACAGTGAACGTTGGGGTACATATGTCTTTTTCAATTTTGGTTTCTTCAGGGTATACAGCATTCTATATCTTGATAAGCAAATCTCGGTGAAATTACATTTAAGCTATGTGTTTCACTGTATTTAAATTTTGCATTAAGAGAATATTAAGCAAATCTTGAACTCTAGTTAATGATACTGCCAACAAATTATTAATGGGGAAATGCTCTGTTGTCTGCATTTTACTTTCATTGGCACCAACACCAGGAGGGATTAATGGCTGGGTAGAGGGATGGACATGGCTGGATATGTGATAAAGTGAATAATAGTAGATAAAATGACAGTGATGTGATCTTGAGCTGGGTATGTAGGAGTACGAGTGTCCACAAAATTCTTTAAAACTGACTGTGTTTGGAAGTTTTCGTAATAAAATGTTGGATTTTGCGGACTTCCCCAGCAGTCCAGTGATTAAGACTCTTTGCTTCCAATTCAGGGCCCATGGGTTCAATCCCTGGTCAAGGAACTAAGATTTCACATGCCATGCAGTGTGGCCAAAAAGTGAAAAAAAAAGTTGGGTTGTTTTGGAGGAGGCCATGCCTCCAGCATGCCGGAGCCGATTTCTCCAACCAGAGACTGAATCTGTGCCCCCTGCAGTGGAAGTGTGGCATCTTAACCACTGGACCACCAGGGAATTCCATAGAAAATTTTTAAAACAAACTCTTCAAGAATTAATTCTAAACAGAGGGTGGAAAGGTACATAGAACTATATCAGTCTTTTATGAGAGAAGAGAAACTCTATCCTTATAAAACTACCTGGCCACCAGGAAGATACAATGAAACTCAGAGAAGTAACCGGAATGTTCATGTTCTCCCTACCTCCACCGCCCAGAGCCCCCTATTTCTGTTTCCATCATCTCTGCACCATCATTTTCTGTTGCCTGGATCATCATTCTAAACTCCTTTCTCTCTGCTTTTGGTCCCTTCTCTCATGTTGCCAGTGAATCTTCCTAAAGCAGTCATGTGATTTTTTTTTCTTTTTCTTTTTGACTTGAAAACATGTGATGGATGCATCCATTAGAACACTGGGTTACAGTATCTTAAGACAAAAAGAGAGACTGTGAGTTTGAAGGTGGAGGTTAGAGATGCTGTTGGGTCTCTGTTCCTGAAGCCCATGTAGTCTTCTTTTCTTTTTTTAATTTGGCTGCTCTGGGTCTTAGTTGCAGCAGGTGAGTTCATTGCGGCATATGGGATCTTTAGATTCAACATGTGGGATCTAGTTCCCTGATCAGAGATCGAACCTGGGTCCTGCATTGAAAGTGTGAAATCTTAGCCATGGGATGAGCAGGGAATTCTCCCTGAAGCCCTTGTAGTCTATTCTGAGCATTCTTTGCTGTTCTTAGGTCTGCACACCAGCTTTCTTGTCTTCCCAGCTGATGAAGTGGGATGAAACTCCCACAACAACTGTTTTCAAGAGACCAGTCAGATTGAATTGGAATCTTGGTCCCATTCCAGATCCGGGGCGGAGAGTCTGGGCCAGCCAGCTGTGGGGCGGGATCTTACTGGGCCACTCCCCCCAGCTCTGAGTGTGCTGTGCGCTTGCCTGCCCAGCACAGATGCCGGCTATTCACTGCTTATTCATTGTGAGGCAGTCATCTTTCCCTGTCAGATTCTCAAGTTTCTTCATACTATGAATGTCACATTTCTGTGTTTTTCTACATTGACTGACAGCGGCCCCCATCAGGGGCTGAGGAGTGTGATAGTTAAGGGGTGGCCTCTCTAGAACCAAACTACCTGAATCTGAACCCCTGATTCACAACTTATGAACTGTGGGACTTGGCTGAGGGAGTTACCATCCCTCCCTCTCAGTAAAATGGCAGCATTCACAGAATCCATCTTATTGGATTTGGAGAATTTGGAGAATTAATTTGGAGAATTAATGATGAGTTCCTCTTAAGTGTCTATTACATAGTAGATGTTCAACAAATGTTAGCTATTATTATGTGGTCATTTAAATACTTTATGTAAACAGAGGTGTGTGTATGTGTGTGTGTAAACTTAACCAGTAGTAGTTAACATTTGAAATACCCCAAACAGGAATCCAAGTTCCAAAGGTGGCTACGTAAGCACTTCAGATATTCAAAATCTACCTCCAAAGGTTTGCTGAGCATCTTCTAGCAGTGAGATGTGTCGGTACATGGGATATACTCTTGCCCCTGCCCACTGCTGATTTCCAGAAACTACTGACTTAGCAGAAAAGTGTCACAATTATATAATGGCCAAATTTACTTGGATCAAGTCTTGACTTCAATTCAATCATTATATATATCAGTAGTTAAGATTTACTGGATGTTCAGTAATAGTTGTATCTGGGGGAACTCCTCCCTGTTCCCTACAGTTGTATGGGAGGCTTAGGGTATATGAAGTCAGCCTGCAGTTTTTGGTTCATTGTGGCTGCCACCTAAGGTCTCTATGTCTTTGTTTGTTTTTTTTAATTAATTAGTTAATTTTTGGCTGTGCTGGGTCTTTGTTCCTACACGTGGGCTTTCTCTTCTTGTGTCGAGCAGAGACTACTCTTTGCCATGGAGCACAGGCTCTAGGGAGTATGAGCTTCACTAATTGCAGCACACAGGCCCTAAAGTACATAGATTTCAGTAGTTGTGGTGCACGGGATTAGTTGCTTTGTGACAGATGGGATCTTCCTGGACCAAGGATTGAACCTGTGTCCCCTGCATTGGCCAGCAGATTCTTAACCATTGGACCACCAGGAAAGTTACTCGGTGGCTTAGTTTGGATTTACCCAATAGCCAAGACTCTGGGACAAATGTTTGAATGCAACTTGTTTATCTGGCAAGTGATCCCAACTAACAGCGTCAAAGAGTGAGCAGTTAAAAAAGGTTCACGTAAGTTACTGCAGTGAGCGATGGGGCCCAGCCCTGCCAGGAACCCTCTGAGAGACCATATGAACTTAGGAGGGTGTTGATTATACCCATATCTCTTTTTAAAAAACAATTTGTTTTCGGTTGCTTTGCATCTTTGTTGCTGCTAGCAGGCTTTCTCTAGTTGTGGCAAACGGGGGCTACTCTTAGTTGTGATGTGTGAGCATCTCACTGCAGTGGCTTCTCGTTGCAGAGCACGGGATCTAGGCGCATGGGCTTCAGTAGCCGTAGCACACAGGCTCAGTAGTTGGGGCTCTTGGACCCTAGAGCACACTGGCTTCAAATAGTTGTGGTGTGCGGGCTCAGAAGTTGTGGCGTGTGGACCTGGTTGCTCTGTGGCATGTGAAATCTTTCCAGACCAGAGATTGAAGTGGTGTCTGTCCCCTGCCTTGGCAGAAGGATTCTTATCCACTGTACCACCAGGGAGGCCCCCATATCTCATCTTGCCTCACTCAGCGTGGTCTTGTGAAAATTCCTCTAAATTAGGAGGTAGAGTTCCAATGCATTTTATATAATAGCACCTCAAAGAGCATCATAAAGGGCTTTTGTAACAACTAACCCTTTCAGCTGTCTTCTACCTCAAGATAAATTCCTTGATTTCTCCCCAGATTCCAAATGTGGGACTACCTGTGGCTCCCCTCTTGTTTAAGGGGTACTATGTCTATATATCCCCAATGCCTGTGGGCATTTCTAAATGCCCTTCTTATTCCTACTAAGAGGCTGAATTTTGTCCTGCCCCAGAGTTTCTGGTTACAGGTTCTGATTTCCCAGAATTCTTAAATACTTGACCCACCCTGTCCATTGCCTCCCAGGAAGTGGTGAAATTAAACTAGATGAGTATGTGATTCAATCCTTACTGTGAATTAGAACCTTTTGTTTAATTAAATAAAATCAAATAACTGTAGTGTTTTCAGTTCCCAGAGCACCCATACGTTCATCCAGTTCCAAGGCGCCCCACCAGCCTTTTCAAGTGCAATAACATTCTCAAATGTGCACCACTGCCCCAAATCCTCTGAGCTATGAGACACCAGGAAACAACAGCCAGAATTCAATAAATAAGTGTTTTGTGATTTTTTTAAAAAATTGAGCAAAATGCCAAGACATTAAACAGCCTCTGTTTATAGTAGGTGGTAAGAAAAATGTAATGTAACACATGCTATTTCTTGCCTGTGCCTAACCAGTTTGATCTATGCTTCTACTGTGTGAGCAGCTTCAAAATTTGTCGGTTTTCTTCGCAATAACATAGCACATGCCAGGGAATAAGGGCTCAGTGTTGTCGGCACAAGGAGAACTTATCCTGGACTGACTCAGGCAGAAAGGAGCCAAGTTGTCAAGACAAAGGGCAACTGAGCTCCATGAATTCCAGCCTGACACCCATGGCTGCTCAGTTCAGAGATACAGTCCATGGCTGTGTCCCAGTGAGCTGCCTTTTTGGGTACCCCTGTTCTTAGACCAGGTGGTTTAGAGTATTCATGACTCCCAGAGAGAACAGGCTGGGGAGAAGGAAGCTGCCTTTTTAGTCAGTTCAGTCGCTCAGTCGTGTCCGACTCTCTGTCACCCCATGGACTGCAGCACGCCAGGCCTCCCTATCCATCACCAACTCCCGGAGTTGACTCAAATTCATGTCCATTGAGTCGGTGATGCCATCCAACCATCTCATCCTCTGTTGTCCCATTCTCTTCCCGCCTTCAATCTTTCCCAGCATCAGGGTCTTTTCAAATGAGTCAGTTCTTCACATCAGGTGGCCAAAGTACTGGACTTTCAGCTTCAGCATTAGTCCCTCCAATGAATATTTAGGACTGATTTCCTTTAGGATGGACTGGTTGGATCTCCTTGCAGTCCAAGGGACTCTTAAGAGTCTTCTCCAACACCACAGTTCAAAAGCATCAATTCTTCGGCGCTCAGCTTTCTTTGTAGTCCAACTCTCACATCCATACATGACTGCTGGAAAAATCATAGCTTTGACTAGACGGACCTTTGTTGGCAAAGTAATGTCTTTGCTTTTTAATATGCTGTCTAGGTTGGTCATAATTTTTCTTTCAAGGAGCAAGCGTCTTTAGCTGAGAGTTTCTATTTTTGGAGATGGGAACAGGTAGCAGCTTTATTGAGGTATAATTCACATACCACACAATTCACCCATTTAAGGTGTACAACGCAATAGTTGTTAATATATTCACAGCTCTGCAGTCATCACCACAATCAATTATAGAACATTTCCATTATCTCCAAAACAAACTCTTACCCTTAGCTATCAGTTCCCAACCCCCATGAGCTGCCAGCCTTAGGCAGCTACTAGTCTGTCTGTCTTCATATATTTGCTTATTTTGGACATTTCATATAAACAGAATCATGTATGTGGTCTTCTGTGATCAGTTTCTCCCACTTAGCAGAATGTTTTCAAGGTTCATCAATATATATAGGATGTATCAGAACTTCATTCCTTTGCGTGGCCTAATAATAGCTTGTTGTATGGATATACCACATTTGATTTATCTGTTCACTAGTTTGGGCATTTCACCTGTTGGATGGGTCCATATCCATCCAAACCACTAAGTTTACCCATTCCTTAGTTTGGGTTGTTTCCTCATCTTCCACATTATTGACTAATGATGTTAGAAACATTTGTGCAAGTTTTTTTTGCAGACGTGTGTTTTTATTTCTCTTGGATAGGTATCTAGCAGTGCAATGTCTGGGTCACATAGTCACTGTTTAACTATGTTTAACTTCTTGAGGAACTGCCAGATTGTAGTCCAGAGTGGCTGCACTATTTTATACTCTCCTCAGCAACTTATGAGGATCACCATTTCTCCACACCTTGCCAGTACTGGTTATTATCTGACTTTCTTATTTGAGTTACCCTAGTGCGTCTTACGGAGAAGGCAGTGGCACCCCACTCCAGTACTCTTGCCTGGAAAATCACATGGACGGAGGAGCCTGGTAGGCTGCAGTCCATGATGTCACTAAGAGTCGGACATGACTGAGCGACTTCACTTTCGCTTTTCACTTTCATGCATTGGAGAAGGAAATGGCAACCCACTCCAGTGTTCTTGCCTGGAGAATCCCAGGGACGGGGGAGCCTGGTGGGCTGCCATCTATGGGGTCGCACAGAGTTGGACAGGACTGAGGCGACTTAGCAGCAGCAGCAGTGCGTCTTAAGTGGTATTTTTAGTTACATTTCCCTGATGACTGACCAACAATGTTGAGCATCTTTTCATGGACTTGTTGGCCATTGGTCTATCTTCCTTGGAGCTGGAAAAATGTCTATTCAGAGTCTTTGTTCATTTTCTAATTGTGTGGTCTTTTTGAGTTAAGAGTCTTTGTTTGTTCTAGATACCAGCCCCTTATAAGGTATATGACTTGGTGCTGGCACAAACACAGACGCACAGATCAATGGAAGAGAATAGAATGCCCAGAAATAGGGTAAGGATTCAACTTCAGTGCATTCCGTGTGGATATCCATGCCGTGTGTGGATGTGTCTCCTGCTTTGGCAGGTGGATTCTTATCCACTGAGCCGCCATGGAAGCCCAACTGGTCTCTTTTTGAGGTTTCTCTTTCCATTCTGGCTTCTGGCAGTTGAGGTTCCTTTTAATTAGAGACATTCAATAGGATCCAGAAGTGATGTGCCTGGACATTGTAACCTTACTGTATAATTCTAACCCAATAAATACATATTGAAGAAGTTAATTCAGGAGGAGATGAATTTAGTCTAAATTTGGTCTCAGACTTGTTATAGTACTATGAAAGATTGGCTTTGATATTTATGAATAGAGCTATCACTGGAGATTAATAGAGAAGATAGGATTTTTTTTTTTAATTGGAGTATAATTGCTTTAAGGTGACATAGTGGTAAAGAATCCGCCTGCCAATGTAGGAGACGCAAGAGATGTGGGTGTGATCCCTGGGTCAGGAAGATCCCCTGGAGGAGAAAATGGCAAACCACTCCAGTATTCTTACCTGGAAAATTCCATGGATGTAGGAGCCTGGCAGGCTACAATCTAGGGGGTTGCACAGAGTCGGACACAGTTGAGCACACACACACACATAATTGCTTTACAATGTGATGTTAGTTTCTGCTGTACGGCAAAGTGAATCAGCTGTATGGACACATACACCTCCTCCTTCTGGAGCCTTCCTCCCAGTCCCCCACCCACCCCTCTGCATTGTCACAGGGCACCACCCGAGCTCCCTATGCTGTGCAGCGGCTTCCCACTAGCTCTCTACACGTGGTAGTGTGTACTTGCCAATGCTACTCTCCCCGTTCATCCTGCCTCCCCTTCCGCCCCTGTGTCCACATGGCCATCCTCTATGGCTGAATCTCTATTCTTGCCCTACAGATAGGTTCGTCTGTACCATTTTTTCTAGATTTCACGTATATGCATTAATATACAATATTTGTTTTTCTCTTTCTGACTTACTTTACTCTGTATGATAGACTCTAGATCCATCCACATCTTTACAAATAACCCAATTTTGTTCTTTTTTTCTGGCTGAGTAATATTCTATTGTATATACATACCACATCAAGAAGATAGAATTTATTAATAGAAAAGATAGGAAGGAAATCCTCTCTAGTGTTATGGACCTAACTAGCATTGTTCAGGGAGGTTGTGGCTCCCAGTCCACACTCCCCATCATTCCTGGCTTCCCTCTGACTTTCTTCCACTGTTTTTCTCTCTGTTGCTCTGAAAGACTTGACTGCCTCCCAGGACTCCATGACCTGAACACTGGCTACCATTACCTGTTATCTTCTCAGGAACCTTTGCTCTCTATTTTCTGTCTCCCTGGTCCTTTATTTCAGGGAGATAGTCCTGGGCTTCCTTGGTGGCTGGGACAGTAAAGAATCTGCCTCCAATGCAGGAGACCTGGCTTTGATCTCTGGGTCAGGAAGATCCCCTGGAGAAGGAAACAGCAACCCATTCCAGTATTCTTGCCTGGAAAAATCCCCTGGACAGAGGAGCTTGGCAGGCTACAGTCCATGAAGTCACAAAAAGTTGGACACAACAGAGTGACTTACATGGCCCTTTAGTCCCTACTGATCCTGTCCATCAGTATTACAATGAGCCCCACTCTAGCTTATCTCAAAACAAACAAAACCATGTCTTGATCCTATCTTCCTCCTCCATCTGTGCTCCCCACCCCCATGCCTGCCCTCCAGCACTGTCGCATCTCACATTCACTTCTCAGTACACCCAAAACTACTTCTTCTTTTTTTTTTCTTCTTCTTTTTTTTTCTTCCTAGAAATAACTTTATTTTTAAAAAGTAATATGGAATTATATGAAAGGCAGCACGCATGTAATACTTGAATAAGACAATTTTCTTAAAAAACTTACACATAAGAAATGTGTATGTTAGAAATTTTAACATTAACAGAATGCATTTAGAAACATTACCAAGAATACAATTTGTAGCCAAACTGTTATAGCCACGCTTTCCAGGAAACAGACTCACTCAGAAGGACAATGCAGATAGTGGAGTGCAGTTTATTACACCGGCGGGCCCAAGGCAGAGTCTCCTCTTAGCCAAGGGCCCCGACCAGCATTTGTGAAAATCTTTTATACCCCATGTGTCCAAACCCACTACCCCAATTCCCCTTGAGACTTACATAAACAAAGGAAGGGTAAATACAACTACAATAACCCCATCATTCACGTGTTATGTGTTCAAACAGTCAATAATCAATAAGCCCGCAGTTACATTCCAAATAGTTAATAACTGATAAGCCTGTGCTTACATTCTGATAGATAGTGTCCGGAGGCAGGGGTGATTAGTGTCTGTTCTTCAAGATTCCCCTGCCCAGAGGGGGGTCTTATCCTTCCATTGTCATTCCCACAGGCGCTAAGCACAGAGTTCAGAGTCCACTGGAGAGGTGGCCGCGCATGATCAGCACAGACAGGCCTGAGATGGAGTCCAGGCCCTATGAATTCCTTCTTCAAAACCTTTTTTGATTTCTACTAGTAACGCTTTTTTACCACTTAAGTATGCTGCTGCTGCGTCGCTTCAGTCGTGTCCGACTCTGCGACCCCATAGACAGCAGCCCACCAGGCTCCCCCGTCCCTGGGATTCTCCAGGCAAGAACACTGGAGTGGGTTGCCATTTCCTTCTCCACAAAACTTCTTTTTTTAAAAAAATTTATATATTTGGCTGTGCCAGGTCTTAGCTGAAGCACTCAAGATCTTCGATCTTCGTTGTGACATGCAAACTCTCAGTTGTGGCATGTGGGATCTAGTGCCCTGACCAGGGATGGAACCAGGCCCTCTGCATTGGGAGCATGGAGTCTTAGCCACTGGACTTCCCTTAGCCACAGGGAAGTTCCCAACCCCAAACTTCTAAGACTGTTATCTCAAGAACCCAGTGAGTTCTATGTCACCAAACCCAAAGGACACTTTTCAGTTCTCATCTTGTGGAGCAGGTAGGCGTGAGCATGACAAGCCAAGAAGGCGGAAGTGGGCATTGGGGAGGTGGCCATCAACACCCACCACACCTTGACTGACTCCCTCAGTGGCCAGCACTGTCAGCCATTTCCTTCTTGAGTAAATCTCTTCTCTTGGGCGCCATGATAATACACTCTCCTAGTATTCTTCCTACCCCTCTGGCTGCTGCTTCCTAGTCTCCTTGACAGAAATTCTTTCTTCTATCCTCCTCAGGTCCCTTCTCACTCTTAACCCTCTTCCTGGATAATGTTGTTCATTCCTGTGGCTTTAATCACCATGTGGATATGAATGACTCCCCAATCCTTATCTCCTGCCTCTACTCCAGATCTTTATCTCCTCCTTGCTACCCATATAGCAAGACTTGAATGTCTGTGAAGCACTTAGAACTCAACATATCCAAAATTAAACTCATTTTATTCTTTCCAAACTTGCTTCTTCTCCAGAGTTGTGTCTTCATGAATGGCTGTACCATTCACTTCGCTGCTCTGGATGTCTTCTTTCCCTGTTCCTTGACCCTAATTAAACGCAAGCCCTATGGAGTCTAACTACTACATGACTTCTGAATGGCCTTCCTCTTCTCTCTATCCTCATTGTCACCACACACATCTTAACCAGCTTGGGCAGCACCTGGACTGCTTTCTCAGTGTTTCTCATTTCGTCTTTATGGATGTTAATCTCCAAGTTGATCTCCACTCTGAAGCCAGAATCTTTCCAAAAAGTCAATCAAATCCAGTCACTTCTCGAGAACGTAAATTGTCATACAGTCGTGAAAATGTTGTTTATGAAGAGTGTATTAATTGACACAAGAAAATGCTCACAACATCATCCTTAAGTGAAAAAAGCATGAATTTAAAACTCCTGTCAAATTTCTAATTTCCTTTACAAAAATGCAGGGAAGAGGTAACAGGAAAAATATTCCAAGATATTAGAAATACTCAAACTTGTAGAATTATTGGTCATTTTTTATTTTCTTCCTTATAGGCTTCCCTGATGGCTCAGACAGTAAGTAATCTGCCTGCAATGCAGGAGACCTGGGTTTGATCCCTGGGTCAGAAAGATCCCCTGGAGAAGGAAATGGTAACCCACTCTAGTATTCTTGCCTGGAGAATTTCATGGACAGAGGAGCCTGGCGGGCCACAGTCCATGGGGTTGCCAAGAGTCAGACACGACTGAGCGATTAACCCTTTCACTTTATATTTTAAATAATTTGACAATTGTTTCTATAATGAACTTGTGAATGAGTCAGGAGTTTTTCCCCCCTTTGGTTGCTAGAGATAGAAACTCAACTCAAATATACTTTAATCAGAGGGGGAAGTTATAAGAATCCTGTTGTATCTCAGAAACTAAATGACAGGAAACCAGTCCAGCCTCAGCAATTACTGGAACCAGAAATACAAACATGGCCTATGTTCTTTCTCTATCTCAGTGGCTTTCCTCTGTATGTCTACTTAGTTTCCTCCTTACTTTTCAGACCAATTTTCTCTAGTTCAAGTAAGAGAAAATGTAGTCCCTTGAATGCCCTGACTTCATAGTTCATGGTCATGGGATTCTTAAGACAGACAAGACCACCTGTCTCTAGATCCAAATCAGCTAAGGATTAGGAGTGTCCCAGCTCAGATAAGTGCACCGGTCTCCTGCAGACAGAGGCAGGATCATGGTGCACTAACATGGCGGCTTCTCTGGTTATCATGTGAATGGTGTGTATATGTGTGTGTGGTAGGGAAGGAATTGAGAAGAATAGTAGGTGGTTGGGACTTCCCTGGCAGTCCAGTGATTAAGACTCTGTGCATCAAATGCAAGGGGTGCAGGTTCAATCCGTGGTCAAAAACTAAGATCCCACATGCCATGCAGCATGAATGAAATGAAATGAAAAAGAACAGTAGTGAAATGGAGCAGGACCATATGGTCCTTGCCCCCCTCCACCATGTCCTCTGCCTGCCTATTGCTGGTGGACAACTTTAGTTAAAAAGTAAATTTACTCAGAAAAGTGAGAAATGCTGAAACAAAAACACTAAGGAGACTAATGCAGTCATTAAACATAGTCAAGGACCTTTAGTTCTTTCTCAAGGACTGTAGATAATATTCTAAGCCATATCCTGTGAGCTGTCTTATAGATACCAAAACACCAGGTTGGAGAAGTTAACTACATGAGGACTGGACTGTACCCAGGACTTGAACTACCACAATTCCAAGAACTAACTGCAAAGAGATGAGAACAAGTGCACGCCAGAACTAAAGATTAACTATACCAAAAACAACCAAGATGATGTTAGTCAGACCACTGATGACCAATTTGAAGATGACTGTTAGAACTGACTGTGCTGTTTCTGCATGTTGCCCATCCCCGACTCTGCTTGCAAATGCTTTCACCCCCTACTTGTCGGGGTGGGGAGTCGGCCTTTGGACAGATGTCTACCACCCTCCCCCTCCAGTTGCTGGCATCTGAAATAGGCAAACTTTCCTTTCCACCAACCCGGCCTATTTACTGGCTTTTGAGCGGTGAGCAAGCGGAACCCCCACACATAGCTTTTGGTAACAGTAGGTGTTTGTTTCCAGAAGGAAAGGAGCTCTGTATTTACAAAACAAAATCTTCACACCAAAATGAAATTTTATTAAAGTTAGAAAAAGTATACAGTATGATATGTTTTTAATCTCATAAACTATTTTCAGTAACTTCCTAGTGACTCAGCACTGACTTATCCCCCTTTCCTTTTCCCAACAGCTAAACACATTCCTGTCTAGCCTTCTCATGAATTCTTCCTGCTGGTCACTTACCCATAAAATGTACAGATTATCTGCTTCAGCCCTGTTATTTCTGAGAGGACAAACTCAAGCCCAGAGGGGTGAGTGACTCGCTGAGCTCCCCCAGGGGGTTAACAGAATGTCATCTTCACCTTTCTCGTCCACTGTGTTTCCTCTCTTCTACCCAAATCACCTGCCTTCATAAGCCCTCTCCACATCTCAACTTGTGTCTCCAAGACTACTCAGAGCAAAGGCTTAATTAAGAGTACAGCAAGCCTGACAGTCCCGTGGCATTATTCTCTATTCAGCTGCATTTCCTAGACCTAAACACTCACTGGGAAAACTTGAGTCTTTTCCTGCACAGTTATTCTAACTCCCTATTCTTCAGTAGAGCACCCATAGGACAAAGGGCTTCCAAGGACATGCAGAGAGGATACAGGCACATTCTGAGGCAGGAGAGCTTCTTGCCTCTAAATGCTACAGGTTGTAGATCTAGGAGTCTAATACCTGAACACATCCAAACAAGGACATGGCTGTGGAAGACTCCCCCCAACTACCCTACCCCCGCGCACCAACCCCCCACCCCCAGGCTTCATTATGCATTCATTTGTAAAAAGCACACGGTTGTATTCGTGGAAGGATGCAGGATGTTCTCCAAGTATGGACTGTCAGGCCTGGGTTGACTGGTTGGCCATATCACATGACCTAGATTATCCTATAAAGACAGGATGGGGGATTTCTCAGATGGTCCAGTGGTTGAGAATCTGCCTGGCAATGCAGGGGATGTGGGTTTGATCCCTGGTCAAGGAACTAAGACCTCACATGCCAGGGACCAACTAAGCCTGTGGGCTGAACTGGAGAGTCCCTGCACTGTACCTAAAGATCCTGCATGATGCAGTGAAGGTCCTGCCTGCTGCAATTAAGACCCAACACAGCCAAATGAATGAATGAATGAATGAATTTAAAAAGACAAGATGGTAAGAACAACAAGGATCGGGAAGAAGAAAATTACCCAGTGTGGCAGGCAGACTCTAGAATGGGTCCCAGTGGTCATGTCCTTGTGAGTCTTCTCCCCCTGAGTGTGGGCTGGACCTGGTGACTCCCTCTGACAAATAGGGTATGGCAAAACAGATTAGTAAGAAGGACTATGACTTTCCTCTCTCTTTCTCTCTCTCTCTCTCTGTCTCGTTTGGAGCACTTGGTTTCTAGGGAAGCAAGCTGTCATTTTGTGAGCTATCTGTGGAGAGGTCCACATGGCAAGAAATTGATGTCTCTGGTTAATGGTATTGAGGACCTAAGGTCAGATAACAATCAGGGGTAAGCCTGGAAACAGACCTCCCTCCCCTAGCTGAATATTAAGGTCCAACCCTACTGGAAGCCTATTAAGGAAACCTATTAAGGTCCAGCCCTACTGGAAACCTGCAGTCTTGCTAGAGAGCCTGAGGCAGAGCACCCAGCTAAGCCATGGCCAGATTCCTGATCTTTAGGAGTTATGACTGTTTTGTCATTTAAAGCTACCATTTGGGGATCATTTGTTATGCAGCAATAGTTGGCTAATACACTCAGTCAGAAGCTCCTTATATGGAGAACGAGTCATAAATTTTGTAAAATAAAGGCTACTTAGGGACTTCCCTGGTGGTCCACTCCACACTTCCAATGCAGGGTTGTGGGTTCAGTCCCTAGTCAGGGAACTAGGATCCCACATACCACACAGTAGGGCCAATAATAATAAATAAGTGAATAAAATATAATATAAAAAAAAAAATTTTAAGGCTACTTACTGCTGAGCTGGAGACAGTCTGGATTCATAAGCTGAAAGAGAAATTTAAAGGGGAATGACCTTGCAAGAGCTGACAGATCTTTTTTAGTAGAACAGTTACTACAAATCTGATAAGGAATTTTGCCATATTCTTATCAGCAGATCACCAAGGAGTTCCTAGTTTAAAGTGTTATATGTCAAAAAAAAAAAAAAAAAGTGTTATATGTCTTGCTTTTGCATGACGCTTTGGGGAACAAGGCTCTTTTTTAAGGAAAGGAGTGTACATTATAAACTCTGATTCTTTTGGTCACTAAAATTGTTAAGTAAAATAGTTTTGAGTCTAATGACTGAATATTCAGGAAAATTGATTTTCCCCATTTTTCAGATAACAGGGTTGGTTTTGGCCCATGGCAGCACAGAGCAGTGATCAACGGCACAGATTCGGAATCCTAAAACTGTGTCAGTTCCAACTCTGACGCTAGCTGGTGACTAGAGTTATTAGTTACCAGAATTACTAGCTCTGCGACTTTGGAGAGTTACTTCACCTCTCTTGACCTCACTTTCCCCATCTGGAGAATGGAGATAATATGTTATCCACCTCAAAGGGGTTTTATGAGGAGGGCACAAATTAATAAAGTGGGACTTACCTGGCGATCCAGTGATTGACTCTGCATTTCCACTGAAGGAAGCACAGGTTCAATCCCTGGTTGGGGAACTAAGATCCCACATCCCTCGTTGCATAGCAAATAATAATAATTATTATTATAAATAAATATAAAGCAATTAAAATAGCATGTAACATATACTTAGGATTCTATAAGTATTTATGTGCTAGGAGGAGGCTGGAGAGGGTGTTGAGTGAACCAGTTTCCAGTAATCTGCCTGAAGAACACTGCATGATGATATGGAATTTAGGGCAGCTGATGCCTCCCCTCCAAATCTTGGGCAGAGTAGGACCCAACAGCTCATACAGGAGGTAAGTCATGCCTTGTCTGATTCAAACCACTGGAGAAAATGTGGTGGCTAGTACTTTACTTTTAGTCTTTTCCAATGAGTGACTCAGTGGTAGAGAATCTGCCTGCAAATGCAGGAGATGCAAGAGACGTGGGTTTGATCCCTGGGCTGGGAAGATCCCCTGAAATAGCAATTGGCAACCCACTCCAGTATTCTGGCCTGAAAAATCCCATGGACAGAGGAGGCTGGTGGGCCTAATCCATGGGGTCACAAAGAGTTGTAAACAACTGAGCACAGAATAAAAAGTGAGCAGAGTACTTCATACAGTTAATGGATATTTTTTCCCCATGTGCAATTCTACTGGCGGCTGCAAGTGGCAAGACCCTGGAGAATTCATGGCACACACACACACACACACACACACACACACACACACATACACACAAACATACCCTCCCCAACCTCTCTTGACTAAAGGTCTCCTGGCTAGGAAGAAGAGTTGGCAGAGAGCAAGGGATGGGGTGAAGCACCCCTCTCCTACCCATTGAGCTCCATGAGTGTGAGCAGAAGAAGGTGGGGACTCCACTCCCCAACAACCCACAACATTGATTTGGGGAATCTGAGCATCCCATGAACAAAAGGAGCCTGGCAGTCTACAGTCCATGGGGTCACAAAAAGTCAGACACGACTGAGCATGCACACACAAGAGTAGAAGAGGCCTATATGTCTCATGCCCATCTGTAACTTAGGGAAGAGGTGTGTTTCAGAGAAGTCCCCTCAAGCCCACCCAGGGGTGTAAGAGTAGATGGTTAGGGGGGCCATGTGGGAAGAGATGCCTGAGGAAGAACAAAAGGATAATTTGGGAGCATCACAGCTCTTGCTTGGGCTTCCCTTGTGGCTCAGCTAGTAAAAAAAAATCTGCCTGCAATGTGGGAAACCTGGGTTCTGTCCTTGGGTTGGGGAGATCCCCTGGAGAAGAGAAAGGCTACCCATTCCAGTATTCTAGCCTGGAGAATTCCATCGGACTGTATAGTCTGTGGGTTCACAAAGAGTCGGACACTACTGAGTGACTTTGACTTCACTTCACAGTTCTTGCTTAATGAAAGAGCGTGGTAATGGGTCTCAGAATACGGTGGCTCTGGCTGGAGACTGAATATTGAGTGTTCTGAGAAGTCAGTTTGCCATGGGTTAGGCATGGCCCATGAATGTGGGTATGAACATGGTCACAATAAAGTGAAACTTCCTGATCATAAATAATGGAAGATAGAAGGGACCCCACTCAAAACTGTCCAAGAGAAGTTGGCCCCACAGGGCTAAGGGATCCATGGGGCCACAGTGAAGCTTGGGGGATACCAGAGCAACTTTGCAAATGATGTTTTCTTTGTTGGTGCATTATTGAAAGAATTCAAACGAGGCTTTGCTGCATTGGTAGCTGTAGGAGCTGCTACTGCTACTGCTAAGTCACTTCAGTCGTGTCCGACTCTGTGCGACCCCATCCCTGGGATTCTCCAGGCTAGAACACTGGAGTGGGTTGCCATTTCCTTCTCCAGCTGTAGGAGCTGAGTATTCCCTAAAAAGAAGATAGAGAGCATCATTGAAGGTAATACCTTAGAAGTATCTTAGTGGCTTCTTAACTGTCTCATAAAACTACTATTTCTTCATTGTCAAAAAGACAGAAAGGAAATGGAAGATGGTGGGATCTTGTTTATAGCACATCACCTGTTTCTCCTATTTCTTCTCCCCCTGATGAAACGCTAAGCACAGTGGCGAGAGCACGGCAGCCAGTCCATGTCTACCCCTTCATCTCTGTTTCAGTAGCAGTCCCATTAGACAGCAAACTGATGTCCTCAATCTCATCTCTCTAAATGTTGATTCCTAACCAAACTTCCTATTCCCAAGATATGAATTTTAGTTCAAATTGCAATGGCCTTTTTAGGTTTATTTTTCTACTATAAACAAGCAAACAATTTTTGGAGTTAGACAATTTGAAAGATGCCTCTCAATAACAAGCAAACAAATAGACCACCTTTACAAAGAAACTTTTCTCATGGGGGACAGAAGACGTCTGTGGCAACTGGAGTGGGACTATCACAGCTCTGAGGAATCACAGATGAGGAAGTTGAGGAAGTTACAGTTGAGGAAGAAAACCCTTCTTAGAATGGTAGGTGTATCTTTGATATAGCTAGATGAAATGCTATAGTTTTACTGACATAATAGGTGGAATTCAATTCAGTTATGTCAGGCCCCAGAACAAATGTTGACTTACAATTAGCTTTGCCTTCGAAACCTCCCACTGGTCTGACCTTTGTAAAAGGCAACCACCTATTGGTTTTCTGCCTCCCCTCCTCAACCCTTATTGAGATAAATAGATAAAAGTAAAACTGGTAAAACTGAGAAGAGGAGAGTGAAGAAGCTGGCTTAAAACTCACCTTTCAAAAAACTAAGATCATGGCATCTGGTCCCATCACTTCATGGAAAATAGATGGGGAAACAGTGGAAACAGTGAGAGACTTTATTTTCTTAGGCTCCAAAATCACTGCAGATGGTGACTGCAGCCATGAAATTAAAAGACGTTTGCTCCTTGGAAGAAAAACTACGACACACCTAGACAGCATATTAAAAAGCAGAGACATTACTTTGCCGACAAAGTCATAGTCAAACTATAGTCAAACCATAGTCAAAACTGTGATTTTTCCAGTAGTCATGTGTGGATGTGAGAGTTGTGCTATAAAGAAAGCTGAGCGCCAAAGAATTGATGATTTTGAGCTGTGGTATTGGAGAAGACTCTTGAGAGTCCCTTGGACTGCAAGGAGATCAAACCAGTCAATCCTAAAGGAAATCAGTCCTGGGTGCTCATTGACTGATCCTGAAGCTGAAACTCCAATACTTCGGCCACCTGATGTGAAGATCTGACTCATTGGAAAAGACCCTGATGTTGGGAAAGATTGAAGGCAGGAGGAGAAGGGGAAAACAGAGGATGAGGTGGTTGGATGGTATCACCAACTCAATGGACATGAGTTTGAGCACATTTTGGGAGTTGGTGATGGACAGGGTAGCCTGGCATGTTGCAGTCCATGGGGTCAAAAAGAGTCAGACACGACTGAGCAACTGAACTGAACTGAACAGAAAACAGAACACCCCTGGTGGTCCAATGTCTAAGATTCCATGCTCCCAATACAGGGGGCCCAGGCTTGGTCAGGGAACTAGATGCCACTTGCAGCAATAAAGACCTGGTGCAGCCAAATAAATACATATTAAAAAAAAAAAAAACTGTTAAATAAGTAAAGCTGGTAAGCCAGACCCAAAGGCTGGCTATAGCTATGATTTATCTTGCTGTTATCGTTTAGCTGCTAAGTCATATCTGACTCTTTGTGTAGACCACCAGGCTCCTCTGGCCATGGAATTCTCCAAGCAAGGATACTGGAGTGGGTTGCCATTTCCTTCTCCAGGGGATCTTCCCAAACCAGGGATCGAACCTGTGTCTCCTGCATTGGCAGGCAGATTCTTTACCACTAAGCCACCTGGGAAGCCTGGTGATTAGATTTAGACTTGGCCAGGTGAACTTTGGAAGAGACAGTAAGATTCTAAGGTCATGAGGCATCAATTAGTACCATGAGGCAAATGTATCTGTTGGAGAGGAGTTTAACAGGATAAAGGAGTTAATGACTCTTCCAAGGGTATATGCCATTCAGCCTGGACGGTCATCTACAGGGGCAGAAAACATCTACTTTTAGCTGAAACCTTCTACATTCATGTTATAAGGTTTCTTTTATTTTAAAAGCATATATTTATAATCAAGTCTTAACTTTGCCCAAATAACTAAAAATAGTAGGGGAACCGAGAAAGGTAAACATATGTCAAGGCCATCTTTCTTAAGAAACTCTTGGGGAGACCAAAATTGCTTTCCCGTGGCTCATCTCAAATTCTGTCTTATTTAACCTCAGCTTCTGCAGAGCTCTATTTTCCTGTCACTGGAGTCTTCTGTTTCTTTAGGGAGTAGCCCTTCTAGAGTTCCTCCGGAGCAGTCACTCAAGAAACAGTCCTTAAAGGCAGAGGAGAAAAGGATGTCAGAGACTATGTGAATGTTATGTCAACAAGAGAAATAAACCAGGACATGAGCTGCTTTATCCATGAGCCCACACTCAATCTGAGCTATGGAAGCAATCTTACAGAAACACTTGGCAGGCAGATGTTTGCACATAGGAGTTTCTCACAGCACTGTTGGGATAGCGAACATTTAGAAATAAGGTAGGTGTCCTCATCGTTACTGAACAGATTAAATTGTTTGCCCATACTGTGAAATATAGTACAGCAAAAAGAATGATATAGAAAAGCAAATATTGTATATTAATGCATATATGTGGAATCTTAAATGGCGTATGTGATTTTATTTGCAAAACTGAAATAGAGACACAGACACAGAGAACAAACGTTATGGACACCAATGGGGAAGCGGGTGGGTGGGATGAATTGGGAGACTGGGATTGACATATATATCCTATTGATACTATATATAAAACAGATAACTAATGAAAACCTACTGTATAGCTCAGAGGAACCTACTCAGTGCTCTATGGTGACCGAAATGGGAAGGAAATCCAAAAAGAGCAGATCTATGTATTGCTGATTCATTTTTCTGTACAGTAGAAACCAGCTCAACATTCTAAAGCAACTATACACCAATAAAAAGTAATTTAAAAAATAAAAAGAATGAGAGAGAATTAAACACACTGATATGGGGAGATTCCGAAGACACATTGTTATGTGAAAAAAGCAACATGCAGCACAACGCATACAACACAACCCTTTTACATGAATCTGTATAACGTATGTGTATGTGTCACACATAAACGCATAGAATGGGGATGGAAGGATGGGGGCCACACCACAGTCCTGGCTAATTTGGAGGAGAGATGTGAAAATGGGGATGAGGATGAAAGTTGCCCTCTGGAATTGACTCTAGTTTGAATCTTTTATCACAAGAATGTGTTTGTTACTTGTGTAATTTTCGAAATATTGTTTGGTGCAGGCAATCTTCTAAAAACAAGAAGTACTAAACTCATTGAACTTCTTTGACATCTGACTTCATCCCACCCACACCCGCTTTCGAGAGCTAAAAAAACAAGAGACAATTTCTGAGGCAGCTACTCAAAATCAGCTGAAGTCACTTAACTGGCTTGTCTTTTTCTGTCCTGCCCTCACAGTTGGAGGGGTCTCACCCCATCTCTTGAGAGCTTCTCAACTTTCTTCTCTTCCAGACTGCCTCATGAACCTGCTTGTCTTTCTCAGTCAGACTGCTCCTGGCCCTGGTGTCCACCAATGACTTAACTTCCTGTTTAAAACCTCCGGCCTGTAAAATTAGCGTAGGGTCAACTTTCACTAAATTACTTGTTGAGATGATGGAGGCTGACAGAGGGTCAGAGTTCTCCTGGCAGTTAACAATTCCTCTTGATTCTTGGCTTGGTTGATTTACCTCAGTAAGAGGGAAGTCCTATGAATCTGAATCTGTACCAGACTCCACTCTAGAGCAGTTCCAGCCAGGAGAATCCTTCCTACCTGGTGCTTCAGTTCTCTGTTTCTCAATAGTGAATGCCCTCTCTTTCTCAGTCTCTATTTCTCATCTCTGCTCCACGTGGCATCAGCTGGGACGGCTCAGCTGGAGGCCAGAATTCACTTTTGGGACGTCTCACTCACATGGCTGGCAAAGTGTGCTGCTAACTGGGAGCTCAGTCAGACATGTGGACCAGGGGCCTCTGTTCCTTTCTAGGGGGCCTCTGAGCAGTTTAGACTGTTTGGATTTCCTCACAGTATGGCAGTTGATTCCAAGAACAATCGCCCTTAGAGAACAAAGCAGAAGTGTGTATTTATTTATTTATTTTTTTAGAAGTATGTATTTATAATCTCCCTCAGAAGTTATGTGGTCAATTCCACCATCTCCTGAGGCTTTCCAGGTGGTACTAGTGGTAAAAAAAAAAAAAAAACCTGCCTGCCAATGCCAGTTTATGAGGAGGTGTAAGCGATACAGGTTCAATCGCTGGTTTGGGAAGATCCACTAGTGAGGGGCATGGCCACCCACTCCAGTATTCTTGCCTTGGAAATCCTATGGACAAAGGAGCCTAGAGGGCTACAGTTCACAGGGTCGCAAAGAGTCAGACATGACTGAAATGACTTAGCATGCACACACTAGTTGTTGAGGCAGTCTCAAATTCTACTCAGGTTTAAGGAGAAGAGCTATAGAGTCCCTCTCTTGATTGGGGGGCAGATGTAGGCCAGCTATTGGCCACAGATTGGTTTTGAGAGGTAGCAGAGAAGAGTTGATGAATGGATCTGAAATATCAATAGAATATAATAGCAGTTAAGCAATGCAGAGACCGAGAAACCGATCTTCCCAGGACTTCCTCAGTCAGATCTTCTGTAGTTGGTTGATAATAAAATTTCTGAAACCCATTTCTTTTGCAAATGCAAAAAGAATAATAATTAAAAACCAAATAATTAAAATAATAAATAAATAAATAAAATAATAATTAAAAACCAAAACCGAAACCTACCTAATCAAGCAACTTAAAAAAAGAAACCAAAGACCCCAATTTCAATATCAAATTTAGGATTATTTATTACTTTTTAAATTTTGACTTATTTGAACATCCCTTTCTTAGAAGAAGGAAATAGAGTTACTTACATCCCACTATTCTTATTTATTAAGTGGGTCAAAATAAAGTTTTACTGGGATTTTGAGTTAAAGAAGACATAGTCATTATTAAGATTATTATGAATATTGCTAAATTACCTATTAAGATAACTTTCTTGCATTCTCAACTCATTTCGGTGGGAAGAAATAATCTAGTCGAAGTCATCATTTCTATTTTGAGTAGGTTAACTCTTGGTAAAATTAGTGTTTTGTATCAGAATCTTGTTTCATATGATTCATATGGTCAGTATACTTTATTCAGAAGAGCTTTCCCTGTTCAATTCATGTGGAGTACTTTCTGAATTTTGTTTGTGAATTGATGGGAGGGGCTTTGTTGGGGAGAGGATAACAGAGTAGCAACAAATATGAAAGAAATGGTGTGGTAAACCTCAGGAAGATATTGTAAAAACTGCCACATGGTACTGAAGAGGTATCATGAGCTTCTAGGAAAGGGGCTACATAAATGCAAAATAATACCACAATTTTAACTTTTAAAACATGGGTAGGAGGACGCCTCTGGTGGTTCAGTGGTTCGGAGTCTGTCTTGCCATGACAGAAGACATGGGTCCAATCCTTCATTCAGGAAAATCCCACGTACCTTGGGGCAGCTAAGCCTGTGAGCCACCACTACTGAGCCTGTTCTCTAGAGCCTGGAAGCCACAACTCCCGAGCCTGCGCACTTAGAGCCCATGCTCTGCAGCAAGAGAGGTCCCCTCAGCAGAGGCCCTTGCACCATAACGAACAGTAGCCACCACTTGCCACAACTAAAGAAAGCCAACATGAAGCAACAAAGACCCAGCACTGTCAAAAATAACTAAGTAAAAGTTAAAAAGTAGATTCGTGGTTGTGAGGGCCAAGGGAGTGAGTTTGGGAGCAGAGGGGAATGACTGCTATGAGTAGGTGCTTTTTCGGGTGGAGGTGATGAAAAAGTTCTAAAATGGATTGTGGTGATGGTTGTACAACTCTGTGAATACACTAAAAAACGTTAATTTGTACAACTTAAATAGGTAAATTGTATATATATGAATTATATCTCAATAGAACTGACATTTTGAAAAAGTATAAAATTGAATATAAATAACAGATACATGTATGCTTAGATTTTTTTTTTTTTGCTTAGATTTTTTTAAACAGTGTTATGCCACATAGAGAAACCTAATACATCATCTACTTGTTCACCAATGTGTCCTATTTTATCTCCCACGTCATGTACTACTTTTTGTTAATTTTGTCTGTATCTTTTCAGGGCTTTAACAATACACATATAAACAAAATATGAATATGTATTCTTTTGTTGTTCACTTTCTTACAGGAAAGGCAGCGTATTATGTAAACCTTTCTGTTATTTGTATTTTTCTCTATACAATGTACATCAGAGATCTTTTCTTTTTAGCACACAGAGAACTTCCTCACTCATTTTCACAGGATATGGTCTTCCATTGTGTTAATCACTCTTCCATTGATGATCCATCGGACTATTATTTTCCAGTCTTTCACTTCTACATTACAATGAACAGCCACCTACATGTGTCATTTCATACATGGTTTCGCCATGCTTTTGCCTACATGTTATATTTCCATACTATTTGGTGAGATGGTTTTATTGGTGTACTTTTAATGTTCCTTCATTATTAATAAAGTCAGCTTTTTGTCATATTTAAGAGCCAACTCTTTTTATGGGAACGATCTGTTAAACTGTTGTGCTGCCATTTGCCATGTGTCTTGACTGTGATTTTTTTTTATTCAGAAATCTTTGATTTTTATGGAATCGAATTTACTAGTGTTTTCTTTCATGATTCTGGATTTTATGTGATAGTAAGAAAAGATTCTCCTTTTCAGTGTTACAAAAGAGTTCACCTACAGAGTGTTCATCTAAAACTTTTATGGTTTATTTACTAAATGCTTAGAAGTATTTATCAAAATAAAAATTTGAAAGAAAAAGGAAAACAACTAGCAATATTTAAAATGGACGTTTATTAAAAGAATAAACCTAGCAACATTTCAGACTAACATGCGAAGATATGTGGAGATAGTAGCTTATTTAAGCAAAGATCAATTAGCTACTTTAGCAATAACAAACATGAAATGCTGCTGAATCTTTAACCAGCTAAGAAATGCTCTGTATGTGAGGATGGATAGTTTGTAGTAGCTATCAGGTAAATAGCTTGCAGGGGTCTCTGTTTTGAAATTCACACAAGTCTAGAAAGGAAAAGAGGTGGAATCTATTTCCCCACTTGCTGCATCTGGGCTCACCTTTGATCAATAGAATGTGACAGAAATGATATTGTACAACATATGACCTTTGTCCCTTCTCTGCCTCCTGGAACTCAGATGCCATGTAAAGACCAGGCCAGCCTACTGGAGACCTACAGCCAGCACCAATTTCCATAGATGCGAATGAATCTGTGTTAAAGCAACCAACCCAGGTCAAGCTGCAGTTTGACTCTTGCCATACAAGTAACCCCATGGGAGACCAGCAGAACAGCCCAGTTGAGGCCAGCCCAAATTGCTGACCCTCAGAATAATAATCAAACAGTTGCTGTTTTAAGCCACTATTTGGGGGACATGGTTTGTTAAAGAGCAATAAATAACTCATGTAAATGCTATTCTGAGGAGTAATGAAGAAAGAAAATAGATAACATAAAATACTGAAAGATAGGTTAGCCTTTCTTTATTAATTTGTTCAGTCACATACTCCATCTCTATGAAGAAAGGATTCAAGTCGGCTGTGCTGGGCAGACCCAAAGGTGATCTCCAGTGATCCCTGTTTACTGGTATTCATGCATTCATGTAATCTGTCCTCCTGAGTTTGGGCTGAAACTAATGACTGTTTCTAACCAATGGAATATGGCAAGAGTGTCGGGATGTCGTTCCCATGACAACATTACATTCTATAAAACTCCATGACGTTGACAGATTCACGCTAGGCATTCTCCTTGTCGGCTTGATGAAGTAGGCAGCCACGCTGAAGAAGGCTATTCAGCAGGAAACCGCATGCGGCCTCTGGGAGCCAAGGGTGGCCTTCAGCCAACAGCCAATGACAAACAGAAGCCCTCAGCTCTATTGTCGTCTGGAAGTGGTTCTGTCAATAACCCAAGCAAACTTGGAAGCTGGTTCTTTCCCAGTTGAGTCTTCAGATAAGAATGCAGCTCAGCTGACATCATGATGGCCTCCCTTTAAGCCCCAGAGTAGAGAATCCAGCTAAGCTGTGTCTGATGCCAGCGCCACAGAAACTGTGAGATAATATTGAAAGGTCTTCTATTTGTTCTACAGCACAGAAAGCTAATAGAGCTACTCAGGAAGCGTCAGCATTCAATCCTTTGACTGGAAAGCAACCTCTGTTCCTAGAAGGAAAATTTGTGGTTTGTGGAAAGAGGGAGACATTCTTTAGAAGGTCAATTCTTCACAGCATTGTAAATCAACTATACTCTAATAATTTTTCCCCCCCTAAGGGTCAGTTCATTCTATCAAACTGTGATTTATTTAAAATCTTGGATAAGAAAGGCATTTATTTTCCTGGTCGACTCAGGGAACTAAGGATAATTTATTCAGAGAAGGTAGGGCAAAGGACACATTAAATTTGTATATGTGTATAAGGAACTGTTTTCCTAGGTATCAGTAAGTAAGCTATTCAGATTCCATTGAGCTGAGAAAAAGGGAGAATGTTTAGTGCAACAGAAGGGTTCAGGATTATACTTAAACCTGAAGTAAATTCCAAGATTATAGGCTTCCCTGGTGGCTCAGACAGTAAATAATCTGCCTGCAATGCTGGAACTTCCAATGCTGTAAGTTCCAGAAAAACATATATTTCTGCTTTATTGATTATGCCAAAGCCTTTGACTGTGTGGATCACAATAAACTGTGGAAAATTCTGAAAGAGATGGGCATATCAGACCATCTGACCTGCCTCTTAAGAAACCTATATGCAGGTCAGGAAGCAACAGTTAGAACTGGACATGGACCAACAGACTGGTTCCAAATAGGAAAAGGAGTACGTCAAGGCTGTATAATGTCACCCTGCTTATTTAACTTATATGCAGAGCACATCATGAGAAACGCTATGCAAGCTGGAATCAAGATTGCTGGGAGAAATATCAATAATCTCAGATATGCAGATGACACCACCCTTATGGCAGAAAGTGAAGAGGAACTAAAAAGCCTCTTGATGACGGTGAAAGAGAAGAGTGAAAAAATTGGCTTAAAGCTCAACATTCAGAAAACTAAGATCATGGCATCTGGTCCCATCTCTTCATGGGAAATAGATGGGGAAACAGTGGAAACAGTGTCAGACTTTATTTTTTTGGGTTCCAAAATCACTGCAGATAGTGATTGCAGCCAGGAAATTAAAAGACACTTATTCCTTAGAAGGAAAGTTATGACCAACCTAGATAGCATATTAAAAAGCAGAGACATTACTTTGCCAACAAAGGTCCATCTGGTCAAGGCTATGGTTTTTCCAGTGGTCATGTATAGATATGAGAGTTGGACTGTGAAGAAGGCTGAGCACTGAAGAACTGATGCTTTTGAACTGTGGTGTTGGAGAAGACTCTTGAGAGTCCCTTGGACTGCAAGGAGATCCAACCAGTCCATCCTAAAGGAGATCAGTCCTGGGTGTTCATTGGAAGGACTGATGCTGAAGTTGAAACTCCAATACTTTGCCCACCTGATGCAAAGAGTTGACTCATTGGAAAAGACCCTGATGCTGGGAGGGGTTGGGGGCAAGAGGAGAAGGGGACGACAGAGGATGAGATGGCTGGATGGCATCACCGACTCAATGGACATGTGTTTGAGTAAACTCTGGGAGTTTGTGATGGACAGGGAGGCCTGGCGTGCTGCGATTCATGGGGTCGCAAAGAGTCGGACATGACTGAGTGACTGAACTGAATTGCAATGCTGGAGACCTAGATTTGATCCCTGGGTTAGGAAGATCCCCTGGAGAAGGGAATGGCTACCCACTCCAGTATTCTTGTCTGGAGAATTCCAGAGGACGGAGGAGCCTGGGGTAAAATTCCAAAAGGATTACTTTGGTCTAAAACTTCCAGTCATAGTAGAGATCTTAGTGACTCAGAAGATTCCTTATCTCCATGCCAACAGCTTTCGTATCTGCCTTATAAAGACTAACAATTAAGGATTTAACTTAAAAGTTTGGAAGACTTCTACTGATCACACTGGATAGGTACTAAACTACCTGGTAAAGCCACGGAATCTTGCCTCTCTAGAATTCCAGGAAAAATGAGTTGGCAGTTGGAAAAATTTCAGAATTGTAAATTGTTTGATCCCATGTTATGTTGTCGTTCACTCAGTTGTGTCCCACTATTTGTGACACCAAGGAGTGCAGTATGCCAGGCTTCCCTGGCATGTCCTTCACTGTCTCCTGAAGCTTGCTCAAACTCATGTCCACTGAGTTGATGATGCCATCTAACCATCTTGTCGTCTGTCACCCCCTTCTCCTCCTGCCCTCAAACTTTCCCAGCACCAGGATCTTTTCTAATGAGTTGGCTCTTTGCATCAGGTGGCCAAAGTATTCGAGCTTCAGCTTCAGCACCAGTCCTTCCAATGAATATTCAGAGTTCATTTCCTTTAGGATTGACTGGTTTGATCTCCTGGCTGTCCAAGGGACTCTCAAGTCTTCTTCAGCACCACAGTTCAAAAGCATCAGTCCTTTGGTGCTCAGCTTTCTTTATGGTCCAACTCTCACATTCATACATCACTACTGGAAAAACCACAGCTTTGACTATATGGACCTTTCTTGGTAAAGTGATATCTCTTCTTTTTAATACGCTGTCTAGGTTTGTCATAACTTTTCTTCTAAGGAGCAAGCACCCTTTAATTTCATGGCTGCAGTCACCATCTGCAGTGATTTGGGAGCCCAAGAAAATAAACTGTCACTGTTTCCCCATCTGTTTGCCATGAAGTGATGGGACTGGATGCCATGATCTTCATTTTCTGAATGCTGAGTTTTAAGCCAGCTATTTCACTCTCCTCTTTCACCTTCATCAAGAGGCTCTTTAGTTTCTCTTCACTTTCTCTCATTAGGGTGATGTCACCTGCATATCTGAGGTTATTGATATTTCTCCTGGCAATCTTGATTCCAGCTTGTGCTTCACTCAGCCCAGCAGTTCACATGATGTACTCTACATAGAAGTTAAATAAGTATGGTGACAATATACAGCCTTGACATACTCCTTTCGCAATTTTGTATCAGTCCATTTTTGCATGTCTGGTTCTAACTGTTGCTTCTTGGCTTGTGTACAGGTTTCTCAGAAGGCAGGTAAGGTGGTCCGACATTTCCATCTCTTTAAGAATATTCCACAATTTGTTTTGATCTGCACAAACTCTTTAGCATACTCAATGAAGCAGAAGTAGATGATTTTCTGGAATTTTCTTGGTTTTTCTATGATCCAACAGATGTTGGCAATTTGACCTCTGATTCCTGTGCCTTTCTAAAGCCAGTTTGTACATCTGGAAGTTCTCAGTTCATGTACTATTGAAGCCTAAGTTGGAAGGATTATTATGCTAGCATTACCTTGCTAGCATGTGAAATGACTGCAATTATGTGGTAGTTTGAAGATTCTTTGGCATTGCTCTTCTTTGGAATTGGGCTTCCCTGGTGGCTCAGGTAGTAAAGAACCTGACTGCAGTGCAGGAGACCCAGGTTCAATCCCTGGGTCAGGAAGATCCCCTGGAGAAGAGAATGGCAACCTACTCAACTATTCTTGCCTAGAGAATTCCATGGACAGAGGAGCCTGGCAGCCTGAAGTCCACAAGGTCACAAAAAGTCAGATAAAACTAAGTGACTAACACTTTCACTTTTTTTTCTTTCTTTGGGATTGGAATGAAAACTGATCTTTTCCAGTCCTATGGCCACTGCTGAGTTTTCCAAATTTGCTGGCATATTGAATGCAGCACTTTAACAGCATTATCTTTTAGGATTTGAAATAGCTCAGCTGGAATTCCATTACCTTTGCTAACTTTGTTGGTAGTAATGCTTCCTAAGGTCCACTTGACTTCACAGTCCAGGATGTCTGGCACTATGTGAGTGACCACACCATCATGGTTATCTGGATCATTGAGATCTTTTTTGTACAATTCTTCTGTGTATTTTTGCCATCTCTTCTTAATCTCTTCTGCTTCTGTTAAGTCCTTACTGTTTCTGTCCTTTATTGTGTCCATCTTTGCATGAAATGTTCCCTTGGTATCTCTAATTTTCTTGAAGAGATCTCTAGTCTTTGCTATTCTATTGTTTTCCTCTATTTCTTTGCATTGTTCACTTAAGACTTTCTTATCTCTCCTTGCTATTCTTTGATCCCTTGAGAGCTCCTTAAACTATATAATTCTAGAATTTGTGTGACAGACTGTTACATAAAGAACTAAAAATATTTTTACAGTTTATCTAGTCTGTGTATTTCTTTGACGTTTATTTGTTTTCTTACTATAATCTTCAATGAAGTTAAACAAAAAAACCTTGTTCTACATTTGTTTAAAATTTTAAATCCTCATCCAAATTTATTGGTTAAAACTATGAGCTTATGTTTTATTATTTCAAAAGTATGTTTATTATTCATCACCAAAGAGCCAACTTGTTCAAGACATTTTGAATTAATAATTAAGAAGCCCCTATTACAAAAAGTACATTTTAAAAAAATCCAAAAAAATTTTTCTCAATAATACAGCATCTTGGAACATGCTTGTAGCCAGACCTAATTCAAAGATCCCTACATTTTGTTAATAACAGATCTATTGGAATATAATCTACATACCACACAATTCATCCTTTTAAAGTCTATAATTCAGTAGTTCTCAGTATCTTCACAGAATTGTGCAACTGTCACTATTAGTTTTAGAACATTCTCATCATCCCCCAAAGAAACTTGGGACCCATTTAACAGTCATTCCCCATCCCTTTCCAGTCTCCCCAGCCCTGGGCAATCACTAATCCACTCTCCATTTCTATAGATTTGCTCATTCTAGACATTTCCTATAAAGAGAACTGCACAGTATGTGATCTTTTATGACTGGCTCCTTCAGATAGCATAAGGTCTTCAAAGTTTATCCATGCTATAGCATGTATCAGCACTTGCATTTTGTTGCCTAATATTTTGTGATGTACATATAGTACATTTTATTCATCAATATCAGTTGATGTATTTGGGTTGTTCCTACTTTTTTTCCCCTATTATTATGAATAATGACACTATGTATATTCACTTATAGGTTTTTGTGTAAAATATGTTTTCATTTATTTTGGGTATATACGTAGACATGGAATTGCTGGGTCATATGGTAACTTGATGTTAAAACCTTTGCCAAATGGTTTTATCTTATAATAAGTTCTACTCGGGTTCCAGTTTTTCCACATTATAATACTTGTTAATATAATTTTTTTTATTATAGTCATTCCAGGGGTGTGAAGTAGTATCTCATTACGATTTTGATTTGCTCTTTCCTGATGATATTGAGCATCTTTTCATTTGCTTATTGACTATTCTTTTATCTTCTTTGGAAAGTATATACCTATACTTTGCCTATTTTTTTTCAGTCAGGTCATGTAGTTTATTATTTGGCATAAATGTTAGCAACCAAGGCCATGGACCTGTTAAACATCTCCCTCCCCAGCCCTCACATCCCATCCCAACCCTGCTATAAAAACATAATAGAGCACAACAAAATACCACAGTTCAGTCTGAGATGGGAAGAAAAAGTGGCTCCAACAAAAACAAGACTGAAACACAAGACACAACATCTTTGAACAGTTATACAAAAACTGCCATGGCCCACAGGGCGAGGGGTCAAAAGGAGACCTCAGACCTAGGGCATTCAGAGGTTCGGGACAGCTGTCCCTTCTGGCTACATCTTCTGGGCTCTGCTGCAGGAACTGGACAGGACCGGGAGGTTGCTGAGGGGCTGGGCAGGACCCCTCCTCCCACTCTAAAGTTCAGGTCACTGACTGGAGTGTTATTGGTTGGGGAAGATGTCGCAGGCTCCTTCCAGAGAGAGGGACGCAGGGAGACAGTAGGGGCCCCAACAACTGCCCCTCCCCCGCCCCATGCCCAAGGTGGGAAAAGTTAGCGGAGTCCCTTCCCAGAAAGAGTTCATGGCCCCCAGGAGCCAGCACGCTTGCATTCACATGGCATAAAGCCCCAAGTTGACCGTGGTTATCAGAAAGCTGAACGCGAGGACCCATCGCACAAGCGGCGTCTTGGAGATGATGCTGGGCTGGGGCTTCCTCCTGGACGCCTTGGTGGGAGTGGAGTCTTGCGCCTTGCTCCCAGCTCACCTGCGGAGGTCTGGTGTCCGCAAGTGGTCCTAGACCTTGGCATTGTGGGGTCAGCAGCCCCTGCAACTCCTTAAACAGCTGCATGTTGCCTAGGAAGGCGGTCTTGGCCTCGTGCAGGACCCTCTGCCCCACCTCAGGGATCTTCTCGAGAGTGTTCTTGCGGGAGCCGTACAACTAGCTGCTTGAACTCGGTGGCGCTGGTCATGTTGGGGAAAGTGAAGAAGGCCAGGCCCTCCGGAGCTGGACAGGCCCAGGGCCTTCTGAGCGATCTTTTTGAGGACATGGCACCCCGGACGGGTCGCCCAGGTAGCGGGTGTAGGCGTGGGCCACCAGCAGCTCCAGCGCTAGGTGGCCTGCGCATACGGGATGCCCTCCTGCCGCGGGCCCGTACCGGAAGGCCGCGTCCTGTTCCAGGGCGGCCCTGCGGTGCAGCTTTTCGGGAAGCTGAGGCGGGGCGTAGACCGGGTTCTCCTGGTTGTGTTCTATCTGCTCCTCCAGGGCCAAAGAGACGCGGTACCGAGACGCCATCACCAGTTTACAGCCGTCTGGGGTCACCCTCGCCCTTCTGACAGCTCTGCGGGAGCCCTGCGTTCTTCTCCTGGGTGTGCACCTCCGTGGTGGCCTCCTTCATGGGTGTGCGTGCCAAGTCTCTTCAGTCGTGTCCGACTCTGCCACCCTGTGAACTGTTGGCTGCAACTCCTCTGCTCATGAGATTCTCCAGGCAAGAATCCTGGAGTGGGTTGTTGTGCCCTCCTCCAGGGGATCTTCCCGAACCAGCGATAAAACCCACGTCTCTTAAGTCTCTTGCATTGGCAGGTGGGCTCTTTACCACTCGAGGCACCTGGGAAGCCAGGCCTCCGTCAGGGCCTCTGACTAATCCTGGGGTACGCTGTGGGCCTGCAGGTGCTCCATCCAGTGGCTGCACTTCTTCTGGCTCTGGACTGGCTTCCCGGACTCTGCCTCTAACTGCTCAGGTGGAGGAGGCAGGAGGGCGACTGTCTACTCTGCCTATTTTATTTATTTATTTATTAAAAAAAATTTTTTTTCTCTGCCTATTTTAAATTGGATTATTTGTGTTTTTATTATTCAGTTGTAAGAGTTCTTTATACATTCTAGCTATAAGTTCTTTATCAGGTATATGATTTATAATTTTTTTTTTCCCATTACACCAGTTGACTTTTGATTTTTTTTTTTTTTTGATGGTGTCCTTTGAAGCACATTTTCTTTCTTTTTTTTTGAAGCACATTTTCTTAATGGTATTCTTTTAATAATGTTCAATTTATCTCTTTTTTTGTTTTCTAATTTGGGTTTTTGGTCATATCTAAGAAACCATTAAAGCTCAACATTCAGAAAACTAAGATCATGGCATCTGGTCCCATCTCTTCATGGGAAATAGATGGGGAAACAGTGTCAGACTTTATTTTTTGGGGCTCCAAAATCACTGCAGTTGGTGAGTGCAGCCAGGAAATTAAAAGACGCTTACTCCTTGGAAGGAAAGTTATGACCAACCTAGATAGCATATTAAAAAGCAGAGACATTACTTTGCCAACAAAGGTCCATCTGGTCAAGGCTATGGTTTTTCCAGTGGTCATGCATGGATGTGAGAGTTGGACTGTGAAGAAGGCTGAGCACTGAAGAACTGATGCTTTTGAACTGTGGTGTTGGAGAAGACTCTTGAGAGTCCCTTGGACTGCAAGGAGATCCAACCAGTCCATCCTAAAGGAGATCAGTCCTGGGTGTTCATTGGAAGGACTGATGCTGAAGCTGAAACTCTAATACTTTGGCCACCTCCTGCGAAGAGTTGACTCATTGGAAAGACCCTGATGCTGGGAGGGATTGGGGGCAAGAGGAGAAGGGGACGACAGAGGATGAGATGGCTGGATGTCATCACTGACTCGATGGACATGAGTTTGAGTAAACTCCGGGAGTTGGTGATGGACAGGGAGGCCTGGTGTGCTGCGATTCATGGGGTCGCAAAGAGTCGGACATGACTGAGCGACTGAACTGAAGAAACCATTGCCTAATACAATAGCATGAAGATTTATGCCATTTTTCATCTAAACATTTTATATTTTTAGCTATACATTTAGGTCTTTGATCCATTTTAAGTTAATTTTTGTATATGGTGTAAGGTAGGGTTTCCACTTTATTTATTGGTATGTGGATAGACAGTTATTTCTGTACCATTTGTTTTGAAAAGACTGTTCTTTCCCATGGAATTGCCTTGGCAGCCTTATTAAAAATCGACTGACCACAAATGTGAGAGTGTATTTCTATTAACTTTTGTGAGAGTGTATTTCTAGTGTATGTGTGGTTTTATATTTATTTTAATTTTTTATTGAAGTACAGTTGATTTACAATGTTGTGTGTGTGCGTGGTCTTAAAGTCTATTTTGTCTGATGGTTGCTGTTTGCATGATACATAGTTTACCACTCTATTTTTCCCAACCTACCTGTATCTGTGGCATAACAAAGTACAAGTTCAGCATCTTAAAACAACACACATTTATTATTTCAGAGTTTCTATCGGTCAGGAATTTGGCATAGCTTAAATGGATTCTTTGCTCAGAGTCTCACAAGGTTGTGATCAAAGTGTTGGCTGGGCTATATTCTCACCTGGAACTTGAAGTCCTCTTCCAAGCTCATTCATATTGTTGGCATAATTTGGTTGCTTTAGTTCTAAGATTGAGACCATCAGCTCTTAGAGATTACCTCTCTCCCTAGGCAGTTCACAACACAGCTGTTTCCTCAAGAGAGTGTCTCAGCTGACTCAGGTCTCTCTGATTAGAGAAGAGATGGCTTCATTTTCAAGAGGAAGTGATGATGTCACCTGATTATGCAGACCCACCCAGGATAATCTCTTTTGATTAACTCAGTGTGAATTTATTAAGGACCTTAATTACACCTGCAACATCCCCTCCCTTTTGCCATATTCTAGTGGTTAGAATGGGGCTTCCTGGTGGCTCAGATGGTAAAGAATTCACCTGCAATGCAGGAGACCTGGGTTTGATCCCTGGGTTGGGGAAGATCCCCTGGAGGAGGGAAAGGCTACCTACTCTAGTATTCTTGTCTGGAGAATCCCATGGACAGAGGAGCCTGGTGGGCTACAGTCTATATAGGGTTGCAAAGAGTCAGACACAACGGAGTGACTTTCACACACACGCACACAGTGGTTAGAAGTAATTTACAAAATCTGCTCCCACTGAAGGAGAGGGGAATCACACACACACGTAGATAGTAGGGCTGCAAGAATTATAAGGGCCATGTTACAATTATGCCTTTGATAGATGGGAACATGGGAAGGAGCACAAATTCTCTATGTAGGTTCCTTTTATCCATTTTGATTTTTGAAGTATGTGAATTTATTATCACTTACTCAAAAATAAAATTTTAGGAGACTTCTCTGGTCGTCCAGTGGTTAAGGATCTGCTTTGCAATGAAGGGGATGCAGGTTCAATCCCTTGTTGGGGAACTAAGATCCCACATGCCGAGGAGCAACTAAACCCAAGCACCTGAATTACTGAGCCCACCTGCCTCAACTAGAGAGTCCATGTGCCACAACAAAGCATTTTGTGTGACACAACGAAGATCCCATGTAAATAAGTAAATATTTAAAAAAATTTTTGTATCTTTGCATATGTGTCTTTGGACCTGATTGTCTCTTATGAAAAGACCACTTCGTGTAACTGTTCTTACTGTAAAATCATTACATCATTCTGAGGTTTTGGTTAAGAACATGGACTCTGGAGGCAGGCTGTGGATTTTGGGTAAGATACTTTATCTCTTTGTGCCTTTCCTGTAACATAAGGCTAATTATAGCACATAGGATGTTGTGAGAACTGGGTTAACATGCTAGTATCACTCAGATACTGCTGCTTGATAACACAAAATCTTAGTCACAATAACAAGAATTTATTTCTCCAAGCATCAGGCTTGCAATTTGCCAGATGTGCCTGCTTGGGCTGATTACTTAACTTCCCCCAGCTTGAGTTTCTTTGCAAAAAAGATGGGTGTGTCACTCTGGGATTCCCAGAAGGCAGGACCCAAGACAAAGGCTTTTGTGCTACTATTTTGTTACGGACGGAGTCCTTCTCCCAGGAATGGGGAGCATAGGACAGAGGGATTGAGGCTTAAAGTGGGATAGCCATATTTAGAATGTGTTGTTGAGCTTGCTGTAGCTTAGTATCACTGAGAAGTTGTACAAACGATCTAAAAACAATCCATTAGGGAAGAGAAAGAACATTTATCCACCAGCTTGAACTGCTAACTCCTGAGTATTTGGAGGTGACCCACGTGGACATGAGGTATGGTACCGACAAGCTGCACTGCAGGAAGCAGTTGAAGTCCATGCCTAACAGCAGCAGGACCTAATCTTCACCATTCTGGTGTGGGGTTTCGGGAAAGCATGCCTGGCACATTTCCAGCAGTCAATAAATAAATGGTCCTGGTTATTAGGAATATATATTTTGGTCCCCAAATAGAATTTATTCCTCTCTTCCTTCCTTCCTTCCTTTGTTTTTTCTTTCCTTCCTTTCCTCCCTTTTTAATTGTATAGAGACAAGGTGATTTTGAAGTCTACTTTGTAGAAAATAAGGAAAAAAATGCTAGGAAAACTTAAAAAAAAAGAGCAATCAAGTTATGTAAAGTCTGAGTAATTTCAAAAGTATGATACTGTTGCATGAATAGACAATGAGCATATATTTTTGTGGACAAAATACATGTAGCTATCCACTGTATTTATTATAGTATTGTTTGCAATAGCAAAGGACTGGAAACAGCCTAAATGTCCATCAATAGGGGTGTGACAAAAAAAATTATGGTATGTTTATACAATAGAATATGAAGCAACTGAAAGAAATCACAAACAAGCTCTTAAGTACTGATATATTTGTGTGTATATGCCCAAGAGTTTTAGTACCTGTGTGTGTGTAAGTTGCTCAGTTGTTTCCGACTCTTTGAGATCCCATAGTCTGTAGTTCACCAGGCTCCTCTGTCCATGGAATTCTCCAGTAAGAATATTGGAGTGGGCTGCCATTCCCTTCTCCAGGGGATCTTCCCGACCAAGGAATCAAACCTGGATCTCCTGCGCTGCAGGCAGATTCTTTACCATCTGAGCCACCAGGGAAGCTCTTAGTACCTATACTGCATAACAAATGATTCCAAACTTAGTAGCTGAAAACAACAAATATTTATTATTTCACTGTTTTTGAAGCCATTCAGGAATGGCTTAGCCTGGTGGTACAGGTTCAGAATCATTAATGAGGTTGTAGTTAACACATTGGTCTTCCCGGATGGCTCAGCGGTGAAGAATCTGCCTGTAATGCAGGAGCTACAGGAGACTTGGGTAAGAAAGATACCCTGGAGAAGGGAATGGCAACCCACTCCAGTATTCTTGTCTGGAGAATCCCGTGGACAGAGGAGCCTGGCAGGCTATAGGCCATAGTGTCACAAAGAGTCAGACACTACTGAAGGGATTTAGCACACATTCAGGGGATTCACTTCCAAGATGACTCACTCACATGGCTGTTCCTTCGCAACTAGGCCTCTTCGTAAGGCTGCTTGCATGTCTCCCTCAGATCTCAGAGAGAAGAAAGGAGAACAAGGGAGAAGCTGCAAACACTATTGTCCTAATCTAAGAAGTCATGTATAGTCCTGCCTGCCACATTCAATTCCTTTGAAGAGAGTCACTAAGTCTGGCCCACACTCAAGGGGAGGGGAATTAGGTTTCCCCTAATCTGCTAAGGTATTTGAAAATCACTAAGGGAAGAGAGGAACAACTGGGTGAACAGGGTCAGGGCTAGAAGGACGATTTTCACTGTATCTATCTTTATACTCTTTAAACTGTGTATTTGACTATATTTCTTTTAAAAAGCAACATTTTAAACTATTTGCGAAAGAACTGGGAGGGGGAGAAAAAGAGGGGGAAAAAAAGAGTTGAACAGGATGCCAGTGAAAGAAATTAGTTGAAGTGAAATCGACCTTTGCCCAAAAAGATAGGAAATAGGAAGGGAACGTTGTGCTCATCCTGCCCTCTTCTCCCCACCCTAGATTTAGCTTCCCACTTTCCGCGGCAGTGGGTGGTGGTGGTGGTGAAGGCCAGCATGAGTTCTGGATAATGGGTTTGTGGAAGGAAAAGAACTCTGTAGCCAAAATGTTCCATGCTACGGTTTTACCGTAGGCGAATATCTCTTATTACAGTTTCAGTCCAGTTACATTCCTCCTACCTAAATCATTCTGAAGCCACAGCCTGTGGTCACTCCTGACTTTAAATAATATCGGATGGCATACAATACCATTTCTGGATAATGTTTTATGTGTTAAGTTCCACTCTTCTGGCCTTCCAACGTCCTCCCCTCAGATTTGACATCTATGCTTTAACAGAACGTGCACAGTCAAGCACGCCAAGAGGATTTAACCTAGTAATTAAATTGAAAGATTTAATGTGTACAAAGACGTGGCGTGAAACCCAACAGGTTTATTGTCTCTATAAAAAGCTCGTTAAGGTCGACTGTACTGACCTGTGCAGTGCTAACTGTACTCACTGCGCCCGGGTTGGCAGGAGGGACAAAGTTTTAGAAACCAAACTATTCAATCTGTTCTATCCGCTCTCTTCATACCGTAATACACCTGGAAAAACTAAAAGTCCGCTTTCAGGGTATTTAAACGCAGTTGCTCCTTCTGAAGGGTCTGGGAGTGTGGGCAGAGAGGGCGTTCTCTCCACGCCCCATCGGCGGTGAGCAAAGTCCTTCCAGTGTCTCACCGGGACACCGGACTCCAAGCCCGGCCCCCGCAGCCCGGGCCGAGGCCTACTCCGAGGACAGTGGTGTCGGGGGTGCTGTGGGCGCAGCTCCAGACGGATCAGGGTTCGCCTTCGCGAGGCCAAGGCTGCCCCGATTCGTTGAGGCCTTTCCAATGTCTACTTTCAGCCCTGGCTCCTTAGGGGACACAGGGAAGGCGGGTGGAGGAAGGACACGTCACGGGAGGCGGGCGCGGGCGATGAAGGGACTCCAAGGAAACGGCAAGGGCCGGGGGAGTCCCAGGGGACCGGGAGGGGGGGGTCCTTGACCGCAGGCCCTGGCCCCCGCCCACTCCTCGGCCCCCGGGTCCCTGCCCGCCGCTTCCGGCGCCCTCCGGGCCCGCCCCGCGCAGTCCGTGCCACATCCTCCAGTGACGTCAGCCGGCGCCGCCATATTGGAAAGGCGCCGCCGCCGCCGCCGCCGCCGCCGCCGCTTCTTCCTCAGCCGCTTCCTCCTCTACCGCCCCCGTCTAGCTCCTGCTGCCTCACGTCCGAGGCCACAAAAAAGATAGAGCCCCTCGTCCGCCCCACCGACGCCGGGTCCACCCGCTCCCCCTCGGCCCGTCTCCTCATGACTGCACCCGGCCCTGCTGCCGACGGACCTCTCTCCAGTGCCCGATCTTAACACGGAAGCGCGCGGTCGGGGGCCGCGGAGGGAGGAAGAGGGAGACCCGGCAGGTCCTGCGTCCCTCGTGGCCCGGCGCGGCGGAGCCATGACTTCGCTGACCCAGCGCAGCTCCGGGCTGGTGCAGCGGCGTACCGAGGCCTCCCGCAACGCCGCCGACAAGGAGCGGGCGGCGGGCGGCGGCGGCGGCAACGATGAGGACGACGCGCAGAGCCGTCGCGACGAGCAGGACGACGACGACAAGGGCGACTCCAAGGAAACGCGGCTGACCCTGATGGAGGAAGTGCTCCTGCTGGGCCTCAAGGACCGCGAGGTGCGGGCGCGGCGGGCAGGGCGGGGGCGGCCGGTGCAGGGCCCGGGCGCCAAGCGGGAGCCCGGCTACTGGCTCCGCGCGTCTGCTCTCCGAGCTCCCGAGCTCCGCGCGCGGGAGCGCCCTGCTCACCCTCCCGCACTGAGTGCTTGGATTTCCCTTTCTGGTTTCTCAATCACTCCTTTCATTTTGACTCCGCGGCGGTCTGTTGCGTCCTCCCTTTTTTTTTTCCGTGTGTTTAACCCGGGTAAACCTCAGGGTACAATTCCCATGGAGTGCAGGTTAGCGTGAAACACCTGGAACCACCAGCGCCCTGAACCCATAGGTTCTGCAGGTTTTAGGACCTAGGAGGGGTCCACTGATCTGCTGTCTGGGGACTAACAAAAAAGAACAACTTAAGGTGTATTTGGAAATTTTGAAAAATTTCCGTGAAATGGAAGCAAAAGTTCTATTTTTCCTGTTAAAGTCCAACAAAATTCTCATGAAATCTGCAAATTGACTTTCTAAGTAAACATGCTTTGGGTGAGAGATTATTTTTATAATTTTATCATTTCTTCAGTTTTACTGTTCTCAAAAAAAGTCTTGCAGTCTCAATGAAGGGGAGGGACTTTTTCTTGGGGGTGCTTGAAATGGTAGGTTTGTGACTTGTGAAAGGCCTCAGCGTTTCGATAGATACGTGTGTTCTCACTTTGAAACAATTATTTTCACGCTTATACCTTGTGAAAATATTCACACATAGAGGAGTTGGGAAAAATGCTACGGTGGACACCTGTATACTCACCTAGGTTCTATAATTAACATTTTGCTGTATTTGCTTTATCATGTGTCTATCTGCAAAGTTGATTATTTTTAGAGACCTGCGGAGGGTCAGACAGATGAATGGATATTGTATAAATCATGTATGGTGAGGGGTCCCAGAAGCTTGTTATATCTCTCTGTGGAAACTACAGACAGCACATTTTGAGAGTCAGATACAAAAATATCTAAGTTTTTTTGTTTTTCAATAGTTTTCCCAATTCACAGAGATGGGCAAAAAAACTCCATGTTAAGACAACTTCGTCATCTTTCTCCAAAAGTTATCAGATATAGGTGAGTTTTATATGGATTGTTTGTGGATTCCCGATATTTAGTAATCTAATGAGTTAAAGTTTACCTTGATGGAAATGTCTGGAGTATTTGTGTTATCTAGGTTTCCAGTTTGCTCAGGTCTTTCTTTTCTTTTTTTTTTTTTGCTCAGGTCTTTCTGATGATCACTTGATGTTCCTTTGGCCACGAAAGGGACCCAATATCTTTCTTAGTTCCTGAGTTACGCAACCAGGCTGTATATGAAATTTCTTTTTTCTCTTTGGAAAAACAAACTAGAGGTATAATGTCCTAGACATGTGATTTTGGAAAGTATTTATAAAAGATTCTTTCAGCTTCAAAGTTTAGAATCTTGGTAATAAACGTTTTTATCTTTTTCCTCTGGGACAAAAGTAACATTGTAAAAAATACAAAAAAAAAAAAAGCGCGAAATGAAGAAAACAAGTCTCATCCGTATTCCTCAATGAATATCTGGTTTATAAGTTTTGAGACTTTTCTATGTGGATATATTCTTTGTGTAAAACTAAAACTTAAAAGCTAAACCAAAACTAGCTTTTGGACTTCTGAGTCACTGTAAATGAGAAACTAAGAGTGAGAAAGTACCTTTTTGTTTTTTTAAGTTGTTACTCTGAATGTGGCAGCCCACTCCAGTATTCTTGCCTGGGGAATTCCATGGATAGAGAAGCCTGGCGGGTTACAGTCCATGAGGTCCTAGGAGTCCGAAACTACTGAGCGATGTTTAAGCCGAAGCATATTAACATGCTGTTTTCCCTTGATTGGTTTTCATGAAGGTAATCTAAAGAATTTATTTGTTGCAACTTAATAGTGCTTACAAAATCTAGAAAATTTGAAGTTCTTTGGTGGCAGGTAATTGAGGCCATCTGTTGTGTTTGTGTCAGGAGTCACTATACTCTGCCATGTCATGGCCAAGGTCCAGACACTAATTCTGATCATTTCAGCAACCACAGAGGGAAGGAAACTTTTTTCCCTTTAGCAGGCAAGTTCATGGAATTGTGGTGGTGGGTGGGGTTGGGACTTTGCATTGCTTTATAAAGAGTTAGGTTTTAGGGATTAATCTGTGTTTCCCCTGGTCCTCACATCTTTACATATAACTAGTCCTGGCAACTCATGCATTTGTATCTTTGTCCTTAGGAGATCCCACCCTCCCTCCCACTCCTGTCTTCTACTTGTATCATTTTTTTTAGGGGACAGTAATTACTCTCATGTAGGTTCTAGGCATTTATGCTTATTAATACTAGGTTTTAACTTATTAAATTTAATAATAGCAAATTCTAAATTTTAGCTGTAATATAGAGCTCACTTCTTTAACTTTTTATTATTATTTTTTTAACTTTTTATTATTTTAACTTAATATCCATCTTTGTCATAGCTGGGTACTTTTAAGATACTCAAAAGCTAAATTCAGAGGTTATGTTTGTCATTAATAATGGATACACTTTATATATTTGTGAGCTAACCTTAGATAGATAATAGTTGCTGAGTCCTTTCTGACTCTTTGTGACCCCATGGACTGTAACCTCTGTCCAGGGATTCTCCTGGCAAAAATACTGGAGTGAGTAGCCATTCTCTTCTCCAGGGGATCTTCCCAACCCAGTAATCAAACCTGGGTCTTCCGCATTGCAGGCAGATTCTTTACCATCTGAGGTACCAGGAAAGCCCTAGAGCTAACCTTACTTGAAATCAAAACAAGGAAAATTTTAAATAAATTGTGAGAGGTGAAATTAGTTCGATTTTAATTTTTTTTAATAATGCTGAGACTAACTGCTTGTGAAAAATACTTTTTGTTGAATAATAAACCTACAGAAAAGTGCACGTGAATGTGAAGAATTTTCGCAAACTGAACACACCTGTTGAACCAACACCTACATCAAGAAACAGAACCTGAGCAGCTCTCCAGAAGCCCCACTTGATTTCCTTTCCAGTCACTGCCTGGTCCTCAAGAGCCACCACTTGTTTGACTTGAGAATTCAGCATAGAGTTTCTCCCTTTTTTTTTTATATCTTTTGTAAAGCAAGTTTGTAACTTGCTTCTTGGAGGTTGTCATTTGTTCATTCTCATTTTATTATCAGCTTAAGTTTTAGCACATTTACAGTCTGTAATATTTTAAAAAATTGTTTAACTCATATCCTGAATCTAGTATTCTCCTCCTCGCCTGTTTACTGAACAGAAGGCTCAGCTTGCCTGCCAGTGAGCAGATGGTCTGGCTTCAGATTACCTATTAGGGATAACTATAAAGTTATCGTGAATTTAATTTCAGATTTTTTTTTACCAATGATTTTCCTTTCTGTCTTATTAAAACACAGATGCCTTGGCCCCTCCAGGGGTTTGATGCTCGATATAGGCAGAGGACATAGGTATTGAAGTAAATAAAGAGAAGCCCACAACAAGATGGCAGATAGGTTTATTTTTTATTTTTTTTTGGCAGATAGGTTTAAACTTGAATTCAACTTCCAAATAATTAGCAAAGATTTCTGCAATCTCTCCTGTGTTTAAGAGGAAGAGACAGCAAACAAGCTAGGTGTGTCCCCCCTCCCAACTATTTGATTTTTCCGTAGAGGCCTCCTATAGTCATTGTTTTCTGAATGCCTCTTTGAGAATTAAGTGAAATAACTGGTGTCATATACTTTTAAATATCTTCATTCATGGAACATCTTAGTGCTTTAAAGTTGGATTTGTTTATATTAAATGACCAGGTATAATTTAGAGTGGAATGTGGAATAGCAGAGTGGAAGGATGTGGTGTAGTCTTTTTTTTTTTTTGTCGTGTAGTCTTGGTCTGAGGTATATCCTTTGCTTTCCATGTTATTCAAATGCTCTGAGCCTCAGAGCGCTCTAAAATGGAGACATAGACCTCTCCTGTAATTTTGATGACTGTTGTGGACATTTCTTGTTTTACCCTTCACTTTGTCTCTTAAGGTTTTATTTTGTCTGTAGGGTGTTCCCCATTGTATACATCCCTGGGATGCCCTATTGAAGCATTCACCCCTTCCCTTTTGTAGTGTAGTCAGACCTAGACTTGTCCAACCAGTTGTTTTCTCCTTGGACTTTGGCTCTTGAGAGCAGAACAAGAGGCTGTGGGGATTTTGGGGGACCTGTCAGTGGAGCGTCAGTGTGTGGGTAAGATTGTTCTCTGACTTGGTTGTTTTAGATTCCTTCTCCCTAGCCCTGTGGTGCTTGTCTTTTCCATCCTGATTTCCCAGGCATCTTTCAATTTTGTAAGCTTTAAGAACCTTTTTAAGTCCCTTTTTTTTTTTAAAGTCCCTTTTTAAGAACCTTTTTAAGTCCCTTTTTAGAGATTGCCAGAGTCAGTTTTTGATGTTTTGAATGCTTGCAGGTAAGAACCTTAATGTGCTAATTTAACGTTATATCTTGAAAAATAAGTAGATGCTTGAGCTGGATAATACACACTTAGGATAAAATAGTTAGGTTTAACTAAAATGATAGAACTGACTTTTGTGTGACTTTTAAATTAGCTCTAAAGCTTGAGCTGGATAATACACACTTAGGATAAAATAGTTAAGTTTAACTAAAATGATAGAACTGACTTTTGTGTGACTTTTAAATTAGCTCTAAAGAGTGATCCAAAAGTGTTCCATTTTTGTAGTTTCCCAAGGTTTCTACCTTGAAGTACAGTACTTATTAAGATGGATAACTTTTTAAAAATAATTCTCCTTCTGGTACATGCAGTAATACATATATCTGTATATCAAATCTGTTAGTGAGAAATTCATTCAATACTCAGTATTTAAAGATGTGTTAAGATTTTAGTAATTTAAAGCATAATAAAGACTTCTAGGTTTTAGAATTTTGTTATTCCTTTAATAAAAATAATGTGCTGTTCATATTTTTGAATGATTTGAGTGATCATTTATTTTTTCAGGTGCATTTAAGAGTACACACGTATGAAATATTAGTTATAAAATTAGTTTTTGGAGTTCATTGAATCACTTGATTGTATCTTTTACATAAGATTTTATATTAGTGAAGTTACTTTTCTTCAGGGTTCTCACAGTTTGGCCAAAATATTCACTGATTCATTTTATATGTCATACTGACATTTGATATTTATTCATTTTAAACCATCTGAGCATTCCTGTATGGATCATTTGTGAATATCTTTTAGAATTACACTTTGAAGTTATTTTGATCAAATATTTAGGCATACTTTTTGACATTTAAAGAGATAACCTATTGCAGTCATTGTCCGCTCTTATGTAAATCTCAAAAGATTTACAAATACAAAAGATTTACAATTCCAAAAATGCATTATGCTTGTCCAGTTATGTTGTATTAAACTTGACCCAACACTGCTTTATGTCCAAGCAAACTTTCAGCTTTGTATCCGCATAATTTTTCTATTAATCAGAGTAAATTGTGTCACTCAGAGTTGCTGTAATCTTTGTTGAGGGGATTTTATTTTCATGGGAGTGTCCTTTTGAAGCCGCTCAAAGAGATGGCTTGTCTTCCCCTTGTTTCTTCCATTTAAGAGTGACAACAAAGGAGAGAACCCGACTTCATTTTGAAATTGATGCCAGTGGCTTTAGGTTTCTCTGCTCAAAGCTTGAAAGACTGCAACCTGTTTCAATAGTATTGTACAGTATTATAATCTAGTGAATCTTGAGGTTTTAAATTAGGTATTAAAGAGATATGTATATGTAGGAGGGTGTTATTTTATTCATATTATCTTGTCTTACTAGTTGTTTGGTAAATCTGTGATCTGCAAGAATACTATTAATATTAAAGTACATTATTGCCAGAAAGAATGCTTCTGGTAAATATATTTTAAGCTGAAAAAGTTAAATTTTAAATGGAAAAAAAAAACACCTTTATTTTTAAACAATAAATTGTATATGATTTACATAATTTTTTAATAGAGAAATTCTTAAATTGGAGTCAAAGGATGGAATTTAGAAATTCTGTGAACATTCTGTAGTTAGTTGTATGTATTGTATGTGTATATTTTTCTAGAGAAAGGGAACATAGCTTTTGTGAGGTACTCAAAGCATTTAGTGAACCAGAAGCTTAAAAATGATCTAGTAGAGAAACTGTTTCTTTGTTTTAGTTTATTGTTTTGGCTGTGTTTTGTCTTTTTTTCCTCTTGAAAATTGACTACAGAAGGTTTCAGGTTTCAGGGTTGTGGTGAGTTGGATTTTAAGTTTGAAATAGGAAGCCAGCATTTCTGTACCTTGGTTATCTTGCTAGATGACATTTGCAAATTGTGTAACTACCACATACAGAGTTCTAATAACTTCCGTGTGTTCATCATATGTTTATTGAGCTAAGCCTTTGATGAGGTGCAAATATTAGGAAGAACGTCTCTGTCTTCAAGCACTTTTCATTTCAGTTCTCTGGGTCAAAACTCTTAACAGTAAACTAAAAAACTAAATTGTGTTGCTGTCATTAAATTTTTCCATGGTGAATATCTCAGCCTGGCATATAGCTTCCACACAATAAATATTTACTATACTTAGTAAAGCATGTATTTTCATTGAGGGTCATATCATCCCTAAGGGAGAGAAAATTGGTTCTGGGGATGGTGATGAAAAATTCTTACTCCTTTTATGTATAAAGCGTAGATATACATACAGTATATAAACAGATCAGGTGGTGCTAGTGGTAAAGAATCCGCTTGCCAGTGCAGGAGACTAAAGAGATGTGGATTTGATCCCTGGAGAAGGAAATGGCAACCTACTCTAGTAATCTTGCCTGGAAAATTCCATGGACAGAGCAGCCTGTCTACAGTCTATGGGGCCTGAAAGAGTTGGACTCTACTGAGTGATTGAGTACATACAGTGTACCATCTTACCAAATTTTATGGGCGAGGATGTGGTTAGAGAAAAAACTCTTTGAGAAAGCTCCTTTAGGGAGCAGAAATGGGAAAAAGAAGTTGAGAAATACTGAAATAAATTAATATTGAAAATACTGAGTTTGTGCTTAGCTGAGGTTTAGATCTTTTTCTCTGATATGAATTTTTATTGTAATAGAATTGGACTAGTAGTTTGGTAGTAGGAGGAATAATTTTAGTATATTGAACTGTAGGGAGCCATAAGTTAAATTTTAAGACAAAATTATCCTTGTTGGTTGATAATTTGTAGGTAAAGTCTTTGTTCCCCACTCTCAACCGTCTGCCCTTTGGAGAAACTGGAATTAAAGGAGTGCATTTAAATTGCCAATGGTTATTATTATTTTTTTTCATTTATTTTTATTAGTTGGAGGCTAATTACTTTACAATATTGTAGTGGTTTTTGCCATACATTGACATGAATCAGCCATGGATTTACATGTGTTCCCCATCCCGATCCACCCTCCCGCCTCCCTTCCCACCCCATCCCCAATGGTTATTTTTACTCTGGTTTCATTTTCTAGTTCCAGTTTCTTAAATGCAACTGTTAAACAGTTTTATACCATGTTAACAAAATAAGCTCAGAAATAGCATTTTAAGAATTTAGCTTAAATTTCAGTTCAGTCACTGAATTGAGCTGCTCATTTAATTTTTTTGTCTGTACACTGTTACAGTGGAAACAGATTTAGTTCAGTCCAGCTATTGAACATCTATGTGCCAGTGTCTTTGCTGGTGGTGAAGTTCCGGGGAAAATCCTCTTACCTCAAGGAGCATCTAGTCTATATAGAAGACAGATTTGCAAGTGGTTCCAATAAAATGTTATTGACTTAAATGGAAATACGTTTTAAGTGTAATAGTGGATTCCTTGGATCAGGAATCAGAAGATTGCCATATTTCTTGACTTCTGGCCCTGCTGTTGACTTGTTAGAAGGGTTAAGATAAATGCTTTGGATTCTTAGACCTCAGTTTTACCCCCTGAGCACAGTGAGTCTGCTTTTGTGGGCTGTCCCATAACTTCTGAATTGTAGGGCTCCAGTGAATTGGCATATGTGCAAGTGCTTTTGAAAACTGCAAGGTGTTGAACAAATGCAAATGGGTAATTGCCTAGCCTTGAGAAGTGAATTAAGATTTATAGTGATCCTGACAAGTATTTAATACTTACACTGTTTTTATTATTTCTTAACCTTTTTGTGCTTTGCTGGGCTTAAGTGAGCCTTTCCTTCAAGTGCAATTACTTATTGTGCTTGCTTATCTATGTGTTTGTCCTGAGCCTACAGTCTGGTTTATTTTTTGATAATCGCTGGCATGCTGTGCTGGAAAATCTGGACACCTGAAGTACCATTTCTTACTTTCAGGCCGAGTCCAGAGTCTTCCTTAATTCTCATAAGAAATGGCTGACTCTTCAGAGGCATTAGAAGCCTCCAAACCTCCAAAATGATAATATGACTCTAATGACAAGTAAAGTGGCTGATTCCTTCTCTCACTCCTGCATGCCCTCTGCTGCCTTGGGGCTCTTGCTCTTTTAAGTCTTGTTTCTTTTTCCTGCATCCATCCGTGTCCTCTAGTAACAACCACAGACTGGCATCTCAAGCTTTGTCATAGTTACTTTACCCATGCCTTTGTGGGTGGTTTCTGATTATAAACTTTGTTATTAGAAACTCTGCCTTCAGTAGAATTGGTATTGGAGGCCTAGGATTGGTGGTTTGGTTTTATTTTATTTTATTTTTTATTTATTTTATTTTTTGGTTTTATTTTTAAATTTATTTTTCATTGGAGGATAATTGCTTTACAATACTGTGTTGGTTTCTGTCATACATCAGCATGAATCAGCCATAGGTATACACATGAGCTGACTCTTTGGAGAAGACCCTGATGCTGGGAAAGATTGAGCCTGGAAGGGAAAGGGGGTGACAGGATCAGAATTGAGCCTGGAAGGGAAAGGGGGTGACAGGATCAGATGGTTGGATGGCATCATTGACTCAATGGACATGAGTTTGAGCAAGCTCCAGGAGATAGTGAAGGACAGGGAAGCCTGGTGTGCTGCAAGTTCTACCTTCTACCCCATCCCACCGCTTTAGTCTGTCACAAGATTTGTGTTTTTTAATATAGTTTCTTTAACTGTTTGGTGGGGGAGTGGCTTTTCTCTTACCTCCAGATTGCTTCACTGACATTTTGGAGGATGCCTTTGCCTCCTCTGTGGAACAGTGGCAGCCTTTGTCTATTCCTCTTAGGATGGTTTCTTTAAAAATCATCTTAATGGCTGGTAAGAAAGGGGCATTCTTTTGAAGAGAGGAGTTCCTCATGTTGGGCTCTTGTCTCGATTTAATGAGGAAAGGGAAAGTAGCTCTGTTATCACTGGTGGAATGGGAAGCAGTGCGCAGTGTTGTCGGGACGGGGGCAAGTGAAGAAGACCTGAATTGGGTGTGTCACCAAAGAGGAGTGTTGGAGATGAAAGGGAGCACTTTAGGAAGATAAGTTTTGAGCAGAATTTTAAATGAGATGTGGCATGTAACTTCATAGGAAACTAGCATTCTAGACAGAATGTTATGACAGGATATATATGTGAAAGTAAATAAATAGGATATTACTCAGCTATAAAAAAGAATGCATTTGAATCAATTCTAATGAGCTGGAGCCTATTATACAGAGTGAAGTAAGTCAGAAAGAAAAGCACCAATACAGCATATTAACGCACATATATGGAATTTAGAAAGATGGTAACGATAACCTTATATGCGAGACAGCAAAAGAGACACAAATGTAAAGAACAGACTTTTGGACTCTGTGGGAGAAGGTGAGGGTGGGATGATTTGAGAGAATAGAATTGAAACATGTATATTACCATATGTGAAATAGATCGCTAGTCCAGGTTCGATGCATGAGACAGGGTGCCTAGGGCTGGTGCACTGGGATGACCCTGAGGGATGGGATGGGGGGGGAGGTGGAAGGGGGATTCTGGATGGGGAACACATGTACACCCATGGCTTATTCATGTCAATGTATGGCAAAAACCACTACAATATTACAAAGTAATTAGCCCCCAATTAAAATAAATAAATTTAAATAAATAAATGGGAAAGTTATCCTTCTAGAAATGTTATTTTACACAGCTGAAGAAGAACATCTGAGTTGTCTAATAATAAAAAATAAGATATGAGGGATATTATGTGTGGAATAGGGAAAATGAAAAAACTCAGTACCTTTAAGCCTTTAAACAGATAGTGGAGATGATAGTGGAGAGAGTTGTTGCTTGTAAAGATAGCAGTAATGATGTAAACTAGATTTTTAGAAAGACATTTAAGTGAAGAAAGAATTGGTAGATGGAAAAGTTGGAGGCAGGAAGATTTGTAATAGGCTTGAAGTTACTAGAATTTGTGAAATTTGTTGCCTGGGTCTTGGATGAAGAGGGAATGAGACAGATCAGAAAGATAATTATTAAGGAAGAATTATTTGGATTTAATCACCATTAAAGCTTAGAGAAAAGATGATTGGTTTGAGTTTAAAGAACCAACAGGTAGTATACTGTTAATTACTTTCTTTTACAAGTCTGTGCTCATTTTTGAAAAAGATTGAGAAAATCTAGATTACAAAAGAGAAAAAACCCATAATTCAACTTTTATTCCTTCAACAAACATTTGTGGAATGTCTACTATACAGAAGGTATTGTACTAAGGAAGATAGATACATATATAGATAGGTATATACATATGTGTGTAAATTAAACACTGTGATAGTTACTGTGAAAGAAACTCAGAGGATGCTGTATGGGAATGGATGTTGAGGGGAGAGCATAGGGAAGAACTTTCTAAGGACATGACGTGAGACTCAAAGAATGAATAGCTGCCAAATCCAGTGAAGACATACTAGTATGTTTCAAGGTCATGAGGTATTAAAGAGCTTCGTTTGGTTTGAGGAACTGAAAGGTGGTTGAAGGCAGGAGTGAAGTGATGGGGAGAAAGACCTGAGATGATGATAGAGTGCTGCAACATAGAGGCCTTACAAATCAGGTTAAGGACTTTGTGTGTTAAACTGTGTGCAGTTGGGAAGCCACTGAAGGTATTGGGGAGTGGTATACCCACTATTTGTGTTATCAATAAAAAAAATTCTGTGTGGGGAAAGGACAGACACAGAACTTTTGGGGCTTCCCTGGTGGTTCAGACAGTAAAGAGTCTGCCTGCAGTGTGGGGGGCTCAGGTTTGATCCCTGGGTTCGGGAAGATTCCCTGGGGAAGGAAATGGCAACCCACTCCAGTATTCTTGCCTGGGAAATCGCATGGACAGAGGAGCCTGGCAGGTTACAGTCCATGGGGTCACAAAGAGTCAGAGATAACTGAGCAACTAATACTTTCATACCCACTCTTTATATTATCAATAAAAAAAAAGTTCTGTGTGGAGAAAGGATTGCACAGAGGCAAGTAACGGAAGTTGGGAGTAATATTTTGGTGTTAGATTATTTTTCCAGTCCTATTTTCAATGAGTTTGCCTATGTTTATTTAAAACTTAAAAAAAAAAAAAAAAACTCCTTCCAGTACTGGTTTGTAATCCCTTTCTTTCTCTTTTTTAACCCTGTTTTCTTAATAATGCCCAGTGACCACCTTCCCATGTTAGTAAATAAGGATTTTTCCAATGAGAAATAAGATGCTCTATTATTTGCTGTGACTGCATGACAGAATATATTATTCGATGTACCATATTTAATAGGGGTGTATTATAAATATGGTCGTGCTGTGGACCTTCATCCTTTAATTATTTTTCTCTCTAGTAGCCTGGAAATCACATTATTACTTTTTTTAGGCCTTCGTGTTTGTAGCAGATTCTTCTGTATAGGATCTCCTCCTTTTCTTTCTGGGCAGCCATTTCTTACCCATCTGTTGATGCCCAGCCAGAGCTCTTTACCTAATCTCCAGGGCACCATTCGTTGCGCTTATCCCTTTTCCCTGTCATTGTGTACACCTAGCACAGTGTCTAGAATGCTGTAGGTATATATGCATGTGTGATAGTCTGCTGGGGCTGCCATAAAAAAATACCAACAGAATTGGTTTAAACAGTAAAAATTCCTTTTCTCACCATCCTGAAGGTTGGATGCTTGCATGATTGGCTTCTGGTGAGGTTCCTCTTGCTGTGTGTGGAGACAGAGAGAGACAGCAAAATCTCTACTGTCTTCTCCTAAGAGCACTAATCTCATCACGGGGCTCCACCCCCATGACCTCTTCTCAACCTAATTATCTCCCAGAGGCTTTGTTTCCAAATACGGTCACATGAGAGTTAGGCTTTCATTTTATTCATATCAGTATTACAATATTTTTCACATTGAATTATGGTGGTCTTTTTTTTCATTTTGTGCCTTGTAAATATCTTGGTCATCTCCATTACCTCTGCTTAGCAATGTCTTGGTACTCAATAGGTGCTTCTTTAATTAAATTATATTTTTCATTTTATTCATATCAGTATTACAATATTTATCACACTGAATTATGGTTTTTTTTTTTTTTTCATTTTGTGCCTTGTAGATATCTTGGTCATCTCTATTACCTCTGCTTAGCAAGGTCTTGGTACTCAGTAGGTGTTTCTTTAATTAAATTATATTTTTCTTATTTTAAAAAAATAGAATCGTGCAGAGGCCAACATCTAATAAGTAGTTTTATGGTGATTTGATAGAAAACTTAAATGCTTTGATAGAAAACTTAAATGCTTTTATTATTCTATATGCTTTCCAAAATGTCCTCAACTTAAAATACTGACAATGTAACATGGTGGTCAAAGAACAGTATCTAGCCAGAGCACTGTAGCTTGAGGTTTAACTGCTGATAACCAGATTATACTTCTTAATTTACCTAAACTTCAGATTTTTCCATTGTAAAATAATGCTTTATTCAGTTATTGTAAGACAGTGATAATTTGCATATATGAAAACAGCTTTGCAAAACTCTTTACTATCCAAAACCTTCATGCTTCCTAGGAAAGACTATGGAATTATGGTTAAATCTTATTAATAAGATACTGTTAAATACACTTTTAAAAACTTTGCTAGGGAATTCCCTGGCAGTCCAGTGGTTAGCAGTCCGCTCTCTCACGGCTGAGGGCCCAGGTTTAGTCTTGTCAGAGAACTAAAATTTCACAAGCTGCATGGCATGGCCAAAAAAGAAAAATACCTTTGCTAGTCAAAAGTACATGCATTTTTCCCAGAAATCCTTTAAAAAATTCATTTTCTTGAGAGAAAGTCAGTTTCTGCTTACACTTTGTGCTCTGTGAAGTGAAATGAATGGTGGCACGCACGGAAAGAAAAGTGAGTACTTCAGCATCTCCATTTTCATGGAAGCTGAAAGGAAGCACTTGTAGATCACACATTAGACAGAACTTGGAAGACAAGACAGAATGATGGAGCTAGAACAGTTTCAGTTCCAACTTTGCCACTTATTAACTGGCAGGTTCCTTAATTCTCTTGAGCCTCAGTTTCATTGTCTTATGAAAATGGAAGAATAAATCCTACATAATTTGGTTTTGTAAGGACTAGACATGGTGCACATTGGGCTTCCCTGATGGCTCAGACTGTAAAGAATCTTTATGCAATGCAGGAGACCTGGGATTTTGATCCCTGGGTTGGGAAGATCCCCTGGAGTAGGAAGTGGCAGCCCACTCCAGGATTCTTGCCTGGAGAATCCCATGGACAGAGGAGCCTGGCGGGCTACAGTCTCTAGGGTCACAGAGTTGGACACGACTGAGTGACTAAATAGCAGCAGCATGGCGCATTTCAAATGCTTAGCCCAGTTTTAAACTACAACTGTCTGCACATTGGAAGAATAAAGGATTTGGGGAGGATATGTTCCAAATGTTAGTAGAAGTTCCCCGTGAGGGTGTGGGTGATGGAGGGAAGGGAAGAGATAGGGACTTTGCCCTCATGTACTGCTGTTTGAAAATTTTTTCAAGCAAGCAAGAGTGGTTGAGATGTCTCAAGATTGTGTAAGTCAGATGTGAAAAGTCCACTTACCAAGGCAGTACACTTGAGAAATAGGTAGAAGAGTAACCTTTGAAAGCCTAAACAGGAGCTGCGGAGGAAAACAGGAGAGTGGAAATCAGGGGAGGAGGAGGGAATGTCAGCAACATTAGCTTTTGTGGGCTGTTACTCAAGAGAACTGTATCCCATTACATGGGTTGGAAAGTGGTAGGGATTTTTTCTTTTTCTTTCCACTATCAAGGAGTTTGGGGTGAATGGGAAGAAGATAAGGCCATTTTGGTGCTTGACTGTCTCTTTCTCTTGATGGACAAACTTGAGGGAGTTTGAATGTCACTTAGGAAGGTGCTGCCACATAAGGGAGAGTTTTAAGCTGTTTTAGGAGGGCAGGAGTTGGGAGCAAATATACTTCTTGAGGTGGGAGAGAATGGGTAGCAGGGTTAGCCTTAGGCAGTTTTCCTGTCATAACCAGAAAAAAGGAGGAGTGTGGGCTGTGAAGTTGAGTTCGTTGATACGGTTCATTCCTGGAAGTTGAGGTTGTGCCTGTCTGATGGTATTTACTTCCTGTGGTGTTATCTGCTGAAAATGAGCTGGGTTGAGATTTGAGGGAAATGGCAACCCACTCTAGTGCTCTTGTCTGGAAAATCCCATGGATGGAGGAGCCTGGCAGGCTGTAGTCCATGGGGTTGCAAAGAGTTGGAGACAACTGAGCCACTTCATTCTTTCACACTTTGAAATTTGAGGGGAATGTGGTTTTGAAGCAGCTGCTCTGTGTAAGAGCTGTGACCAGGGAAATGTAGAAGGATTCTCCAGGATGGGTTTAATTTAAATCGATATGGCAAGATTTCTTTCTTGCAGTTTGGAAGCACAGGCACAGAAAAAGAAAGTGGACAGTTGGATCAATCCATTGGAGTTTTGGTAGGTGAATGCAATGGAAGGAAAATAGTTGCAAGTGTAACTGTCAGCTTAGAAATTATCAGGAGTGTGTTTGAAGTGGTGTGATACGGAGAACAGTACTTGGTACAGAATAGTGCCCAGTAAATGACTGTTGGAGTTGCTAGAGATGAGCGTGAGAATGGAGTGGACTGATGTGAAGAAGGGAGGAAGGCTCAGAATTGGGGTCTGCACAGAACGGAAGATGAGTCATACATAGATTGAATTCATTACTTAGATTGGGTTCTTTTTTTTTTTAATATTTATTTATTTATTTGGCTGCACCGGGTCTTAATTGTGGCACATGGGATCTTTAGCTGTGGCATGTGGGATCTAGTTCCCTGACCAGGGATTGAACTCAGGTCCCCTGCATTAGGAACACAGAGTCTTAGCCACTGGACCACCAGGGTAGTTCGTGGATTGGGTTCTAACAGAGTGGTTCTTGGGTTGAGACTGGTATCCCCATTCCTAGGGAATAGATTGGTCTTTAGCCTGGAGGTAGTGGTAGAATTCAGGGTAAAATGCTTGGGTGGGAAAAGTAATTTATTTTTAATGACCTTTAAATGAAACTTATCTACTACAGTTATAAACATTAGGCAAGCTGAAGTAGTACTAGTGATATCTGTGAGTTTGTCATTAGTAGAAACCAGAGATATTTTCATATCTTATTACTTTTATTTAGACACATTACATTATTGTCTGCTCATCACTTTGTTGAAATTACACTTGCCACTAGGGTTTGTTGTTTGGTGTACTAATAAAGAAGCACATCATTTCAGTTCAGTCGCTCAGTCATGTCCGACTCTTTGTGACCCCTGAATCGCAGCACGCCAGGCCTCCCTGTCCATCACCAACTCCCGGAGTTCACTTAAACTCATGCCCATCGAGTCGGTGATGCCATCCAGCCATTTCATCCCCTTCGTCCCTTTCTCCTCCTGCCCCCAATCCCTCCCAACATCAATATATTAGCACAGATTTGTTTATTTTTAACACTTTGAATTTTATCTCCTTTGTAATCCTATGCATTTTATTTTATGCACTTAAAAGGCAGGATAGGGACTTCCCTGGTGGTCCAGTAGTTAAGAATCTGCTGGCCTATGTAGAGGACACAGGTTCAGTTTCTGGATTGGGACTCTGGGAAGATCCCTCATGCACAGGGCAACCAAGCCTCTGCGCCTCAGAGCCTGTGCCCCACAAAAGAAAATCCACCACAGGGAAAACCCGGTGCATTACAGTGAAGAGTAGCCCCATTCGCCCCAACTAGAAAAAGGCTGTGCACAGCAGCGAAGACCCAGCACAGCCCAAAATAATAAGTAAAATACATAGTTTTTTTCTTTTTTTTTAATGCCAGGATAAATACAGTAGTCTCTCAGTGTCCAAGGGGCATTGGTTCCAGGACCCTACATTGCAGGGGTTACCAGAATCCTCGGATGGTCTAGTCCCTTATTTAAAATGCTATAGTTTTTGCATATAACCTACACACATCCTCCTGTATCATCTAAGTCATCTCTGTTACTTATAATACTTGGTGCAATGTAAATGCTATATAAATAGTTGTAAATACAGTGTAAATAGGGTCAAATTCAAGTTTTGCTTTATTTTCTATCTGTGGTGTGTTGGATCCTTGGACACAGAGGGCTGACTAAATTTTCTCTTTTAATAAAGTGCTAAGTTTTAGAATAAGGAGTTAGTATTTTAGTGACTTTGTGTGAGGTGTGGGCTTTCTGTTTTTTTAAACTGTGACTTGTAGGTTGTTTTTTTTTTTAATATTGTGTTTCAGTCACTTGTATTTTTTTTTTCTTTTTTTCAGTCACTTGTATTTTTTTTAAAGGGAGCATTTAGAAATTTGTTCTCTGCACTGAATCTGTTAGCTGCGGCACAGGGATCTTTTAGTCTGCAAGCTTTTGGTTGAGTCATGTGGGATGTAGTTCCCTGACCAGGGGTCAAATCTCTACCCCTGCGTTGGGAGTGTGGAGTTCTAGCCATTGGACTTATAAGGAAATCCCAGTCACTTGTATAAATTGGTCCTGAATATTCATTAGAAGGACTGGTGTTGAAGCTGAAAGTCCAATGCTTTGGCTACCTGATGCGAAGAACTGACTCATTGGAAAAGACCCTGATGCTGGGAAAGAGTGAAGGCGGGAGAAGGGGCAGACAGAGGATGAGATGGCTGGATGGCATCACCGACTCAATGGACGTGAGTTTGAGTAAACTCTGGGAGTTGGTGATGGACAGGGAGGCCTGGCGTGCTGCAGTCCATGGGGTCGCAAAGAGTCGGAGACGACTGAGCAACTGAATTGAACTGCATAAATTACTCTTTTTTTATGTTAGTTTTATGTTTATGTTTAAAGTTGTCCCACCTTTGGCTAACAGGAATTCATTTCCTTTGGCTGCAGTGTTCTTTTGATATCACTTATTAACCTTTGATAACTTCTTGCGTTCTGGTCAACATCAAAATGCTTGAGACTCGTCTTCCAAATACATACCCTGTTTCAGACTTGAGATCAATCTTCACTTTTTTTAAGTGGGTAATGAACCACAGTCTGGGTACTAGGTGTCCTCAGTATTATTGGGATGTCTTTGCCTCTAGGACTTTTCAGTACACAGACATAGAATATATTTTCTTTAGGGGATAAAACTAGCATTTGGGGGGAGGGAAGAATCAGTTCACATAGTTTTTGATTCAAACTTAACATGGATTTTTATTTCACTTATTGAATTTTATACCTGTATCTTTTTTCTCTTAATTTAAATTCTTGGTTCCCCAAAATATTATTTTTATTGGATTAGTTACTACATGTATTTAGTTTTAAAATAATAATAATGTCGGTATTACTACAAATTGTTTAATTCAGCCCCAGATTTCTTTGCAATACTTTACTAGGATGTACAGTTAAAATACTGTATTCTAAAGGCAGTTGAAATAGTTAATATTTCTTTGTGGCTGTATCACTAATTTTTGTGCAGTTAGATTAGTTCGTTTTCCTTCTTTAAAAATGTTTTTTCTAGTTTACGGCCGCCACTGCCGTATTTCCTGGGGCGCCCTTGCCTAGGTGGTTTGTAAGTGCTGGTGGTGGACGAATCGCTTTGTGATAGAGGCAGAAACTTGGTGGGCTGGGATGAACCGCGCTCCTGGTGGAGGCAGGGGAACCGAGCAGGTGCCATGGCCAGTACAGTGGTAGCAGTTGGACTGACCATTGCTGCTGCAGGATTTGCAGGTCGTTATGCTTTGCAAGCCATGAAGCATATGGAGCCTCAAGTAAAACAAGTTTTTCAAAGTCTACCGAAATCTGCCTTCAGTGGTGGCTATTACAGAGGCGGGTTTGAACCCAAAATGACTAAACGGGAAGCAGCATTAATACTAGGTGTAAGCCCTACTGCCAATAAAGCCAAAATAAGAGATGCTCATCGACGAATTATGCTTTTAAATCACCCAGACAAGGGAGGATCTCCTTATATAGCAGCCAAAATCAATGAAGCTAAAGATTTACTAGAAGGTCAAGCTAAAAAATGAAGTAAATGTATGATGACTTTAAGTTCTTATTCACTTATGCATACCAGCTTTTTATAATAAAATGCCTCAAACCTAAAAAAAAAAAATGTTTTTTCTGTTTTGAATATGTATAACTATTACAAGTTAGGAGTCTTTACTTCCGTCATCCTTTCTACTTCATTCCTTCTTCCTCCTGTTGGTCATTTTGAAAACTTAGTTTGGAGTTTGTTTTTCCAGTGTTTTTGTAGCAAAATTAAACATACTTGTTCTTGCCCCTCTCCCCCAAATATAAAGATCTTTTGTGGCTCCATAGTGTTCCATTATATTTATCTTCATATATTCGTTGTTTTTATTGATGGATTTATGGACTGTTACCAAGTTTTACTTCAGATAATGTCGTAGTTAATAATCATATGCATTTATTGTTTCATATTTATGGGGATGTAGATTTTTCAGAGGAGATTTCTAGAAGTAGGCTTGTCAAGCTAAGGACACATACTCTTTCATGATTTCTGTCAGGGGTGATAGCTTTTTTGCATTCCTAGCACAGTGTATTGGCCTTATCTTTGCCAATGGTGTCAGATATTTTTCGATTTTTGCCAGTCTTATCAGATAAGCATTGTCTCATGTAGTTTTAAAAATTGTACTAAAATGTCCATAACAGAATTCACTGTTTTAGCCATTTTAAAGTCTATAGTTCAGTAACATTAAGGACATTCTCTTTGTTGTGCACCCGTCGCTACTGTTCATCTCCAGAACCTATCATCCCACACTGGAACTCCTTACCCAGTAAGTGACAGCTCCTGATTCCTCCTCCCACCTGCCCGGGGCAGCCACCACTCTGCTTTCTTCAGGGCTTTTGACTTCTCTAGGATTCCCTTGTGGCTCAGACGGTAAAGCGTCTGCCTACAACGCGGGAGACACGGGTTCCATCCCTGGGTCGGGAAGATCCTCTGGAGAAGGAAATGGCAACCCACTCCAGTACTCTTGCCTGGAAAATCCCATGGACGGAGAAGCATGGTAGGCTACAGTCCATGGCGTCGCAGAGTCGGGCACGACTGAGCCACTTCACTTCACTTCAGGCACCTCATAAAAATGAAATCATACAGCCTTTGCCTTTTTGTAACTGGCTTATGTCACTTAGCAGACCGGGTTCATCATGTTGTAGCATGTGTCAGAATTTAGTTTCTTTTTAAAGCTGAATAGTACTCTATTGTATGTACATACCACATTTTGTTTTTCCATTCATCTTTTTTTTCTTCCCATTCATCTTTTATAGATACTTGTTTTGCTTATTTTTGGATTGGTTTTGTTTTTCTTCTGTTATTTAAATATGTATTGTTAATGATAGGAAGCATCTTTTCATATGTTTAGGTCATTTTCATTTATCTTGTGAATTTACTGTTTGTATCTTTACCTTTAAAAAATTGAGTATTGATCTTATTTTCCTTTTTTTTTTTTAAATTTGTTGGCTGCATCATGTGGGATCTTGATTCCCCGAACAGGGATTGAGCTAACATCCCCCTGCAGTGGAAGCACAGAGTCTTAACTACTGGACTGCTAGGGAAGCCCCTTGATCTTATTTTCCTTTAATTTTTAGGAACTAATTGTGTATTTGTGAGATGTTATATATGCATTTTCCTACATTTCCTTTTGTTTTTTTTACTTTGTTGATGCTTTTTGCCATGGGTACTTTAAAAAAAAAAAACTTACGTAATACAATTTATCCATATGTATTTCTTCTAGATTTTGAGCAGTAGCTGAAAGCTTTTCCACCCACCCCCTGCCCCCAAATCAGGTTATGAAGGTATTCACTCCTGTTTTCTTCTAGTGCTTTATATTGTTTCATTTTACATTTTAATCTGTCATCCATTTGGAGTTAATTATGGTGTGTAATATGAAGTATGGGTCCAATTTTGTTTTTCTAAATGACTATCCAGTAGTTTTTATTTTTTTAATCTAATAGTTTTTAATACTAATGATTAAATTGCCCATCTTTCCTTCTTATACTGAGTACCATCTACTTTGGAGAAATGTCTGTTTGGGTTCTTTGCCCTTTTTTTTAACTGGATTTATTATTATTTTTTTTGCTGTTATATGAGTTCTTTATGTAATTTGGATATTTACCCCTTACCAGGTATATGATTTAAGATAGCACGTTTATCATATACTAGATTTCAGTGTATTCTTGAGTCTATTTCTGGATTTATTTATTCTCTTGGTCTCTTTGTTCATGTACCAGTATCACATCATTTATCTAGAGGCTGTTGGTGAATCCCATAAATTCTGATATATTGTGTTTCCATGTTTGTTTGTCTCAGGAAATTTTTTTAATTTCTCACTTAATTTCTTGTTTGATCAGTTTGATATTTAAGATGATCTCCGTGTCACGTGAAAACTGGAAAATTTTCTTGTTCACTTCTACATTATGTATAATAGTGCCAAGCACCAATTTTTAGGTACCTTATTATAAATGATTATCTTTTACAGTTCTTTATATCCTGTTAAGCAGTTTGAAGAATACCCTTGATGATTGACCTGCAAATGCTTTTTCAGAAATTAAAATAGATCATGTATCCTGTTTTGCTTTAAGCCACATACCCCCTCAGGGAATTCCCAGTTGCTTAGAATCATACTTGTAGAATGCTTGAAGTCTGTCTTTTTCATTGTGTAGATGAGAAAGTGAAGACTTAAGAGGATATGAAATGACCTGCTTAAACACCGCCCACCGCCCCACCCCCCAACAAGTTTTCTTGTGGCTATGGGCAACAGTCAGGTTTATCTACATCTGGTAGACTGATTCTTACATCTCAGTAACACTCTTTGAAGATATTTCAACTCCTCATTCAATTTCTTGTTACAGGTTTTATTCTGATTTTGTATTTCTTCTTTAGTTAGTTTTGGTAATTGCTCTTTATCCAGCAGTTTGAACATTTTGTCTAAATTGTTTAATTTCTTGGCATAAAGCTGGCATACTTATAATCCTTTAAATTTCTGTAGGGGTGGAAATGATGTTCCTACTGTTTTTTTATCTTGATACTTCGTGGATCTTTTGTCCCTCTCCTTCCTCTCCATACACCTGTTTTAACATCGATCTTTTTAAAAGAAACAAGCTGGCTTTATTGACCTTTTTCCCTCTTCTATTTTTCTGTTTTACATTTCATTGATTTCCATGCTAAGCTTTATCATTTCCTTCTCTTTGATTGCTTTGGATTTAGTTTGCTCTTTTCCTAATTCCTTAAGGTAGAAGATTAGGTTGTTGATTTGAGATCTTCTGTAATACAGATATTTAATAAAGCTGCAGATACCTTTCTAAACACTGCTTTAGCTGCATCCTGTAGGTTTTTATATTTTGTGTTTTCGTATTCTTTTAGTTCAGAATACTTCTTCCTGCCTTCTGTAGTTCTTTGAGCCATGGATTATTTCTCACATGGGGATTATTTCTCACATGGACATTTTTTGCATTTTATTCTGTTGTTTTAATTCTGATTTAATTCTCTTGGAGTAAAGCATTTTCTATGATTTCACTCGTTTTAAATTCATTGATTTGTGGGCTGGCTTATGAGGTATCTTGGAAAATATTTGTGTGCTTGAAAAAATGTATTTTGCTGTTGTTGGTTGGAGTGTTCTATAAATGTCATTTAAGTCAAATTGGTTGATATTGTTGTTCAATGGTGTATCTTCGGTTGTTTTCTAATTGTATCGTATTGTTCAATGCTGTATCTTTGTTTTCTCTGTAGTTGTATCAGTTAACAGTGTGGTCTTCAACTACTATTACTGTGTTGTCTGTTTCTCCTTTTTGTTAGTTTTTGTATCATATATTTTGGGATTCTCTTGTTAGGTGTGTATGTGTATAATAGTTAAATCTTCCTGATGGCTAACTTTGTTATCATTATGAAACTTTCCCCTTTGTCTCTCTGTTTTCCTTATTCTGAAGTCTACTTTGTCTCATGTTAATATATCTATTCCAACTTTCTTTGGATTAGTGTTTCCATGGTTTTTAAGAAAATTCATTCTTTTAAACCTGTTTGTGCCTTTGAATCTAAACTGTCTCTTGTAGACAGCACAGGTGTGGTTAAATCTTTTATCCAGTCTGTGAGACTTGACCATCAAGAGTATCTGACCTAGCCCACACATGTAATGTGATTACTGATAGAGTTGGATTTACACCGGCCTCTGTGCTCTTGGTTTTCTGTATCAGATGTCCTTTTTGTTTCTCTCTTCCTCTTCTACCATCTTCTTCTGTGTTAAATGGAAAAATAAAGTTACACTATTTAAATTTCCCTACTCCTCCCTTTCTTCCACCTTCCCTTCCTCCCTGCATACCTATATCCATTGGAGTTTTTTCCTTAGTCTTCTTTAAAGTAATACTCATTTAATTCCATCAAAATATAGAAACTTTGCTCCAATATATCTTCATTTACCCCTTTCCTTTGTTCATTATTGTCAGAAATATTACAAGTTCACATAACTCAATACTGTTTTATACTTACTATTTTATGCAATCTTTTGCTTTTAAGTGAGTTTTTAAAGTCAAATTAGAAAGTATATAGTCTTTCTTGTTCATTTACCTTTGTATCTATCTTTTCTTTATATGGATTTGAAATACAGCCTGATATTAATTTACTTTCAATCAGCAGGACTTTTAGTATTGCTTATAAGGCAGATCTGCTAGCAACAAATTCAGCCTTTGTTTACCTGTAAATGTCTGGTTCATCTTCAGCTTTGAAGGGTGTTTTGCTGGGTATAGATTCTTGGTTGATAGTTTGTTTCTTTCAGCACTTCGAATATGCTATCCTAATGCCTTTTGGTTTCCAGTATTTCTAGTGAGAAGTTATCTGGTAATTGTATTGTTCCCTTAAATGGGATAAGTTGTTTTTTTCTTGTTGCTTTCCCAGAACATAATACATTCTCTTTGTTTAATGTCAGCAGTTTGACTGTGATGCATCTGGGTATCATGATGCTCTGGATCTTCGATGAATATTTTTCACCATATTTGGGGGAGTTTTCAGTTGTTTTTTCTGCCGCCTCCTCTTTTTGAGACTCTTGTCACTACTGGGAGGCTTGCTTGAACACTACTCTCTGAAGTGAAAGTGAAGTGCAAGTTGCTCAGTCATGTCTGACTCTTTGTGACCCCATGGACTATACAGTCCATGGAATTCTCCAGGCCAGAATACTGGAGTGGGTAGCCTTTCCCTTCTTAAGGAGATCTTCCCAACCTAGGGATTGAACCCAGGTCTCCTGCATTACAGGCAAATTCTTTACTAGCTGAGCCACAAGGGAAGCCCACTGAGGCTTTTCCTATTTTCATTACTTTCTGTCTTGTTCTTTAAATTCAAATTCAAGTTCATTGACTCTTTCTCCTCTTGCATCTACTGTTGAGCTCCTCTAGGAAATTTTTCACTATAGTCATTGTGTGTGTGTGTGAGAGAGAGAGAGAGACGTATACACCCTGCTATATTTACTTATTTTTGGCTATGCTGGGTCTTTATTGCTGCATGCAGGCTTTCTCTAGTTGCAGAGAGTGAGGACTGCTCTCTGGTTGTGGTGCATAGGTTTCTCACCGTGGTGGCTTCCCTTGCTGTGGATCATGGGCTCTAGGCACACAGGCTTCTTTAATTGCAGCACTTGGGCTTAGTAGTTGCAAGTTGCTGGCCTTAGGGCACGTGGGCTTCAGTAGTTGTGGCACAGGAGCTCATTAGCTGTGGCTTGCAGGCTCTGGAATCTTCCCGGACCAAGGATCAAACCTGTGTCCCCTGCATTGGCAGGTGGATTCTTATCCGCCATGCCACCAGAGAAGTCCCAGTCATACTTTTTTTCTTTGGACAGGAAAAAAAAGACCTTTATTCCCCTATTTTCAAACAGATGGTTGCTAGTATAACATTTATGAGTTTTGGCAGATATAGTTTCCCAATTACTTTCATATAGTAACACAACTTGTATTATGCATTAACCACGAAAACAAGACGTTTTAACCTTTTCCCAAGTACATGAATGAATCCATCCATACTTCTTTCTTTCCAGCAATTTCTACACATGTTCATTAGTTTTTCTTCCTCTTTCCTCCTCCCCAGTTACTTTTGGATCTACAGGAATCTATCTACAGGAATTAATAATAGAGAATGACGACAGTGATCTGTTTTATTCTTGGACTTCGGTTAAATCATTTCCTTAGGAGATACTTCATTTTAGAACTAGCTGAACATGTTTTACTCCAGGAATACAAAAGAAACCTAAAAGAAACTTTTTTCAATGAAGTATATAAAATAAGCATTAGCTCTTTTTTTATTTAAAGAATTTCGGGAAATAAAAGGTCGAAAAAACAGTGGAAAAAATAAGAGTAATTATATTTTATGGTTCATTCAGCAATACGTTTTAATTAAAGAATTTCATTCTCTTAACTGATGTTCTATATTTGATGAATCATTTTTATTAATGAATCATTGTCATTTTTCCCACTAATTCTTTAAATATGGTTTCCTTCAGTTTTTTTTTTTCCCTTTAGTTCGTAACTCATTATTTGATAGAGTGCCCCTCAGTCTGGATTTGATGTATACGTAAATTATTAATGTGTCTCTTTGTGTGTATTTTCTTTTAAGGTTAATGATGTTGGGATTTCATTTGCTTCTAGTTAGATGAGTTTAATTGGAATGTGGCACTTGATAATCACAAGCCCTATTTTGCTGTCTGACAGATAGGTTCCTTTTGTTGATGGGACTGCTATTTGTTTTCAGTAAGCAGCTACCCTGTCACAATCAAACTTACTGGTGTTCTAATAACGACTAAAGGTTACATATATGCAAATTTGAATTCCTTGGCCACGCGTAATATTTTTTTAGCCTGTGATGAATCTTTTAGTTATAGTTTCTATACACAGACTTTTTCAGCTACCACTAATTTAATATTTCATTAAATTCCTTTTGGCATTACTAAAAGTTAGCTGCTTGCAGGAACGGAAGTCTTTGCAAGTAACCTAAGAAAAGGAGATACAGGTGAATCTCATGGGAATAAGGTTTAGAGGTACAACCCAGAGACACAGGCACACTTCTGTTAGGACGCTTTTCTCTGTCTGTGTGTGTGTGTTTGGGTCTGCCGTACATTGTGTGTGCTCTCATTTGTGCATATCTCTCTTCTATTCCTTTCTGTTTATCATGATTATCTGGTTGCATTTGTGCATAATGGCCAGTGACTTCTGAATCCACATAACCAGTTACATCTCTATTGTCCATGCTCACCTAAATGATGCAGCCTCTGTGTGCCAATTTCAGATTCCCAGGAGGAAAATTCTGACGTACCCATTCTGGTCCAATTAGATTTGGCAGAATACAGTCATCCCTTTCTATAAATTCTGTAGAGAGCAATTTTTAAAAGGTGGATGTGAGCCAAGACTGGTCTCAGGAGTACAACTTTTAGAGTGAGTTTGGTGCGTGTGTGCTGAGTCATTTCAGTCATGTCTGACTTTGTGACCGTATGGACTGTAGCCCACCAGGCTCCTCTGTCCATGAGTTTCTCCAGGCAAGAATACTGGAGTGGGTTGCCGTGCCCTCCAAGGGATCTTCCCGACGCAGGGATTGAACCGTCATCCTGCATTGTCTCCTGCATTGGCAGGCAGGTTCTTTACTGCTAGCGCCACCTATAGTAAATCCCAAATGTTTTTGGAAACCTGATATTTTCTTTTGCTGAGGAAAGTCTGTGTAGAAAGCCATCTCTGAAACAGTGGTCAGAACAGAATTAAACCTTATATACAGATATGTTGTTTTTAATCATTTCATTTGGAAATACTTTGTGCATAAAAACAGAAACATGCACGTAAAATATGAAAACTGTTCTGTGTACCTTGTCTATATATTAACAATGGCTAGTCTTAAACACCAAAAGGCTTCTGGTTAAATATTCTGGAACTTGAAAGTTGAATGATGAGAATTCAGTGTTAGCATATTTAGGGGCCCAGTGAGCATTTCCCTTTGAAATCCTCCCAAGTGGAGCCACCTGAGAAGAAAAAGTGGATCAGGCAAATAAAGACAGAAGTAAATTTTATCTCATCGCTGAGAAAAAGTTGTGTTGGAGGTTGTTGCTTTTATCTGCAGTAATGTCAGGTTTCCTGTATGTATTCTCTGTCCCCTACATTTAGATCTTGGAACTGCCCACTGAGGGAAGGAGTGTGTCTGCAGAGCTTGTCCCTGGTATTATTGCCTCATTCGTTCCTGTGCCTTCATTCTTTCTGTTCTGCTCCTTGCCTCTGGGTGGCATACTATATGATAAAGGTCATATATCCCACTTAAGGTCACAAGCTTCTCGTGAGGTCTGGCTAAAGATTGGCCATTTGTCTGAGTCACGGATGCTGAGTGTTACCAAAAACGTAAGATTGATGGGAGCACTCTGTAGTCAGTTTCGCTGGCATTCTGTTGGGAAAGTTTGCATCTACTGGTTATCATTAGTTGTTACTATTAAATTTTGGTAAAAGGCTAGTAGGGGTGCTTTGAATTAGTTTCCAGGGCCTTCTGATTGCCTGCGTCTTGCATTCTAGTCTTGGTTTTGTTGAAGGCTTGGGCTTCCCTAGTGGTTCAGACAGTAAAGAATCTGCCTTCAATGCAGGAGACCTGGGTTCGATCCTTGAGTCGCAAAGATCCCCTGGAGGAGGAAATGGCAACCCACTCCACTATTCTTGCCTGGAGAATTCCATGGACAGAGGAGCCTGGCAGGCTATAGTCCATGGGTTGCAAAGAGTTGGACATGACTGAGTGACTAACACACTTGTGAGCTGCACATGGTATGACTTTCAAACGTGCCTGATTTGATTTTCTAGCATTTCAGCTCCCCAGGACAGCTATATTAGGGTCTTCATGGGACCATCTGTTCTTGAATGTTTCCCCTTGTTTTGGACCCATGCCTAATGAAATCCTGTTTCTCTGGATTCTTGTGGGGGTAGTGTATGGTCCACCTCTACTTGGCATATCTCTGCCTCTTTCATTCTTAAATTTTAGAAATAGCTGATTCTGATCCTAATCTTAAATGTGTAAGGCCCAAAAATATATATATTTTTTGTGTGGTTCTCTAACCTCCATCAGGACCCAGAAGTTGAGTCTTCTGCAGTGAGTAGGGGACATCCTCAAGATCCTGTGGCTACTGGTATTCCTAATGCAGTGCTGCTGCTTTGTTACTAAGTTGATTGCCTGGCCAGTGGTTCTTCCTTCATGTGACCCTGAACTTTGAGTGCTAGTACCCTGTTTTTGGATTAAGCTAGGGTAGTCAAAGCTATGGTTTTTTCAGTAGTCATGTATGGATGTGAGAGTTGGACTATAAAGAAAGCTGAGTGCTGAAGAATTGATGCTTTTGAACTGTGGTGTTGGAGAAGACTCTTGAGAGTCCTTTGGACTGCAAGGAGATCCAACCAGTCCATCCTAAAGGAAATTAGTCTTGAATACTCACTGGAAGGACTGATGCTGAAGCTGAAACTCCAATACTTTGCCCACCTGATGTGAAGAACTGACTCATTTGAAAAGACCCTGATGCTGGGAAAGATTGAAGGCAGGAGGAGAAGGGGGCGACAATGGATGAGATGGTTGGATGGCATCACTGACTCAGTGGACATGGGTTTGGGTGGACTCCAGGAGCTGGTGATGGACAGGGAGGCCTGATGTGCTGCGGTTCATGGGGTCTCAAAGAGTTGGACACGACTGAGCGACTGAACTGAACTGCCCTTTTGACAGATATGGTATAAGATATTTTCCTAGGGCAAAAACACATTCATGCCCTGAATATATAGCCATCCTGTTTAGACCACAGGTCCTTGGAATTGTTTCAGGAGTGGTGTTTTATCTGAGGACAAATCCCCAGGGTGGTGTGGTGTTACCTGCTCTGGTGAAGTCTTTTTTTTTTTAGTTTTTTTATTTTTACTTTACTGCTACTGCTGTCACTTCAGTCGTATCTGACTCTGTGCGACCCCATCCCTGGGATTCTCCAGGCAAGAACACTGGAGTGGGTGGTGAAGTCTTTTGCACTGAGAAGTCATGTAGATTGGTGGTCTGCCTAGATTTGGATGTTGAGTCAGCCAGTCTTGTACCAAGTTTTAAGGCTCCCAGTAACTGACAAATTAGACTCTAGTTCTTCATTCTACTGCTATGCACCTGTGAGGCCTGTACCACATGTCTGTTCTCTCTTCCATGGGTTTAGGTTAACTCAATAGCTATAATACTGTATTTCTTTCAAGATACCGTCTATTTTTAAATGCATCCCAATACCAGAGATACAACTTCTCCCCCTCAGTTTTATTGAGAAATAATTGACATAGTCACTGTATAAATTTAAGGTGTACAGTGTCATGGTTTAATTTACATTTGCAGGCATACCCTCTTTTATTGTGCTTTGCTTTACTGTGCTTCACAGATACCATATGTTTTACAAATTAAAGGTGTTTTAGAATTAGCAATAAGAAATTTTAAAACTAAGGTGTATACATTTTCTTTCTTTTTGGTTATAACTATAGTATAGTGTATATATTAACTTTTATGTGCACTGGGAAACCATAACATTTGTGTGACTCACTTCTTGTGATACTGGCTTTGTTTCTGTGGTCTGGAAACAATTCTGTGATATCTCTGATATTTACCAAAGCGAGGTAGGCGTGTATGGTGAAATGATTACCACAGTAAGTTTAGTTAGCTTCCATCATCTCATATGGAGACATTAAACTTATGTTTGGAGATCAGTGAAATGTAGTTGTAAGGTTAGCACTAGGGATTAAAAGATGGAAGTGCTCTCTAGCACTTGGCAGGGTCTAAGCTGGTGCCCCAGCTTCAGTGGTTTTGCTTGTATGTGTTGTGACATGGATTCACTCCACAATCTTGCTGGCCTAGGTCATGACCAAATTCAGTTGGCTCTTTCCAGTGTACTGCTTCCCTTCTAATATACTTAATTCTCAAGGATGGCATTGCCACCATCTTATCCAGTAAGATCATAAAATATTTTTGTTCAGCTCTGGGCTTCCCTCATGGCTCAATGGTAGAGAATCTGCCTGCCAATGCAGGAGACGCAGGTTCGATCCCTGGGTCAGGAAGATCCCCTGAAGGAGGGAATGGCTACCCACTTCGGTATTCTTGCCTGGAGAATCCCAGGAACAGAGACTGGCGGGGCTAGAGTCCGTGGGGTTGCAAAAGAGTTGACATGACTTAGCGACTAAACAACAACTCCCCCTTTCTCTCCTGCTTCCAGCAACTTGCTTAATTCCTGATCATACTTTTATGATGTGGATTTTGGCAGGTGTCGTCAGCCTGCTTGGTATGGTTTTGGTGTCTTCATTGATCTTTGGAATATTGTGTATGAATCCTGGAAGCTTTGCTACAGAACTGTCCATGTCCATTTGTCTGTTTTCCCGTGTGAAGTCAATTCTGTTTAAGCATGTGTCTTTAATGTTAATGCCCAAAAGCCATTCACTAAATGTAAATCTTTAAAGTCCTGTTAAATACTCCATTTTGCTAACTTCTCTGGGTATACCTTTATTCTCAGGGCAGTTGAGGTGTATTTTGTTGTCTGCTAGCAAATGTAAGATTCTTCCCTCTCCCTTTTTTCTAAGGTGAAATTGATCATCATTTTAATTTTTATTGTTTATTGCTTTTAGCTGCACTGGATCTTTGTTGACCTCGTAGGCTTAGTTGCCCTGAGGCATGGGATCTTAGTTCCCCAACCAGGGATTGAATGCACACCCCCTGCATTGGAAGGCAGACTCTTAACCACTGGACTGCCAGGGAAGTTCCTAAGTTTCTGATAAGTACTGTTCATCAGAAGTTTCCAGGCTGCAGAGACAGGGCATGGTCCTTTATTTCATCCATCACTGTCTTATGAGGTGTACTCTATTATTTATAGTTTGTAGAGGCTCACCTGGGCACTCCCATCTGTATGTCCAGGCCAGTTGAAGCCAGATAGCTATAAACTTTGATTTCATGTGAATCCATTTCTGGGCTTCCTAGAGCTTTAATTGTATTGGATGGATATACAAGCCGTGGATTTTACCTAACATCTGTAAGTTACTGGTCTTTTTAACTACTTAGCTAATCTCTAGTGATCTTAATTTAACCAGATCCCTAAAACTAAGTTTAAAAGAATCCCCTCAAATCTAAACAGTATTTGCTTCCCCTGCCTCACATTAAAATCGTCTTCTTTATTTTTTATATAAATTAAAAGAATATTTATTTATAAAGTACTTGGTTGTTGTGGGTCTTCTTCGCTGCCTGGGCTTTCTCTAGTTGTGATGAGCTGGGGCTACTCATCTCTGGCGTGCGGGCCTCTCATTGTGGTGGCTTTTCTTGTGGCCCACAGGCTCTAGGCGTGTGGGCTTTAGTTGCCCATGGCATGTGGAATCTTCCTGGACCAGGGATTGAACCTGTGTCCCCTGCATTGGCAGATTCTTACCCACTATTCCACCAGGGAAGTCCGGCTCTTTTATTTTTAAACAAATCTAAAAAAAAACCCAACCAAACACAGACTTATTTGGCTGCATTGGGTCTTAGTTTTAGCATGTGTGATTTAGTTCCCTGACCAAGGATTGAATCTGGGCTCCTTCATCAGGAGTGTGGCGTGTTATCCACTGGACCACCAGGAAAGTCCCATAAACCTGCTTCTTAATGTTAATCTCCTTGTGGCTCCCTTAGTCTAAACTCAAATTTTCTCAAAGCCTTCATTCTCAGAAGTGGTAGCTTCGTCATTTAAGTTGCTGTATCAAAAGTGAAGTCCCATGGACCATGATGGTCAGTCATTGTCTTAAATACAAGCTGCCCACTGTGACCTGGCAGAGTACCAAGACTGACCTCAAGAGAGTACCAGAACCCTAATTCTAGGCCCTCCTTTCTTCAAAGAATCCTTTGACCTGTTTTCCCTCCCACCAGAGTTGCATGTTACCTTATTCTGAGTCTTAAACAGGACTAGTGACAGCTGCTGATTTCTCTTCAGAATTTAGTACTCAGTGCTCAGTCTTGTCCAACTCTTTGCAACCCTGTGGGCTGAAGCCTGCCAGGCTTCTCCGTCCATGGAGTTCTCCAGGCAAGAATACTGGAGTGGGCTACCATTTCCTCCTTCAGGGAAACTTCCCAACACAGGGATTGAACCCACGTCTCTTGAGTCTCCCGCACTGGCAGGCAGATTCTTTACCACTAGTGCCACCTGGAAAGTCGAGTACTTTAGTAGTTGGCAACTCTTCATGGCTTTGCAATTTGGACAGACCCAGTTGTTAGCGCTCAAAGAGTGCCTGTTTTCACTTGAGTATTCCCAAATCCTTAAATATCTATCAGTCTCATTTTTCTGGCTTTTTTATTCACCTTGGATGTTGCCCTTAAATTTCTCTTGGGGTTGTGTGTTGGGAGGTGCTGGAATCTGATTGCTTTACAGTTTGTTATTCAGAGTACTAGGCATGGCCTCATGCCTAAATTTTCTGATATATTCATCTAAATTTAACCTTGTGTTTTTATCCTAAATGGCATTGAACGATGTTCTAATTCTGCATGAGGCCTCAGTGGACTAGATTATTTTTCCTGAGCTTCTTCATTTGCCCATGTTATAAACCGCTATGATCTGAGCTTAACTGAATGGGTGAGCCCTGAAGTCTGAAAGGGCCTAATTAGCACAACTTAATGACTTCCAAAGTTATGTGTAAGAAAGTGGTGAAAAGAAAGTAAGTTCTTGAAAATCCTAGTTTAATAATGTATAGTACTTGTATTTTTTCAGTATTTTGATTTTAATTATAGAAAGATATGAAAGGTAAAAGGCACGAGATACAGCTTTGGCTAAAAAATACTTATTTTCTTGACTCCAAAGTAAATTAACTCTTTTGTTTTCTCTTTTTTAAATAGGGTTACACATCGTTTTGGAATGACTGTATATCATCTGGATTACGTGGCTGTATGTTGATTGAATTAGCATTGAGAGGAAGGCTACAGCTAGAGGCTTGTGGAATGAGACGTAAAAGTCTGTTAACAAGAAAGGTAAGAGGGGGCCTATATATATAACATAGCCTTTTTGAATAATGTGCTGCCTAAAGATAAAGAATATTTCTACTAATTTCTATTTTATTGAAGTATAGTTGATTTACACTGTGCTAATTTCTGCTATATAGTGAAGTAATTCAGTTATATGTATACATACGTACATTTTTTTTTTTTTAAGTTGGAAGTTAAGTTTTATTGAGGACCTTACTGAAGACTGTAGCTCAGGAGACAGTCTCTTGGATAGGTCTGAGGAACTGGTCCTGTACATTCTTTTTTATATTCTTTTCCATTGTGGCTTATCACAGGATATTGAATAAGTTTGCTGTATTATACAGTAGAACCATGATGTTTTACTAATAGCTTTCAGAAGTTAAATTGATTTTAAAGTTAAATCTTTATTGAATCATGTTTCCATATCTTTTTTTTTTTTTGCATCTTTGATTTTTTGGTTCTTTGTACATAATGAGTAATGTAATTCATTGTTAGGATCATTGGCCGTTGCATCCTGCATATTCAAAAAGACTCCCAAACTTTATTTGCTATTCCTGAAAACCATGATTTGGAAGACTTGACATACTACTCAAAAGGGATAACTGTGCAAATTAACTATCCATAGGCAATTGATCTTTTTGCCAGAATATAAATACTTTTCAGATCTCCTCCTCTCCATTGTTAAGGTCTGTGTTACTACAGGTATTATTGACTAGTTTCTAGAATTTTTAACTTTCATTTCAGCCTAAAATATTCAAGGCCATTTCTCTTCGTCTGTCATTGTTTCTTGGGGGATGTAGGGTGTTTCAAAACCATTTTTTCCATAATGCATTGTGTTATGATGAAATCCAAAATGTTTTAGGGTGAAAACTGAACATTTTTGATTGATATACCAGACAATAATAATCCTATGGGAAAGAAAAGAATATATTTTTGAAAATTAGACACACAGTAGACACGGTATAGCAGAAAATACTCCTCATGGAGTATTAAAATTAAATCCAGTCATTTAAAGTAGAGTCAAATGAACTTGCATGAGATTAGTTTTGAAATTACTGTTTTAGATATTTGTCATAAAGCAGAATATAATTTTTATTTCCATTTTACTGTGCAACCGTAGATTTATGGGGGACAGAAACCTTAGGAATTTTTAAGTATCAGTGAAATATATACATTAATTACTAGTAGTAATAGAAATCACAAGTAATTTTACATTAATGTTATGGATCCCAGACCTAAGAAAAAATATCCAACTATACCCAGTTTATTGTAATCCTGACACCTGTCTCAAAATGATGGGCATGTGGTGTGTTGAGACCAGATGGCAGTCGATTTCAGGAGTTAATGGAAAGTAAGAAGTGGTGGCATGACCACAGCATATAGACATACAGCTTTTTATCCCAGGGCTTTTTATTTTTTCTTATTCTCACACCTACTATAAGCATGGCCCAGAATAGCACTCTCCAGTCAAACTCTCTGTGATAATGAAAGTGTTCTTTATCTGCTCTGTCCAGTATGGTGGCCACTAGCCACATGTCTGTGAACTAGACACTTGAAATCTGGCTCATGCAAATTGAGACATGTTGTAAATAAAAACACACTGGCTGTTTGAAGACTTACTGTGGAAAAATAAGAATGTGAAATAATCACATGTCAGTATTTTGGCTATGGTGGGTTAAATCAAATATGTTAAAATTAATTGTACTTATTTTTCTTTTTAAATGTAACTACTAAAAAATTTAAAAATAGATTTGTGGCTTGTATTTCTGGCTCTAATTATATTTCCATTGGGTCATGTTGTCTCTGAAATAGATTCTGTATTTTCTTTAACCTTTTATAGCTCATTATTGACCAGAGACATATTAATACATTAGTCTTTTGTACCTGAACGTTACTGACTAGAGATGTTTCAGTATTCACTTACACATCAAATCGCTTGCCACAGGGGTCAGTTTTTGCCAAAATCCCCCAGTCAGTAGTATGCTAAGATTGATCAAAGAGGAAAGGACATGCTGTCAATGCCAAGTTTTCAAGAAGACTCCCATTTTAAAAATAGTGTTGTTAAATTTCATAATATTTTAATAGTTAACAAAGTATCAATAATATAACAAATTAAGCTTTGATATTACAGAATTTCAGCTAGAGATTTGTTTACCCAAGAGTGCTATGGAAGGCTTTAAAAAAACTAAAGCAGTGTAGTGTTTTCTTCTGTCATCCCCTACTTCTGGATTTTCCTACTCTTTTGCACCACACAGCAGGTAGGATCTTAGTTTCCTGACCAGGGGTGGAACACATGTCCCCTGCATTGGAAGCACAGAGTCTTAACTACTGGACCACTAGGGAAGTCCCTGGATTGTTCTGTTCTTCAAGTGGATTTTATATCCATCTTAGCTTAATGTTTTGTAGTATTTAAAATTTTTATGTAATCAAACCTATTGGTATTTTCAGGGTTTCTGCTGTTTGTCACAGTTTTAAGAAAACTTTCTCATTCTCTCAACTATATTTCATATTTAAATCTACCTTTTATTGTGGTATAAACTCTGAGGAGCCAAGTCTTACTTTTTACCTCTAATTTATTAGCCAGTTGTTTTAGTAATGTCTATTGAAAAATTAATTGCTCCAGTAATGTGAAATGTCACCTTTATTATATACCAAATTCTGATATGTAATTGAGTCTGTTTCTGTAACTAATACATGTTTGAAAAATGAATTTCTGTATCAGATAGCCCAAGGTTTAGCAGTGAAGGGAATTGCAATGAGTATAAACTCTTCTACCATTTTGCTTTACTCATTAAGGCACATTTTCATTTATGTTGTATTTTCATTTATGATTGTGGCTAATCTGGTAAGGTTAAATATTGGATTTCCTTAATATGGAATTAATTTAAAATCTGAACTTTGATAACTGCATGAACACTTGGAGTTTTAAACATGGTGAAATGTTTACATAATTTTTTTTTATCTAAAGAGATCAAATAGATCATGTAATTCTTACTGATTACATTGTAGGTGATTTGTAAGTCAGATGCTCCAACAGGGGATGTTCTTCTTGATGAAGCTCTGAAGCATGTTAAGGAGACTCAGCCTCCAGAAACGGTCCAGAACTGGATTGAATTACTTAGCGGTAAGCTTCTGTGTGTAAGTTGAAAATTGAATTCTTGGAAAGATTTTTGTAAAAATTTAAAATCCTATTGAAAGGAACTTGGACAAAATAGCCACAAATTTGTTTAGTGGTAGGCAAACTTGAGAGCAGATTAGTTACTAAATGGGGAAAACGGTGGTTTTTAAAATTTCATCACCTTTAACGAGACAGCAGGTGTGACTGAGATTATGTATACTTCCTTAGAGCTCCTGTCATTCTTTGTCAAAATTATTTCATGCTATCTTATTCTGGATAGGCTAGGTTAAGCTGTGGAAACAAACAACCCTAAAACCAGTGGCTTAAAACAGAAGCTCATTTTTCACTCATACTGTAAATCAGTCACAGACCACTTCATTTTCACTTTGGCAGCCAGGCAGATGGAGCTGCCACCGTCTGGAGTATTGTAAGTCACTAGTGTAAAGAGAAGAAAGGTATAAAGATCACCTGGGCTCTTAAATTTTTGCTCAGAAGTGCTGTGTGGTTCAGGCTGCATTGGTCAGAGAAAGTCACACTGCCTCCCCTAACTATAAGGAGACAGGAAGTGCAGCCATAGAAAGGAACAGCTCCCTGTTGATAGCACTGATGACTGCATTTATTTTAAAGCTGCTTGTATATTTGTCTAACCTGCTAGATAGTGAACTCCTTCAGGATAGGACCTGAGTTACCTTGCTCTTCCTCTCTACTATTATATAAAACATAGCTTCTATGTATATTTATGCTCATTTCATTTCATGTCCAAATATATTACTATTTAGAGTACCTTTCAAAAACATTTGGAGGTTATCAGAGATTAGTAATTAACATGATGTCATTTTTCTCACTTATCAATGGAATTTCTACAGTAATAGTTTTATTATGAAGTTGTCTTTGTATCAGTAAAGGATTATTTTGCATGTTTTTTGAAACATAAATATACATATTCCAAACCTAGCTGATAGAGCAATAAATGAGTACTTTACACTTCTGGCATAGTTCATTCTTCCTTCTTTTTGGTAAAGAACATAAATTTTCACAAGGTTGTCCTGGTAATTTTGAGAGGTTTTTTTGGCCCACACTGTGGGAGAAGGAAATGGCAATCCACTCCAGTATTCTTGCCTGGAGAATCCCACGGACAGAGGAGCCTGGCAGGCTACAGTCCAAGGGGTCGCAAGAGTCAGACACGACTTAGTGACTAAACCTCCTCCTCCTGGTAGATCTGTTGATAAATTTTCTCTTTACCTCATTGGGTAAGAGAAACGTTAATGTGGCCCTTTTTCTTTCTTTGTGCTTGTGATGTTGGTGTGGTGTTCAATTCCAGTTTTTTTATTGTAGGAAATCTTAAATTAAAATTACTTTACCCATGTGATGAAAGTTTGTTTAGTTAAAACTAGGTATTTACTCAGCATGTACCAAGACTGTCACAGTGCTCAGAACACTGTCAGCCCTCTTTACATGAGCCTTCCACCTGTTTGGCAAACCATAGCTATTTACAGAGGCTCAGTGAGGGTATGAATAATTAAATCTATGTGTTAAAAATTAGCAAATATGATTTTTTAGATGAAAATAGAAGTGCTAATAACTTCTAACTGTACCCCGACAGATTATTTCTGCGTTCTCTGGAGATCATTGGCCTAAGCAGTCTTTGTGTCCTGCTTGTGTTGTACTGCCATTGTTGCCCCATTACTACCTCTGGTGTGCAAATTAGAATTTGTAATTAGATTCTCAACTGACCAAAAAGCATTTCTTAAAGTTGTCATTAGCTTTTTTGGGAAGTAAGAGTGCTAAAGTTCTTTTTATGGTATATAGTGGGTTTTGCCTTAAGTCAGTGTTTTTGATATCCACTTTGGTGCAGCTTAGCACTGTGGAGGTGTTTCCAGACGCTCCCTCCATCAGTGATCTCTTTATCTTACATTGTATGTGCTAATGTCACATGGGGATTTGGTTCAATAATATATCTTAGACCACCAGATTTCCTTTGATAGTTTATATACTTGTAATGTGTACATGCTATGTAGGGAGTATGACTTGCAAAGAGTTTAATCTTACCATTTCAGGTGGCTATATACTTCTTAAACTTTACATGTTAATGTAGCAGTTTATGCATGTAGCTTATCCAGTACTCAGTTTCTATGATAATTGAACATGGTTTTCAACTTGAGCTGGTATGCACTCTATCTGATTCAGGAGTGAAAGGAGGGCAGAAGTCTATAACTTTTTCTCAAAAGTAGTAAATATAATTAAGACTTCGTGAAACAGTATCCATGTAAGTTAGGAACTTGTGTAAACCAGAAAGATAATACTTAGAAAGTGCCTTTAAAAATTTTTTTAAACAACATCCTGTGAAGTTTAGTACGGCCGTTAATGCCAAAATACTGTTACCTATAGTACTTTGGTTGCATGTTCCTGATGTACAATAAGAATGATTAGTAATTTTAGCGTAAAAGAAAGGAATCTGGAGTAGGAGAAAGAGGGAAAAAGCACATTTCTTTTAAATTAAGAAAATACCTTCTTCCGATCTAGTTAAAGTACTGATAGTTCAGTTCAGTTCAGTTGCTCAGTCGTGTCCGACTCTTTGCGACCCCGTGAACTGCAGCACGCCAGGCCTCCCTGTCCATCACCAACTCCTGGAGTCCACCCACACCCATGTCCATTGAGTCGATGATGCCATCCAACCATCTCATCCTCTGTTGTCCCCTTCTGCTCCTGCCCTCAATCTTTCCCAGCATCAGGGTCTTTTCCAATGAGTCAGCTCTTTGCATCAGGTGGGCAAAGTATTGGAGTTTCAGCTTCAGCATCAGTCCTTCCAATGAACACCCAGGACTGATCTCCTTTAGGATGGATTGGTTGGATCTCCTTGCAGTCCAAAGGACTCTCAAGAGTCCTCTCCAACACCACAGTTCAAAAGCATCAATTCTTCAGTGCTCTGCTCTCTTTATAGTCCAACTCTCACATCCATACATGACCACTGGAAAAACCATAGCCTTAACTAGACAGACCTTTGTTGGCAAAGTAATGTCTCTGCTTTTTAATATGCTGTCTAGGTTGGGCTTTCCTTCCAAGGAGTAAGTGTCTTTTAATTTCATGGCTGCAGTCACCATCTGCAGTGATTTTGGAGCCCAGAAAAATAGAGTCAGCCACTGTTTCCACTGTTGCCTCATCTATTTGCCATGAAGTGATGGGACTGGATGCCATGATCTTAGTTTTCTGAATGTTGAGCTTTAAGCCAACTTTTTCACTCTCCTCTTTCACTTTCATCAAGAGGCTCTTTAGTTCTTCTTCACTTTTGGCCATAAGTGCATTACCCCAGAGAAAACAATTCCTTGGGAGCTTTAGTAGTTGGAGGAAGTGGAACTTGGTTTGGGCCTTTGAAGGGCAAAAATGAGACAGAAGAAAGTGTTCCTGTTCAGAGGGATAAGAAGAGGGCATGGTAAAAATTGGTAGGCCTGTCCTTACACAGCTAGGTCTTTTCTTGTTTCTGGGTTTTCAAAACCATGTATTGTATTGTATTGTTGAGGGATACATATGCATAGGGAGTCAGATTGTATGTAAAGAAAAAAGAATGATTAACTTATGTTGGTCTGATGGTTACCTCTGAGGCGGAGAAGACACAAGAAAAGCATGTAAAGTCCTGATGTATAATAGGAATGACTTGTAATTTCAGCATAAAGAAAGGAATCTGGAGTAAAGCTTTCTTCTTTACCTGGGGTGGGAGGTTGAATATCCAAGAGTTCATCTTACTGTTATTTGTGGTGTACATACTGTTGTTCATTCAGTTGTGTCTGACTCTTTGAAGCCCCATGAACTGCAGCACACCAGGCTTTCTTGTCCTTCACTGTCTCCTGGAGTTTGTTCAAACTCATGCACATTGATTCAGTGATGCCATTCAACCATCTCATCCTCTGTTGGCCCCTTCTCCTGCCCTCAGTCTTTCCCAGCATCGGGGTCTTTTCAAATGAGATGGCTTTTCGCATCAGGTGACCAAAGTATTGGAGCTTCAGCATCAGTCCTTCCAGTGAATATTCAGGACTGATTTCCTTTAGAATTGACTGGTTTGATCTCCTTGCAGTCCAAGGGACTCTTCAAGAGTCTTCCCCAGCACCACAGTTCGAAAGCATCAGTTCTTTGGTGCTCAGCGGTGTACTTATATGCCTGTTAAAACGACCAATTTTTAGACATTACTTATATATCTTGTTACTTAAAAATTAATAAATATATATGTTGGAGGCAAAGACTAAAAAGTTTATTTAAAGACTACTGTTTTGAGAATAGTTTTTTTTGCTTTCTGAAGTCTTAAACATGTAATTGATCAATTTGGTCACAAGATGTCACTGGAGTGCCAAATTTATGAACACAGCTGCTTTTTTTGATAATATATCAAGGAAGATGGAAGGTTTTTTTTTTTTTTTAAAGATGGAAGTTTTTTATAGTGAAATTATTTAGGTGCCTGCCAGTGTATCCTTTTCACTGAAGTAATTGTTGGGCAGTGGAATATAAGTAACGTTTTAAAGAACTGTATAAACTTACCAGTTTCCTTCTTTAAAAAAATAAACTATAACATTTAAAATATGTTTATATAACTTAAAAGTCTTTTCACATAGTAAATAATTTAGGATGAATGACGATACAGATCATAGTAACATCTTTTAATCTAGAATTTTGAATGGTATTCATTCATCGGGGTTTTGTTACAGTGCATTTAAAAGATATTCAACATCTGCTTAGAATGAAGCAGCTAAATCTTTAGTGGACAGTATAGGTTAAACCTTTGGGCTGCCCTGGTGGCTCAGACTGTAAAGAATCCACTTGCAATGTGGGAGACCTGGGTTCAATCCCAGAGTTGGGAAGATCTCCTAGGAGGATGGTCATGGCAATGCAGTCCAGTATTCTTGCTTGGAGAATTCCCGTGGACAGAGAAGCCTGGTGGGCTACAGCCTGTGCGGTCACAGAGAGTTGGACACGACTGAGCGACTAAGCACGCACAGCATACATGGGTTAATAAACCTCTACTGTATCTTCTCTTCACTTATCCAACTCGCCTCCTCTCATCCCAGTTTATACTGTTGTCTTAAGCATGTTAATTTCAGGGGTAACTTTATTCTTTGTATTTAGCTTAATTTAGTTATCTGAAAATAAAAGGCAGAATTGTAAACCAACTAAAACAAAAATTAAAAAATAAAATTGAACAAAAGGCCCAGTAGAGTAAAAGAGAAATGTCAGGATGCCAAGACACTTTGACCACTCAGTTATTTTATTGTGCCTTTTTTGGAGTACTCAAAGTAGTGTTAAACAACATTTACATGTTACCTATACTCGTTCAGCTTTCTGCTTATGGAATTTCATTTTAAGAACATATCTAAGGAGATCTGAATAACATTTTTGTTGGCGTGAACACACAAGATTTGCCCTTTTCTAGGGAATTGCTTCAAAAGATGATGTCTGAGTCCTTTTTTTTTTTTTTTTACTTCCTCTGAGGCAGAAATGATTGCTGGTGAGAAGGTCCAGTCATAAATGGAACACATTATTTTAGGCTCTTTTCTTTTTTAGTAGCAACACTAAACTAAGCTGACATATTTTAGATTTGAGAAGTCTGTCACATGAACTTTGTAAGCACTACTTGTTCTATTGGTTGCAATGTAAGATTTAATTGTGGATAAGAGGTGGATAAACTTTTTTAGCATGACTTCTGTACCATAGACAGTATGTTATAAACAGCTAATACCCATTTATTTCCAATGAGAGGAAAAAAGTCACTGTATACCAACATTGGAGGGATTCTTTTTTTTAGGTCTGCAAAGACAAAATCTGTGAGTTTCTCAGAATAATCTTAAAAATCTCCCCCACCCCCCATTTGAGAATAGATGGCCAAGATGTTTTCTGAGACCTCAAATACCCTCCTGATTGACTAGTGAGTTGGCAGGGAATAGTACTTCTTTGATAACTGACAGATTATTATAATAAGTATAGTTAATTACCCTTAGATTTGAACTATAGTTTTTTATGGGCTTTTGTAAATTTGGCTGTTGATCATATTATGTTTAATAGTTTAAATTTCCAAAAGTCATGTAAGAATGTCAGAAAACACAGCCTAGCCAACTCTTGCCTAGTGTCTTAGGCTGCCTACCACGTGCCAGTGACATAAGGAAACAAAACGAAACCCAGACTCTCTGGTGAAAGGTAGAGCAGGCAAGCAGTTATTTATCAGCGAGAACAGTGGGTTGGCACAACAGTGAAAAAAATGAATACCATGACTAACTAATGTGTGCCCGCTAACATCAAACTCAGGTAACTTCTTATTCCTCTGGGCTCTTGGTTCATATTGTTTTTATGGCCTTATTTACATCTTACCCTAGCCAGTACTGTTAGTTTATATTATGAATCTTTTTCCCTTCACTAGATTTAAAATTTCTAGAGTTAGAAGTATGTCTTATTAATACTGCATCCTCAGTACCTCATATGATTTTTCCTATATGCTGGCACTAGTAGCTTTAGTTGCCTTTATTAATAGGATAAATTCTAAGTGCCAAAGTGCTGGTTCTTGCACACAGGTAAATAATAGCTAATGTTTATTGAGAACTTATCTTGTGCCAGTCTTTATTCTAATAACTTGATATAGCTTTAACTTACTTAATCTTCATAATAACCCTTATGAGCTGGAAAGAGTTCTTTTCGTTGCTTTACATAGTAGATACAGTGGAATAGAGAAGTTTTGCCCAGGGTTGCACACTGAGGAGATGACTAAATTGGAATTTAGATCCAAATAGTCTGGCTCCAGAACTTGCTCTTACAACCTTTTTATTGTGCTGTAGTGCTTCATCAAGTTGCTGTTCATGGTTTCTCTTTTTTGATTTTGTTAATGATTTTTTAACATTAAATGTAGGTGTGGATTAATTTAATACCAAAATTGAAAACAAGTAGAATTTCATTTATTATTGAGTTATATTTTTCTTTTGTACTGTTAAGTTTTAAAATCTAATAGGGCCCCAGATATATTTCAGCTCTTTTCATTTTTGAAGTTATCAAGAAAATTGAATGCAGTGATTATTTTTCTTTTTGTGGAAGCTGATTTGCCATGTTTTTTTATTTGAAAAGTTTGTTTTCTCTCTCTCTGTATTTTTCTTTGTGTCCCAGCCTTGCGATCCCAGTTCCCCAACCAGAGATTGAATCTGCATCCCTTGCAGTGGAAGTATGGAGTCTTAACCATTGGTCCACCAGGGAACTAACTCCCTGGTTGACTGTTTCTGTTGATTCCCCCTGACCCATTAGCTTTGGGTCGCAAAACTGCTTCTTCACAAGACTAGTAGTTTTTGTTAGATGCTGGACGTTGACTGCCATTTTGTTGTGTGCTGAATTTTGTTTGTCTTTAAAGACCGTTGAAATTTGTTTCGCTAGGCAGTTACTTGTGGATCAGTTTGTTCGTAAGCTTTGTTAGGCTGGGTCTGGAATAGCCTTTACTGAAGGCCTGGTTTAGCCGTTAATACGAAGATGTGATGCTTTTGGAATTCTTTCTAAATGTCCTGGGTGTTCAGTGAGACCTTTCCATTTAAGTCAGTTGGCACTCAGATTTTTCCCAGCCCTCTGTGAACTCTCGGTATTGTTCACCTTACAGCCTTGTGGTAGTGCCCCTGGCGCCCTCCAGCCCCCCCACCTTATTTTTACCTTTGTGGACTTTGTCATCTTAACCCCTGTGCCTTCGTTTTTCATCACACCTAAGTGAAAACACCATGTGGGTTTCTAGAGCTCTTACTCTGCATAGTCCCCTCTTTCCCAGGACTGCCTTGCATATTCCAGTTGTCTTAGCTTCCTCCAACTCGGATCTCTGCCTTTTTAACAGTGTGACTCCTTTGCTCTGCTTGAGATCTGCTCTCCTGCCTGAGATGTGCCTTTAGGTGGCAGGCTTGGGCAGTCGTAGGCTCAGGTTTCTCTCAAAAGATAAAAAGGTAAGTCCAAGATTGATTACTTAGTCATAGCCTAACACTTCTTTAGTGTTAAGTCATGGCAAAATGACTTGGAACACTAATATGGAGCTTTCTGTGACGATGGAAATGTTCTCTTTCTGTGCTGTCCATTCAGTAGCCTCTTGCCCCACTTGGCTAATGAGTACTTGAAACTGGCTAATAGCACTTGAAAGTGGCTAGGGCAGCTGAGGAGCAGAGTTGTTTTCCCTCTTTATTTATTTATTTGGCTGTGTGGCTTGCAGGATATTAGCTCTCCAATCAGGGATCAAACCTGGGCCCCCTGCAGTGGAAGGATGGAGTCCTAACCTTCGGACCGCAAGGGAATTCTGAATTTTTAAATTAGTTTAAATATAATAGCTGTGTAAACTAGGGTGGCCAAAAGATTCGTTTTTTTTTTCCTATATGCTGGCACTAGTAGCTTTAGTTGCCTTTAACTTCATTTGAAACAGTTTTGTTAGATTGTATTGTGACAGCTGGTCATATCAGTGAGTACTTAAAAAAAAAATCAAAATTGAATTTTTGTGTAGCCATTTTAATATTGAAGGTGAAGGAAAAAACCAACATTTTTGACATGTTATGTTTCATTTCAAGAAAGGGTAAAAACTGAAATGCAAAAAAAAAAAAGGTTTGTGCAGCGTTTGGAGAAGATGCTGAGACTTAATGTGTCAGAAGTGGTTTGCAGAGTCTCGTCCTGGAAATTTCTGTTGGGTGATGCTCCATGGTCAGGTGGCCAGTTGAAGTTGATAGCGATCAAATCAAGACATTAACTGAGAACAGTCAGTGTTACTCCACATGGGACATAGCCGACATACCCAGAATATCCAAATCAAGCGTTAAGAATAATTTGTACCTGCTTGGTTATGTTAATTGTTTTGATGTTTGGGTTCCACATAAGTTAAGTGAAAAAAACCTCTTGGCCGTTTCCTTGCATGCAATTCTCTACTGAAACATAAGGAAAACTTTTGGGTCATGAGAAGTAGATGTGGTACAGTAATGTGAAACAAGATCATGGGGCAAGCAACATGAACTACCAGTAACCACACCAAGGCTGGTCTTCCCCAAAGAAGGTGATGATGTGTGTATGGTGGAGTTGGAAGGGGGGTCTCCGTTACGAGCTCCTTCTGGAAGACCAAAGAATTAATTCCAGCAAGTACTGTTCCCAGTTAGACCAGTAACTGAAAGCAGCACTCGACGAAAAGCACCTGGAATTAGTCAACAGAAAACGTGTAATCTTCTATCAGGATAACAGCATGTTTCTTTGATGACCAGCCAGAAACTGTCACAGCTTGGCCAGCAAGTTCTGACTCATCTGCCATATTCCCTAGACATTGCACCTTCAGATTTCCATTTATTTCAGTCTTTATAGAATTCTTTTAACAGAAAAAAATTCAATTCCCTGGAAGACTCTTACTGTAAGAGGCACCTGGAACAGTTCTTTGCTCTAAGAGATAAATTTGGAAAGATGCAATTATGAAGTTGCCTGAAAAATGGCAGACGGTAGTGGAACAAAATGGTGAATATGTTGTTCAATAAAGTTCTTAGTAAAAATGAAAATGTGTCCTTTAATTTTCACTTAAACCAAAGGAACTTTTTGGGCAACCCAGAGTCGGACATGACTGAAGCGACTTAGCAGCAGCAGCAATAGTTAATGACTGCTGTAGTAGACAGTAGTGCAGTGTTTTTTCCTCAGCATTATGAAATTTCAGTCTTACAGCTTTTGTATATAATAATAAGTGCATGTGGTTGATCTCTGCTGTGTCCCAATTTAGAATCTTACTATAGTATTTTTTTCAAATTACCCAAATAGTTACATGTTCATTGGAGATTGATTTGAAAAATACAGAAAATACAAGAAAGAAAATTTGTCACATAAAATCCGAAAAATAATCAAGATTATTTTGATGTATTTCCTTCTAGTCTTCTATAAAGAAAATAATTGTTTTTGTAAAAAATATTTGATTTTTAGTGTTTCTGTCTTGAAAGGGAATGTGCATAGACAGCAAGATTGAAATGATGAAAATGATTTGTCCTTTTGTAATTAGCTTTATATTATTTGTCATCAAAGAACAGCATTTGCCTAACAAGCTTTCATAGCTTTATAGGCCAGGTATATGTAGCAGTTTCAGGAATGACATACTCATCAGGAAACTTTTTAACTCTTTTTCTCTCTTTGTTGCAGATTGGTGTTTAATAGGAAAGAAAGTTCATAGTTTGCTATTGGCTGCTTTTTGACAATAGCTAGAGAGAAGGCAAACATAATTTAATATTTGGCTTATTTCCACATTAGGGGAACTGGTTTGGAGACTTCTTTCAGTTCCGTCTTTTGAGTAACTGTTGTGCCTGAAAATCATTTGCCAGGTGCTTAGAAACCAAAGGCCTTGGCCCTCAAGGGGTTCATGGTGTAGTTGGCAAGAAAACAACTGGATTTTCTTCTGTTTCTCTGGAGGAAAAAATGCCAGATGTTACTGTTCATTTTAATGATACAGAATTTAATAAAATTAGCAACTAATACCTATCCTTTCTAACTTCTGGAATCTTTTGTTTAGGTGAGACGTGGAATCCATTAAAATTGCATTATCAGTTAAGAAACGTGCGGGAACGATTAGCTAAAAACCTGGTAGAAAAGGGCGTGCTGACCACAGAGAAACAGAACTTCCTCCTCTTTGACATGACAACGCACCCCCTCACCAACAACAACATTAAGCAGCGCCTCATCAAGAAGGTGCAGGAAGCCGTTCTCGACAAGTGGGTGAACGACCCTCACCGCATGGACAAGCGCCTGCTGGCCCTCATCTACCTGGCCCACGCCTCCGACGTCCTGGAGAACGCGTTCGCGCCCCTGCTGGACGAGCAGTACGATGTAGCCACCAAGCGGGTGCGGCAGCTCCTGGACTTGGACCCCGAGGTGGAGTGTCTGAAGGCCGGGACCAACGAGGTGCTGTGGGCGGTGGTGGCGGCCTTCACCAAGTGACCCTGCCCCGAACCACGCGTCCCCCTTTCTCTCTCGGGAACCAGTCGTTTTTCTTCTCGGACTTCTGGTTTTCTGCAGTTTGTACTTCCCACACTGTAATTGGCTTCTGTTTCATGAAATGGTGGGTGGCTTTTTCTTTTCTGTATGTATGCAGGATTCTGCTGGTACGAGAGGCCTTCCTCTTTCTGTTTTGAAAAAAGTTTTACTGCCATATTGGCATTCCATTCCTTGTTGCCATCCTCACTGTTCCCGTTTCGGGTTTCTGGTGTTCTTTGACTTTCAAAGTACCACCAGTCTCCTCGCCTGCACATCTTTCGGATTACCTCAGGCTGAGTTTTTCCTGTATGTGCGTGTCCATCTAATGTTCTGCCTGCAATTCAGACAGAAGTCACAAAATGGCCTTTAACTCACCAAAGGTAAATATCTGTATCTATTGGGACATTTTATACATAGACCTCAGTTGAGATGTATACTTAGCAAATTATTTTTAAATTGAAATACACAGTAAATAATATAAAGTGCCCCTTGATTTTGCTTCCCATGTAAATCTGTTGTATTATTACTTGTTATAATTTTAACTATTAAGTCATAAAGGTCCAGTTGTTTCACACAGCCAGTTTGGGATGAGCTGCATTCCAGTTATGCTGTATATAGTTTGAAGTATATATAAATTGTTCCTTCTTCTGGCCACCCCTGCCCATCTTAGTATTTTGCAGGATTTAATTGGTTGTACACCTGGTGCCCCTTACTTGCTACAGTCATTATAATTTGGTGGCAAAATAAACCTCATCATTAAGGAGAGAAAAGATGTATGTCTTAATTGGTCCCAACATTTTTTGAGCTGTGCCATTCATGGTACTCTTTGCTTATGCATCTCCATTTTGGATTTTTTTTTTTTCTTTTGGTCTTACTATTTTTATCATTTCTATAGAGAAGAGGCTTGTGACCAGTACTAATCTTGAGTACAGTTTTATCTTTTTCTGTCCACAGGTAAATTAATGTCTGCTCTTAAATATCTACTCACACTTTCTTGGGGGAAAACAATCAAATGTCAGTACTAGCAGATGTTGCATGTAAATCGTTAGCAAGTAATGACTACAACTCAGATGATTAATAATTTTGTAACAGAAAGCTCTGCTATGTTTTAATTTTTATATACAATTATGATAATTAGCACATTCTAAGAATATAAACCTTTGCTTTTTAAAGTTTATTTTTACTATTTCTTTATCACTGTTTATTGGATCACCATTGGTTTCATAATGTAAATACTATATATTGAACAAATTAAATGTCAAATTTTTTATTACCATAGTTCATGTTACTAGTGGGGCTTTCAGGTGTTTAGAGATTTTTTTGGTTAACATTCAATGCAAAAGTACTAGATGGTGTATAACTCTAGAGTTGAGTTTTAAGGGATTCCCTAATATGTATACTATCTTTTTATCTAAAGTAATAAATAAACTATGATCTTGAAAGTGCCTGAATCAGAGCAAGCATGTTATTTGTATTTTTGTATTCTGAGTTTTGTGGCCTTAGAGTTCTTTCTGAAGAAGTTTTACTTAGCCTTAATGTAGTAGTGTGGCAATATTTCTACAAAGGGGTTGGCAAAATTTTTCTTATTGGTTCAAATAGTAAATATTGATATTTTAGGCTTTGTGAGCCATATACAGTGTTGCAGCTACTCAACTCTGAGTGAAAGTTGCTGTAGACAGTACAGATAAATGGGTGAGGCTGTAGTCTAGTAAAACTTCATTTACAAAAACAGGCAGCTGGCCATGAGCAATGGTTTACCAATCCCTATTTTAATTCACGAAAAAAGTCAGATTTTTCTGTCCATTAAAATAACCTCTTTTACCTCCAGACGATACTATTGGTGGTGATTAAATATAGAAGGTATTAATTTATTGTTTCTTCCCATAAAATGGATACTTGAAACTTACACCATGTCCTGGAATTTCTTTTTAGGTGAACATTTACGTTTTTCTCCTGAAAAGATTTTAAAGGTGAGGTACTCGATGTTTCTGAGGTCTTCTTGACTTCTGCAGTAGCATCTGTATTCTCACGCAAGGAGGAAAGGGCTCACCTGTACTTCCATCAGAGTTTGATTCAGAGCAGAGTGCCCCTCAGCTCTGCCTGTGTGTGACCCCAACTTCAGTATTTGCTTGTGTCTCCAGAGCAGAGGGTGTCATCTAGAACTCAGTTCTTCCACAGAAGGCTGCCGCTTCCAGCTCTCTGTAAACAGGATTGGTGTGACTCCAGGGACCACGTTCTGTGTGGAAGGTGCAGTGTGTCCACAGGTTTCTGCTACTTGGTAAAAAGCCTTCAGATCCAAGAATCGGGGAGAGTTTTAATATAATAAAACTTAAATAGAGATCTGTTGTGCAAAGAATCTGCTGCATTTTGACTTGTTCATATGTTATTTAATTACTGAGTGTTCCTTAGAATAACCAGGTCTAGAACAGTGCTGTAACAAAAAGGAGAAAGGAAACTTAATGCATGCTCTATGCCTAGTGAGGGATTTTATATCTTGTTATGACCTCCCCAAACTGCAATAACTGTCTGATTTAATGAAGAGCAGGCTTGGAGAGGAGGGGTTGCCCAGTCTCACATTATCTGGTAAGTGTTTGAGCTTTTTAATCCTGAAGTAATTGAAAACATAATTGCATCCAACCATAATTTTTCCTTTCTTGTTTCGGGACTGGGAGGGGGCTTCTTTCTCCAACAGAAACAAAACGAGAATAGTGGGCATGCAAGAAGATCTCATGGTGGTGCAAAAGACAGTGATAAATGGATATCCCTACTTTATTCTGATATCTTAGTATAACTTAACTTGGGTTAATCTTTCAGGGATGAAAAAGTTGACTGTATGTTCTCAGAAGAAAGCATCATCATCGAACGTCAGTTGGCCAAAAAAACCCTGGCCTGCCAAATGAAGCAGGATTGGCTTGCTACTTCTGATGCATTCTGCTACTCAGTTCTTCCCATTATTTGTGAACAGCAGGACAAACCTTTGAATTTGGCCGCCACCTGAAGGGAAGCGAGAGCAGCTGGTGTGCAATTCAGTGGCCACATAGGACCAGTGAGTGATGACGTCCAGCCTGATGATGACAAGGATCCATGACTGCCATGCACGGCTCCTCTTGGCTCAGGAATGTGGAAGCCGCCGTTCACAAGTCTCTCTGAGATATTTACGAAGTTTAATCCCAACTCAGTGGCCTCCATCTTAAATATGAACACTTAGGCTGTCAGATAGCATTGTTCTGTTTTGCTTTCATCCAGAACAAGATGACTGACAGCCGGAGGTAACTTCCAATTCATTGCAGCCCACTGGGTCCCAGGTGATATCCTGGCTCTTGTAGCTTTTGTGCAAATGTCACATAGTCTTAAGTAGCATCAAGTAGGGGTATTAATGTTTATAACCTTGCAGGCTACTCTTGAGAGAGGTACAGATGGTAAAGTTAAATTGGTATCCACACTTCCTCAGCCCAGTGTTAGAATTATGTAGGCATTCACTCCTGCAGAGCAGTTGTGTGCTGATTCCCACTAGCATCATATACTACTGTGCAATTTACTTTTTGCACTTATATTATGGAGAACTTTAAGAATAAGCACACATCTTTCTTTTTAGTCATTTTTGGCTTCATGTATAACTTCTCCCGTTAATGGATATTTGGATTGTTCTCATATTTACTGTTCTAAGCAGTATTGTAAACATATATTTTCGTACATATTTTTATATTTTATTTCCATGGGAGGAATTAACAGACGTAAGTTTGCTCAAAGAATTTAGAGATAAAGTTAAATTTTCTAAGATCTGTGTTAATTTCCAGTTCAAATAATGTGAATGCTGGCTTCCCTACACCCTAGCTAATGCTGTAGAGGGTATCATCAATCCTGGTCTTTGCCAAGGTAATAGTAGAGAAGAATGATCAAATTATTTTAATTGTTGAAGGGTTGATTATTATTTGCAACCTTTATTGGTAATTTGTGTTCTTTTCCTGTGAGTTACCTGTTCATGTTCTTTATTCGTTTTTATAATTTAGGATATTGATCTTTTTACAGATTGGTTCACCAGGTTCACAGGACTTTCTATGTATTATGGATATTAACCCCTTGTGTCTATGATGTATTTTCCCCAGTGTTTGGAGTTGCTATATATGGTAAGTTGTTTTTTTTTTTTTTTTTAAACCATGTAGTAAAGTGTAAGGTGCAGTGCTCAAGCATGGAATCTGTGGAGACTTTATCATACTAAAGAGATCAGCATGGTGTTAGGTTTGGGAATATATATACACATACATGACTTCCCTTGTGGCTCAGACAGTAAAGCGTCTGCCTGCAATGCGGGAGACCTGGGTTCAAGTCCTGGGTCGGGAGATCCCCTGGAGAAGGAAATGGCAACCCACTCCAGTATTCTTGCCTGGAAGATTGCATGGACTGAGAAAACTGGTAGGCTACAGTCCATGGGGTCACAAAGAGTCAGACATGACTGAGTGACTTCACTTCATTTTACTTCATATACATACACACACACACACACACACACACACACACACACACACACTTCAGAAAAATTTGGGGTGTGTGCTAAGTTGCTTCAGTTGTGTCCAACTCTTTGTGAGCCCATAGACTGTAGCCCATTAGGCTCCTCTGTGCATGGGATTCTCCAGGCAAGAATACTGGAGTGGGTTGCCAGGCCTGCCTCCAAGGGATCTTCCTGATGCAGGAGTTGAACCTGTGTCTCTTATGTCTCCTGCATTGGCAGGCGCCTTCTTTACCACTAGTGCCACCTGGGAGGTATGATTAAATGCAACCAATATAAAAATCACAGAAATGCGTAATGTATGAGCATATGTATAGGTAAACATTTAATTTTATGATTAAATTATATATGAAAAATCTCATAGACAAATGTATAGGCTAATGGATTATTTTAAGGCAGTATGCTTGCAACCATCACCCCAGCCAGGAGATAGAACCTTGCCGGCTCTCCAGAAGCTGTTCAAGGCTTCCTCCCAATTACAGCTTCCCTGACCCCTAGGACTTCATAGAACCATTCAACTTCAGCTTCTTGAGCGTTACTGGTTGGGGCATAGACTTGGATTACTGTGATAGTGAATGGTTTGCCTTGAAAATGAACATAGATCATTCCGTCATTTTTGAGATTGCACCCAAGCACTGCATTTCGGACTCTCTTGTTGACTATGAGGGCTGCTCCATTTCTTCTAAGGAATTCTTGCCCACAATAGTAGATATAATGGTCATCTGAATTAAATTCACCCATTCCAGTCCATTTTAGTTCACTGATTCCTAAAATGTCAGTGTTCACTTTTGCCATCTCCTGTTTGACCACTTCTAATTTACTCTTTCACTGTCTCAAGGAGTCAGACACAACTGACTGACTGAACTGAACTGAATTTACCTTGATTCATGGACCTAACATTCCAGGTTCCTATGTAATATTGTTCTTTATAGCACTGGACTTTACTTCCATCACCGGTCACATCCACAACTGGGTGTTTTCGTTTTGGCTCTGCCTCTTCATTCTTTCTTGGAGTTATTTCTCCATTCTTCTCCAGTAGCATATTGAGCACCTACCGACCTGGGGAGTTCACCTTTCAGTGTCCTTTCTTTTTGCCTTTTCATACTGTTATGGGGTTCTCAAGGCAAGAATACTGAAGTGGTTTGCCATTCCCTTCTCCAGTGGACCACGTTTTGTCAGCAAATTTGGGAAAGGTCAGTTTTCCAGTCCAGTCCCAAAGAAGGGCAGTGCCAAAGAATGTTCAAACTACCACACAATTGCACTCATCTCACACACTAGCAAAGTAACGCTCAAAATTCTCCAAGCAAGGATTCACACACAGTATGTGACCCGTGAACTTCCAAATGTTCAAGCTGGTTTTAGAAAAGGCAGAGGAACCAGAGATCAAATTGCCAGCATCCATTGGATCATTGAAAACGCAAGAGAGTTCCAGGAAAACATCTACTTCTGCTTTATTAATTACGCTAAAACCTTTGACTGTGTAGATAACAACAAACTGTGGAAAATTCTTCAAGAGATGGGAATACCAGACCACCTTAGAAATCTGTATGCAGGTTAAGAAGCAACAGATCTAGAAATGGAACAACAGATTGGTTTCAAATTGGGAAAGGAGTATGTCAAGGCTGTGTATTGTCGCCCTGTTTATTTAACTTATGTGCAGAGTACAACATGAGAAATGCCGGGCTGGATGAAGCACAGGCTGGATTCAAGATTGTGGGAGAAATATAAATAACAGATATGCAGATGACACCACACTTATGGCAGAAAGTGAAGAGTAACTAAAGAGCCTCTTGATGAAAGAGGAAAGTGAAAAAGCTGGCTTAAAACTCAGCATTCAAAAAACAAAGATCATGGCATCTGGTCTCATCACTTCATGGCAAATAGATGGGGAAACAATGGAAACAGTGATAGACTTTATTTTCTTGGGCTCCAAAATCACTGCAGAGGGTGACTGCAGCCATGAAATTAAAAGATGCTTATTCCTTGGAAGGAAAGTCATGACCAACCTAGAGAGCATATTAAAAAGCAGAGACATTACTTTGCCAACAACGGTCTGTCTAGTCAAGGCTGTGGTTTTTCCAGTGGTCATGTATGGATGTGAGAGTTGGACTGTAAAGAAAGCTGAGCGCCAAAGAATTGATACTTTTGAACTGTGGTGTTGGAGAAGACTCTTGAGAGTCCCTTGGACTTCAAGGAGATCCAACCAGTCCATCCTAAAGGAAATTAGTCCTGAACATTCATTGGAAGGACTGATGTTGAAGCTGAAAGTCCAGTACTTTGGCTACCTGATGCAAAGAACTGGCTCACTTGAAAAGACCGTGATGCTGGGAAAGATTGAGGGCAGGAGAAGGGGACGGCAGAGGATGAGATGGTTGGATGGCATCACCGGCACAATGGACATGGGTTTGGGTGGACTCTGGGAGTTGGTGATGGACAGGGAGGCCTGGTGTGTTGCAGTTCATGGGGTCGCAAAGAGTCGAACACAACTGAGTAACTGGACTGAACTGAACTGAACTCCTTGGAAGGAAAGTTACGACCAACCTAGACAGCATGTTAAAAAGCAGAAACATTACTTCACTGACAAAGGTCCGTCTAGTCAAAGATATGGTTTTTCCAGTAGTCATGTATGGATGTGAGAGTTGGACTATAAAGCAAGCTGAGCGCTGAAGAATTGATGCTTTTGAGCTGTGGTGTTGGAGAAGACTCTTCAGAGTCCCTCGGGCTTCAAGGAGATCAAACCAGTCAATCGTAAAGGAAATTAGTCCTGAACATTCATTGGAAGGACTGATGCTGAAGCTAAGACTCCAGTACTTTGGCCACCTGATGGGAAGAAATAATTGGAAAAGACCCTGATGCTGGGAAAAAGTGGAGGCAGGAGGAGAACGGGATGACAGGATGAGATGGTTGGATGGCATGATCAACTCAATGGATACGAGTTTGAGCGAGCTCCGGGAGTTGGTGATGGATAGGGAGGCCTGGCTTGCTACAGTCCATGGGGTCACAAAGAGTTGGACACGACTGAGCAACTAAACTAACTAAGCAACTAACTAATTAACTAACTGAGCAACTAACTAATAACTAAGGGTAGTCTCTACTCCAACCCAGCCTGCATCTTTAATAATTTTGTCATGTTTCAGTTTTTGTTTTATGTGTCCTTTTTAGTTTCTCTCAATCTGTAGGTTCTTTCCTCTCATTTTTTTCTTTGTGGAGTATTTATTAATAAGATTGTTCTTTTGTTTGGATTTTGCTGACGGTATCCACAGTGTATAGTTTGATGTGTTATATTGACTTTTGTACTTCCCGAGAATTATACCTTACATCTGAGGCTCCATCAGATTTTGACTGGTTTGTGTAGGCACCTGTTTCATAGGTGGTGGTGTGTCCTTTTCAACAGGAAGCACATGATACCTCTCTTTGTGAAAAGCAACCTTGCTCTTCAGTCTTAGACCCTGTAATTTATGCAACCATGGGGTTACATATGGAAGTACTTTAATTGCTCTCATTTGTTTATTAGCTAGAATAATATTTCTATAAAGAGAAACTTCATCTTTCCTAGAGTAGTTTTTAGTACAGTTCATAAAGGAAAAGTAAGAGAATTTCTACATTTTATTTACCAATTTTCAGAATAGAGTTTGTTCCAAAGCAATCTCCAAAGGTTTTCTTAAAGAATTAGTTTTCTTTAAGTATCCCAAATGTGGAGATAAACAAGCTTTTATATCATCATCATTTTCCTTGATGAGAAGTATTGTAGGATTCTTGATATGGAAAAGTAGAGCTGTAGCTTTAGGATGGAAGATAGAAAACCCTTGTAGCTCTAAATGCATCAAATAATTTTCAATCACAAGTATCAATGTAAACTTGTGGGCAGCTTTACATTTTCCTTTTTTATTGTGGTTAAATACCCGTAACATGAAATTTACCATTTCAGTCATACTTAAGTGTACAGTTCAGTGCCTCTACTTTTTGTAGTTATGCTGTATCTGTTTTGTAAGAACATTGTCATTATATACACTAATCTCTCCCTTTTAACTCTTAAGTCTGCAAGTAAATACATGCTTAATGCTCACCACCATTCCTTATGTCTATCCAGTCATCTTGCTTGTCTTGCTCGTTTGTTAGTAGATTCTTCTGGAAGGGCTTGTGAGAATAGTATACTCTGGGTTTTTGTATGCTGATGAGAGTTTATCTATAGTCTTATTTGAAAGTCACTTTGTTTGGATAAAATGGTTGAGTCACATTTTTATTTAGTATCTTAAGTATGTTCTTTTTGGCATAAAGCATCACTGTCAGTGTCTGGTTATAACATGATTTTCTTTCTCTCTCATGAATGCCTTTTTCTTTTTGCCTGGAGCCCACAGGATTTTTTCCCCTTGATATTTTGCCGGTAATATTACTACAGTATGTTTTGGTGTTATTCTGGATCAGTATTTGCAAGTACATGGTGTGTTCTTTTAATACATAGTGTCAAATCTTTTTTTATTCTCAATTTCAGGAAATCAAAGTATTAATTTAATAGTTTTATTCCCTTATTTAGGCTTTCTTCTTTGGAGATTGCTACTTTTTTCTGGGTCACTTTTGCTTGGGTTCTTTTTTTTTTTTAGTTTCTATTTTTTTTTTGGCTGAGTATCACATGGGATCTTAGTTCCCTGATGAGGGATTGAACCTACACCCCCTATGTTGGAAGCACAGAGTTTTTTTTTTTGGAAGCACAGAGTCTTAACCACCAGACCACCAGGGAAATCTCTGCTTGGGTTTAAATGTTTCACCCTTTTTATCTTCTGTTTCTCTTAAGACATCTTATTCACTGTGAATGATTGTTCTGGTCTTCTCTGAAATTAATTTTTTCCCAAGTTTTAATAACCAGTTTCTGAATTTTTATAATTTCTGTTGATATCTTCATTCATGTTTTGTGTCATTTCCCTGATGTATTTTAACTCATTTTGAGGTATTTTTCATTGGTTCCCTAGATATGTCTTTCTGTTTATGTGCCTTTGTTTAGCTGTAGGGGTTATATTTGCTCCTAATGCTTTTTCTTTTCTTATGATAACTTTGTATGGGATTTGACCTAGATTATTTTCTATTACCCATTTTTATATGATTTTACTTTCCCTATTTTAAAAGGGAGATGCAGGTCAGGATAGCTTTTCTGTGTTTATTGTCTAGACTTCCTTCTGTTTTCAATTTAAAGAAACATGGCAGCTTGCTTTCTGAGATCTGATTCTGCTACTCTACCCGCCTTTGTCTGGACCTTCTTTTTTTTTTTCCTCTATTCTTTTTCTATTCAATTTTGATTCTGTTCCCAGTAGTTTCTCCTCAGTGTGGGGCATTGGCTAATCATTTTTTTTAATTGTAGTTTTATTTGTTTATTTGCACAGCACATGGGATCTTTAGTTGCATCACACAAACTGTTAGTTGCCATATGTGGGGTCTAGTTTCCTTGCCAGGGTTTGAACCCAGGCTCCCTGCATTGGGAGCGTGGAGTCTTAGCCACTGGACCACCAGGGACATCCCAGGCTGATCATTTTTGAAAGTGAAAAAACTAGTCAAGTTTCAGGGGCCTTTATCCAACTGGTCCTCTGAGATTCCCTGTTGATTATGAAGGTAAGGGTGTGGGGCTGGGGTGTGTAGCTTGGGGCTGTCACATGTCTTGTTGTTCTTTCCTTGCACATGATCTTTATTCCAGTGGTTTGGCTGTCTTTGGAAGAGGAGACTATTTTAATTATAGTAGCTTCCTGATGGTGGTGTAACAGGGCTAGTACCCAAGTTATTATGCTTTTTTGTTTATTTTTAAATTAAAAGATAATTGCTTTACACAATTTTATTGTTTTCTGTCAAACCTCAGCGTGAATCAGCCATAGGTATTTGTTTGTCTCCTCCCTCTTGAACCTCCCTCCCATCTCTCCCCCTGTCCCACTCCCTAGGTTGGTACAGAGCTCTGAGTTCCCTGAGACATACAGCAAATTCCCCTTGGCTATCTATTTTACACATGGTAATCTGTTTCCATGTTACTCTCTCCATACATCTCACCCTCTCCTCCACACCCCCCCCCCCCCCCCGCCTTGTCCATAACTCCGTTCTCTATGTCAGTTTCTCCATTGCTGCCCTGCAAATAAATTCTTTGGTACCATCTTTCTAGATTTTATATATATGTGTTAGTATACAATATTTATCTCTCTTTCTGACTTACTTCACTCTGTATAGTAGGCTCTAGGTTCATCCACCTCATTAGAGCTGACTCAAATGTGTTCCTTTTTATGACTGAGTAATATTCAGTCATATTACTAAATATGCCACTGCTTCTTTATCCATTCATCTGTGGATGGACATCTAGGTTGCTTCCATGTTCTAGCTGTTGTAAATAGTGCTGCAGTGAACATTGGGATATATGTGCCATTTTCCAATTTTGGTTTCCTCAGGGTATATGCCTCAGAGTGGGGTTGCTAGGTCATATGGTGGTTTTATTCCTAGTTTTTTAAGGAATCTCCATACCATCTTCATAGTGGCTCTGTCAATTTAAATTTCCACCAAAAGTGCAAGAAGGTTCCCTTTTATCCACATCCTCTCCAGCATTTATTGTTTGTAGACTTTTTGATGATGGCCATTCTGACTGGTGTGAGGTGATATCTCATTGTAGTTTTGATTTGCATTTTTCTAATAATGAGCGATACTGAGCATCTTTTCATGTTTGTTAGCCATCTGTATGTTTTCTTTGGAGAAATGTCTGTTTAGGTCTTTTCCCCACTTTTTGATTGGGTTGCTTGTTTTTCTGGTATTGAGTTGTATGAGCTGCTTGTATATTTTGGAAACTAATCCTTTGTCAGTTGTTTCATTTGTTATTTGTCATGTTTTGTTGGATGATTTTTGTATCCAATTTTGCTGAATTCTAATGGTTTTTAAATTGATATGTTTGTGTTCACATGTACTGAGATATGTCTGTGCAAACTGTGTATTTTTGTTCCTACTATTTATATGTCTTAAAAAACTAACTGTATTGGCTTGTATCTCTAGAATGTTGTTAGTAGTCTAGTGTTAGTTGCTCAGTCGTGTTCAACTCTTTGTGACCCCATGGACTGTAGCCCGTCAGGCTCCTCTGTCCCTGGAATTCTCCAGGCAAGAATACTGGAATGGGTTGGCGTGCCCTTCTCCAGGGGATCTTCCCAACCCAGGGATTGAACCCAGGTCTCCCACATTGCAGGCAGATTCTTGACCGTTTGAGCTACTTGGGGAGCCCTAGAATGTTGTTATTCAATAATAATAATTGAACATCTGTGTATTCCTAACTCTAATGGGAATGATTCTGGAGTTTTCCATTGAGTTTGAAGCAGACTTTAAAAAAAAAAAAGTCTTTCAAAAGATTTGTGTCCTACTGATATAAGAACTATGTTTATTAATTTCTGAATTTTAAATCATTCATGCAGTCCTGAATTAACATCACTAAAACTTGGTATTTATTATATTACTATATCAGTAGATTCTATTGGCTAACATTTATAAATTTTTTGTCCATTTTCACTGTATTCTAAGCATTTTTCAAGTTCAGTTCACCTTCAGTGTCACTGACTTGTACTTCTGTAAGTTGATTTGCTGCTGCTTGGATGACTTTGGGTTTGTGAAGGTGCTCTCAGCTTATGTGCTTAGTTCTGCTGGATCTCATTTGATCTTCTCTTTTTTGGTCTTGTGCTTCTTAGTAGCCTCATTCTGAGTGAATTGAGAATATAAAAGTTTGTGTTTATAATTTTCTTCTGATTCCCAAGGTAATCCTCCAAATTACATTCTTTAATCTGCCTATTGCATACTGTTTTAACACCCTCGCTCCAGCTTTCCTGGTTCTTTCATAAGAGGCTGTTTAACGGGGGAGGCAGGGTTCTGTTGAAGCCTGACATGTGGTCAGTAGTTGGGTATTTCAGCGCTGTGTTTAAGCATCATTCAGTTCCTCCCTTAGGATGAGAAAGTTGGATACCAGCTGATTTTAATCTTCATTCAGATCTACCTCAGCTGCTTTGAGGGGATCAAGAGGAAGGGTGTGGCCCTTATGGGCTTGGGTGGGCAGAGGCTGAGTGGGTCAGTTGAGTCCTTCCCTTGCAGGAACCTGTGTGGTAGGGGCTCCCCTCAGAGCAGACCATTCCTCCCCCGTTACTCCTGTGACCCGCTGAGGCTCATGGGGTGCCTGAGAAAATCAAAATGAGATTCAGCCTCTTCAGTCTCACCTTCTCTACCATTCTGTGGAGTGGAAATGGCTCCAATTCAGGGTGCTTTCTGAACTTTCTGGGGCTCACCATCTGTAATCCCCTTTCTTCAAGTTAAAAGGCTTTGTTGACATTCTTTACATTCTTCAGAACTCTCATTTCATACCATCTCTCTCTTCTTCAGAGAGAGTTGTATCCCATTTCATTGTCATTTTGGTCTCCCTTTATTGTGCATGGTATGTAGCCTTCGACATGCATAGAATGAGTTTGTGGCTATTTCTCTCTGTGTGTGTGTGTGTGTGTGTGGCTGTTTCTATACTGTATTAAAACTCTCCCCCAGGGAAAGCTCTGCCCAAGTGTAGCAGTGGACTAAGCCAATCAGAACCTTACTTTTGAAGGATCTATGGACAGGCAGCAAGCAGCCTATACGTCCACAGTTCTGTGATACAGAGTGGGGCCAAAATTATTACAAAATAGCATTCATCAGTTTCTAAATAAATGGTGTGAAGAATTGAGGATACAGCTGGTGGAGGAAGGAGAAGGTCTGTAAACAGTAGTGGAGCCCTACAAGTGGGGGCACTGAGTGATGACCCATGATCCCTGAGTTCTTCCTGTCACTGAGACCAGGTCATACGCTGAGTCCTGTTCTGGGATTTCTGTGAGATGCCATCTTGCCTGCTTCCTTGGGCTACTCTAATTTGGTGTCTGCATCTGAAAACCAAAAGATCCTAAAATAAAGTAGTTGATTTTAATTTCACTCTGAAGTAAGATCCTAGATCACCCAAGTATTTGTGGGGAGAGGTAAATCAAAATGGGCAGGGTTTTTAGGAAAAATGAATGATGTAGTCATTGTGAAGGAGAGAAAAAACTGTGAATAGCATCCAGTTGAGGCTGGAAACCCTTAATTTGCAGCATTATCATACTGTTGTGAGATTTTTCTCTAGGAATTGGCATGTAGGCATCAAGAAGCTGGCTGGTTGAAAGGATCCTGGATCAACCTGGGCGAAGGCGCTGTATGCCTAGTGTTCTACCATAGGGTCTAGTCTAAACAGAGAAGGGAAGGAATGCAGGGGGGAATGGTTTCTGAAGGTGAGAAAATTGACACTTGTTTAGGGATTAGGGGTCTTCCAGGTGGCGCTTCCCTGGTGGCTCAGTGGTAAAGAATCTGTCTGCAATGCAGGAGACCTGGGTTTGATCCCTGGGTTAGGAAGATCCCCTGAAGGAGGGCATGGCAATGTACTCCAGTAGTCTTACCTGGAGAATCCCATGGACAGAGGAGCCTGGCGGGCTACAGTCCATAGGGTCGCAAAGAGTTGGTCACAACTGAAGTGACTTAGCATGCACGCTAGGGATTCGAGGCCTGTTGAAATTGAAGAAGCAGTACCAGGAGAAAGGGTAGTAAGCTCCAGGAGGTTATAGAGGTGTGAGCTGTGTGATTTATTGATTTCAGAGGTGGAATAGATTTGAGTTTGTGTTATATCCTAGGTGTGACCATGGAAGAAGAGGGATTTGACTTCTTTTGTCTTGTTCCTCTTATGCATTCAGGTCATCAGTATTTCTTATCTTCATGTTGTAAAAGGTTATTCTATAGATGCAGAACTAAACTAAGACCACGAACAAGTAGTAAACAGTGTTTATTTTCTTAAAATTACTTTAAAAAGGTTGTTTATAGAGATGTGGATTTACATAACTTGGCGACAACATTTTAAAAATGTACAGGCTATTTTGTATTATTGCACTTACTCTTTCATAATATATAAGGCATTTTATTTTACATAAATAAAGGATAATGTATAATATCATACAACAGGTGTGGTGCCAATTAAGTCAACCCTAAAATTAAATGAACTGTGTATGGGAGGATAGAAATGAAACCCAACTTACTTCAACCTTCACGGTATATCCTTGCAACTACGATATACACATAACAAAGTTACTGTCATAGCTTATTGGATGACTGACTGACCAGCTAAAAAAACCAAAACAATGGAAGTTTTAGTAGGACAATACCATTAGTGTTCACGTCAGGAAGTGTGGAACTTTATTAGACTAATTAGAAATACAAGTCATGCCTTGGACACTGACAACAAGTAAATATCTTTCTATCTTAGGGTCAAAGTTTAGCTTTTGCTTCCTCAAAATCTAATTGTCGAATTCCATGGGAAGCCTTCTGGCGGGGTCCACTAGAAATAGCTGATGACTTGAATATGGTTCAGTGAACCAGAGGGCTACCCTCACACTTTTTAGTTACGAGGGTTAGGAACTCTTAGAAGGAGAGACTATTTCATTGCTTCAGAAGCTCCTGTCACATGGACTGTGCATTTCTATGTAGGCACAGCTAGGAGAGTAAAGACAAAAAATTTTCAGCGTGGACTTCAAATCATCTCTCATTTAGGCAAGAAAGCAGAAGCCACAAAACTGACCCCAGAGACTTAAAAACAATCTAGCATGCACCTTGCACTGACTTCCTATAGTATCCTACCTGGAACTGTAGTAGTGAAAAGTAGAAGCTAAATTAATCAGGTCTTTCTAGCAAACTCGTGAACTACATTCCCTTTTGTATAACCTGTTTAAAATGAGGAATCTGGGCTCACACCAGCCAGATAACTCAATCCCATCTGAGAACCTCTCTGGGCCAGTGCCACAGAGGTTTACTGGGATCAGTCACTCAGAAATAGGTTAATGAAAGAAATCACCCACATGAAACCTTTGCGTCACCATGCACGCATGTATGCAGCTTCACCCGTATTCTCAGACTCAGTGGGCTGGTTTGTGCCACCAGAGCATGTGGCCTGTGACCACCCAATTCTGCTCCTTTACCTCGAAAGACTGACTCACCCTCATTCTCCATCTTCTGATTACATTTTAGTAAATGAAGCTGATGAAGGTCTGGGTCGTTAAGAAAAGGTACAGTGTGAGGAGAGGCCGGCCCTTTTGGTGACCAGGAACAGCAACATCGAATGGAAACAGTTACTACAAAGAAGCTGGTGCTTCAGAAGGAAGAGCAGCTGGAATGAGTGTCACAAGCAAGCGTGAGTCACAACTGTGTTCTGCTGGGAAACATTTTTGGCAAAAGAGAGAATTTGCAAAACAGGAAAACAAAAAGAGCAAAAACTTCAGTCACTGCAGAGCTAATGCCATTACACTCAGGTCAGGAAAATTGATCCAATGGTTAGAAATGTTACATTTCTTAAGCTTATTGAGAAAGGGGGAAAAAAGTAAAAAAAAGTCCTTTAAAAGGATTATTTTAAGCTCCTCTACTTGGATTACAATCCAAGGATACTAAAAAGATAATTGATTTCTAAAAATTTAGCTTAAATTAGTGGTTGGAGAGTACATAAAATATAAAAATGGAAACTCAGTGACAATGGTATTTTTGCCTGCTCTTTCATTAACCAGTCTTGAATTTCAGCATTTATTCAAGACAAGTTGCAAACTGATGTAAGGTGCTTTCAGAGCTGGAACTTTCTGCTCATTCTAAGCAGCGAAGTTCATGGCTATTTAGTACAGTTTATCCAAACTGCATTCCTGTAAAATTGCCTTACGACGTACACTTTAGATCATGATCAATACTTCATGGTAATCAATAACTACCGATTAAACTATGCAGCCATACGTTGCACATTACACTCACTAAAAATACCACTTTCTGTATTTTGCTTTTTCATTTTTGGATAATTCCTGAGCCAACCTAACCATTAGGTCATAACTGATTCTGTTTGTTCAAGGGTCATGTTTTCCTTTTCAGGATAACAGACCCTTAGCTCCTCCCACTGAATGTGCCTAAAAGCATTCTGTCATTTACTTAGAAAATTATATAAAACTAGTCCTTTTAGTTGTGACAGTTGTGTTGCCCTCAGACGTTGTCAGATCCCTAATTGCCAGGATTGATTATGTTGGGAGAGGTGGGAGGAAGGATTTGGAGGTCTCACTAAATGTTTCAAGTAAAGAAGGGCATGCCACATCTTGTGTCCCCATTAGGAAACATAACAGACAGGAGGGGACAGGCACTGGAACGAAGTGGACCCTCCCAGCCTAAGTGATCCAGGCAGAAGGCTTAGGAGTTCAGCTCCATGGCTGCTGCTTCACGTGTGAACAAAAAAAGCTGGGGAGTGTGATAGTCTTGCCCGTACCAGTGCTTCTCTGTTGTTTCAGGAACCCATTGTTTAGAGAAGTCATTCTGATTTGCCAAAAAAGGGAATTGAGAAAAGGCGATTCCAGGTTTAAAAAAAAAAAAGTAACAAGCACCGTTAGCGTCACTACCAGTGCTTGCTGCATGAAGAATCCCTGTGCTTTCTAATGACTAACTGCACAGGTCCCTCTGGGACAGCCTTCATGATATTCCAGGCATCGAAGTGCATCAGCCCCACCAGGGATTTCCCATTAATGGCCAGAATTTCATCTCCAGCTTCTATTGTTCCTGCTTGCTCAGCTGCACCACCTGTGAGAATAAAGACAGAATGATAGCTGGGAACGTTCGTAATATATAGAATAAATTCCAAGTAAACTAAAAACTTTAGCTAGAAAAATCTCTAAACCATGTGCCTGCCTTTAATCTTAGGAGAAGGAAAGTTTTCTTAAAACAAGACACACAAAGCATATACACAGAAAAATGTGACCACATAAAAAAATTCAAATCTGTAACCCCTCCTCCCCTAAACATAATCAATTGACTAGGGGATGATATTTTCATTGTATTTAGTCAACAAATAGAATGGGGGTTACTCTTCAGCTGGGCTAAAGATCTCCAGATCAATAATCAACCCACCAAAAATCCAAATGACCAATAAAAAACAAGTTCAGCTTCTACTTTTTAATAAATATTGGCTGATATATCCAACATGCTGAGAATTAATGAGAATTATATACTCATCAGTGACCTGCTTTTTACTTATTAACAAAGCTTAACATATTTCTACATGAAACTCTGTTATGGCAAGTTGATGAGCTTTGGAAAAGACAGAGTTTGCACCCCCTTCTATATACTCTTGCACATAAACATCTAAAACAATCATATTAAAGAAATGCACGCTGGCTGTAGAGGCATCTTTTCATCTAACGGAAGAAAGGACATTGAGAGAGAAAAATACCTAAGTTTGAAAAGAATTTTCTCAGAAATGTTTAATTAGATCTCAAAACACTGAGCAGATAAATCTTTTTGTCCTAGATTTTTGAAAATCATTGTTATTATTTGATATCAATACATGTGAAATGATAGTTGATTATAAAGACTGACAGAATAAAAATATAGCTGGAAGAAAGGAATTTCAAACCCACTCAAGGACAAAACACTTCATGTTGTTATCAGAAAAGAGATGAGCCCTCACCAATATCAGGCCTACAAAGAACAAGGAGACTGAATTCTAATCATTGCTTTCTCAAGATACACAGTTTTGGAAGTCTCAAAGCACCGATGTCTGACAGACCCAGTTAACACTGTGTTAGCATAGTTCCTATTCTGGGAATATTAACTAAAGGCCCCAAGCAGGTTATCTGAAACCATAAATTTTCTGGGTGTTCATCTGAGTCTAAGGATATGGGGATTCCAACCAACCAAAACAGGAGGCTGTGAGTTAGGGGCTGTAGGCAGTCACACTGGTTTGGTCTCAAAGTCTGTGACTTCAAGCAGGTTAAGGTTTCTTGAAATTTCAGTTTTCTCATCTGCAAAATGGTGTTAACCTGTCTTGTTCCCTCACTAGGTTTTTACAAGGATCTAATGAGATGAAGCAGGTGAAGTCCTTGATGAACCACTCAGCGCTGTGCACACCAGAGGTTGTGCCAGCTTTTGGACTTCTTATACGCGCGAGAGAAGTAAACCTTCTTGTTTAAACTGTTGTTTTGGGTTTTCTGTTACCTGAGGCCAAAGAGAATTCCAATTTCATCAGGGTGTGTCTATTGAGGTTTTAAGAAAATATCTTTTAGAATCCTTCTATGCTTTTTTCCAAAAACGTCTTGCATAGTTTTTGTGTAGCACACTTTTAGGTTCTTTTCAGTTTTACTGTGCATTGGTAGCTTACAGTACTGAATGTACGCCTAGCTGTTTTTCTCATTCATTCACGGTTTTTGAGCTGGTCCCGGTTAATGGATATAGATCCTACTTGCTTCTTGAATTGCTGCATAGTTTTCCTTTTTATGGATGTAATGTATTTTACTCATCATTTTGCTACAGACAGAAATTTAAACTGTTTCATAGCTTCCAATTTAGCAAGCACTGCCAAATTTTTCCCCAGAGAGAGGTACCATTATATATACTTTTGCAAGAAAGTATGAGTGTTCTCCTTTCCCTACATCTTGCCAACACATCGTATTATGAGATTTCTTATTTATGGCCAACCTGATTTTAAAAAGATGATTCCTAGTAGTTACAATTTTCACCCAATAACTAATATTAGTTTGAGTATCCTTCCCTCTGTTTGTTGACCATTTAGGTTTTAACTTTTGTCTATTTTCTGTTCATTTCCTTTACCCAGATTTTCCCTTTATTTTGTATTTCTTATTGAATTATAGTTACTAGTATATTCTGGAATTAGCCTTTTGTTGATGTAAATACATTGCAAATATCTTCCAGTTGCTTAGATTTTTATGAAACTTTTTGCCATTTAGAAGTTAAACATTTTATATCTATGTATAATGTATATCATATATGTGTAATATAAATTATATACTTTTATGGTGTGTTTTTGTATGATATTTATGTAATTCTATTAGGATTTTAAAACAATGGTTATTGTTGATATACAGGAAATTCTGTTGCTTTTTTTGTATGTTGATTGTGAATTCTGCAGTCTTGGTGAACTGTTTATATTGGCTTGACATTTGATTCTCTTAGCTTTTTTCCAGTGAGGAAGGAAGGACATACAGTTTGCCAATAATGACAAACTACATTCCTGTACTTCCAGTCTTCATACCTCTAATCTTGTCTTATTGTGTTACTGATATTCTTGGTAAAATGATGAAAAGAGAAACATTTTAAAAGCAGCCTAGACAGTAATAGTGATGATGTTCTACCTCGATGGCTGCTGCTTCACACAAGAGGTTACAAGTAATTATTTACTCATTTTTTTTCATCAATAAAATCCCTGACCTTCAAGAGAGCTTTTGGGAAATACAATATTTAATTCATTTATTATTCAAAGAATTTTTCTGTATTAGATTGATGCAAGAAATTGAATATTGCTGTATTGCTTTTAGTGTTTGGGCTGAAAGGCACAGGAAACCAAGATAAACAGAAAACCTGTATCCATTAAATTTTTAAGTAAAATAAAGGTAAGAAAAAATCTTTGGGTAGAGTGCTAAGCCTGAACAAAGAAACCAGCTTTACTGGTCTCCAGAAAGATTCGAGAGGAGGGAGCAGTATAATATTCAGAAATCCCTGAATGCCTTTTCCCAGGAATAAATCTGCAGGCTTGCACACAAGAGCAGTGGCAAGGCTTGTCTGTGAAACAGGTGCGTCTTTCCCATCCTCTCTATCCACTTACACAGTACAGTGTTCATGGATTTCTAGCCCGATGCTAGACAGAGGCCAGGAAGATACCGGAACATCATCTTTGCTCTGCTAGAAGGAGACCTCAGGGGCACTCATCTCTCCCAGGGCTGCTTTTCCACTCTGGTGCTGCAGATGCCATGGGATTCCTGGGCCTGGCCTCCCATTCTCCACCTGGCTGCTGCTTTATCTGGCCCCTGGTCTTTTGGCTCACAGGCTAAAAACACCTTATTGAGAGGTGAGCTGCTTGGCCGGCAGAAGCTTCATGTCCTGTGACTGATCACAGTCACCCTTCACTGTGCGTGTCCTAAACATCACCATCTTGCTGTTTCAGGCTCAGTCCATTCGTTATTCCATCATCTTCCTCTTCATTGGTGCTGCCTGTCTGATTGTAGTGAGCAAGCTGCAAATTTGTTGTGTGCTTTTTTAGGTTTTCTTATGCCTGAATACTCCTATTGTTTTTCAACAGTCATGACTTCTCCAAATATTTCTCTTTATCTGGCATTCCTCATTCTCCCTTATCGCTCAATACCCTTTTGTAATTTTTATCTCTTTATTCCCTTGTGCTGTAGTTTTTAAGGTTTCTTCCTTGATTTTTATAAATTCTCTCCATAAGGATTTAGTATATTTTTAATTCTGTTCATTAATTTAAATACAGTTTGACTTTCTTTCTGCTAATGGGTTTTTGTGTGTGTTTTAATGTATCTGCCTTCTTCTTCTGAATACCCTCTTGTTTCATGGATAGTGTTTTTCTGCTTCAGTTTTTTGATGGACTTTACTGTTTGTCATGTCTGGTGACAATTTCCTTATGTACTTCATATACTTTTTTTTAGAGCTCCTGCTTATGAGAGCTCTTAAGAGTCAAACTGGCACGTTTTCCTTAACTTGGCTTTCTGTTTTAACTTGGCTGTCAAGTTAACACGTGCAGTGTTTTCCTGGTACCGTGCGTCTAGACATCATACAGCAGAGGCTTGGCTCCTGATTTGTGCCTGTCCTCTGCTTGCCCCAGGGACCGTGAGCAAACAGCCTGTTTCTGGCCACCCCTATTTACAGTTTGGGTGTGTGCTAGACTGCAAGAAAGTAAGATGGGAGCAGTAGATATTATTAGAATCATTGGTAAATATGAAATTTCTTCATACACTTAAATAATTCATTTTGTGATCATGGGCAGTCCCAAGAATCTCTTCAGATTCCTGAGCTAAATAAGTATACTAACAATATCAACATAAACATATTGTATATATGAAATCAGTATTGTAATATAAAATATTACACCTATAAATAGCATATGTGGGTATATATAAACATATCATTAGTATAATTATATTATTAATATAACTGTTCAGCTCTGGGACCTAGAGAGAGAATTTTGAGAACTGTCCAAGATCATAAAATATACTGAGTTCACGAAGAGACCTGTCTACCAACTATTTCAGTGATATCTAGTGGCTCACATGTTACTTTCTTGAAATTTTAAATGGATATGACCTTGACCAATGTTAAGTACCCCTGACTGGCAATGCTGATGGCATGACTTAGCTTGCTATGGAGCAACTGCCAAGGAGCTATGCCTCCTTAGCTTGCTGTATTCACATCCATGCAGCTAACAGTAAGTAACAACACAAAGACAGGAACATGGGGTCAGGGATACAGCCTCGAGGCTGGGGGCGCAGACACCGGAGCAGACTGCCTGGGTTCAAGCCGGGTTTGGCCACTGACATCGGCGTGACCTTAGGTGTCTGTGTAACCCCCCCGTGGGTCACTTTGTTCTTTTGTAAAACAGGGATGCTAACAGTACCCATGCTATATAACTGTCACGTGGATGAGCAACACGTGTGAAATGCTCATGACAGAGCTGACGCAGTAGACCCTGGATGTCAGACAGCATTAAAAACAAATTTGATTTCCAGATGGAAGGCGCTGACATGCACAGAGAGAAAACAGGCACTGGGCAGTGGACTGGCTTTTCTAGGACATTACCTTTGTACACTCTCTTAACGAGCAGGGGCCCGTCTCCAGCCATGGATGACTTCCCTCCGTCCAGGCTCAGGCCCAGCCCGGCCGAGGTCTTCAGCACTTCCACGCACACAGCCTCGTGCGCAGCCATGCTTCTCCCTGCGGCGACAGCATGCGTTTGTAAAGCTGACGGCAGCAATCCGAGGCCCTGCCGGCCCAGGGCCCCCCAGCGTGTTCCCCCAGCACTCTCGAGTCCTGTCCACCAACGTGAGGGTTGGTCTCCCCACACCCGGAGCTGTGTTCCTGCCGTCCCCACCCCTCTGCTCGCCTGAGCACCTTCTGCCAGCACAGACAAGGCACTGCTGCCCAGGCAGAAATCCCCACAGTCAGTGCACATCTCAGAGTAGACTCAAGTCACGCTTTGGGAATCAGATTCGATTTCCTGCCAACCTTGGCAGCTAAACATCACAGTCTGATTCTGACAACCTGTGATACCCAAATGCCAGGCCTCATGGGAGACGTGGTGCTTCCGTCCTCCTCCTGTGAGGGGTACCCCTGCTTCTGGTTGTCTGTCTGTATCACACACTAGCTGTCTTCATTGCCATCTCCTGGCTCCACTCTGGGGAGAACGTTTCCGTGGTGATGCCAGCTCCATAGCAACAATCCTGTGCCTACTCTGTGTGCTGAGGTTTGTCTTGGGGGTCTGAATACAGAGTGTAAATTTGCCGTTTATTTCCCTTCCAGGGAAGGATGTCTGAGTTGAGTGGAAAGGGCACTTATTTGCTTGGGAGGTAGGAGAAGGACCACAGATTAAACTGTCCACTTGGGGTTGGGGCCAAGGTAGCATCACCACCTTTGAATATAAAGGCCATTCCTGTGGTTTAAAGAAGGCCTTTGGACTTCCCTGGTGGCTCAGATGGTAAAGTGTCTGTCTAGAATGCGGGAGACCTGGGTTCGATCCCTGGGTCGGGAAGATTCCCTGGCAACCCACTCCAGTACTCTTGCCTAGAAAATCCCATGGACGGAGGAGCCTGGTGCAGGCTACTGTCCATGGGGTCGCAAAGAGTCGGGCATGACTGAGCAACTTCACTCACTCATTCCACATGGTCTGAAAGAAACTTCCTCACAGAGGGCAGGGCACCATTTTTCAGTAGGTCATAAACTTTTGGTTAGACAGGAAAACGGGCCCATACTGCAATCACTTGGGAACCTTAAAAAGATACTGGGGCCCCCGTCCCTCACTCCACACTCACCCTCAGAGTTTAACTTAATTGACCTGGGGATTTCCTGGGCATCGGGATTTTAAAAAGCTTCCTAGGCACTTCGAACATCAAGCCCAAGTGGGCTGCAGTCAGTGCTTGATGAGGCGTAATCACCTTATCATGGGTAAGGCATATTGGATCTGGTAGAGCCCTAGGCAGGGGGATCTTGAAGAATAGGAATACGAAGAAAGAAATTTATGCCCTGAACGTGCGTGTAGTTTGGTAACTCTGTTAAAGCTGGTTCAAGGCCAGATGCCCTGAAGCGGCTATAGGAATACTTAGTGATTATAAATTTCAGGACAGCCTTTTCTATATCTGAGTTCCTGAGTCTTACAAACTCTGAAAGCTGTTAGGACTGAGTGCCCGGTGGTTTCCTTTGACAGCTTAAGTTTCCAGGATTGCACTGAAAATACACCCAACAAGGACTTCCCTGGTGGTCCAGTGGTTAAGACGGAGCGCTTTCACTGCCAGAGCCAGGGTTCAGTTCCTGGTTAGAGAACTAAGATCTCAAAGCCATGTGGCCCAAAAGAGAAGAAAAGCAAGTACACCAAACCGCTGAGACAGTGCAAGGGCAAAGGTTAAGCATGACAAGATCTGGTAAGTAAGGTATTTGCCTGTCCTGGGAAGGGCTTCGGTTTCTAGAAGAATAAGAGCAAGACAGTGCAGCAGAGGGCAGACAACGAACACGCCCGACACCGTGGAGGCATCTGGACAGGAACAGTTTCTTACGTGTTCAGCGGAATCCGTGCCATTCTCGCCAAAACCATCACAGATAGCTCAGGCCACCGCAGCTGCTGAACTGATTTCTTACCTGTTCCAGGCTCGAGGGGGCTGGTCTTTCTGGACACCAAGCCCTTCCCGTTGGCTGTGGGAGGCTCCTGCCGGCTGGAGGGCCTGGGCTGATCACTCCCTTTCTTGATGACCATGAGGACATCTTTGTGCAGCTGTGCCTGGTGCAGAGCCTTCAGCACGTCCCCGTGGGCTAAGCCAGCCAGTGAGGCGCCGTTGAGGGACAGCAGGAAATCCCCTCGGCTCACAGTCCCTTCCTGAGAAGCCGCCCCCTGAGAAAACACCCTGTGGACCTGCGACGACGAGAGGACAGAGCCAAGTTCACTTAAGAAGTCCAGAAAAAGGGCCAATCTGTAGTAACATTAAGTTTCTCATGGCAAGTTTCCCATGTGATACACTTGGTTTACCAAAAACATTCCATGTGAGAGACAGGATTAATAACAGCAGCAGCAGCACCTCAATACAGTTTTATTCTTGCTAGCGTCTAAAATGGGCCTCGGTGCTCCATGTGCATACTCAATCACTTTAGTTGTGTCCAACTCTTTGCGACCCCATGGACTGCCTCCTCTGTCCACGGGATTCTCAAGGCAAGAATACTGGTGCTCCATGGGGCAATAAGAAAAAAGATGAACAGAACTGGGTCTCGCCCAAGGAAACTGATCTCCCTAATGATTTCAGAGGCTTCTTGAGTGATATAAAATTTTAATTCTGAACTGATTTATAAGCAAATGCAAGTTTTGGTCCATTAGTTCTAAGGTCCATCTTAAACCAATAAAATGTTTAGGTGAATATGAGGATGTAGACAACTGTTTCTATGTAGCATCATCTTAGGTCACTCGCTATGTGTTAAAAGTGCCTATGTTTGTCAATGAAAACATTACGTACCACTTTCCCCACTTGGTTTTGGTGACAGGACCCCCCCCCCCCCCCGCATTCTTTGAACCGACTGACATGAATTCTGTGCTGATCAAGTTCTCAGGCTGCTGCACGGCTGACCCGACAGCATCTCCACAGTGTCACTTACCACAATTGATTTTGGCTGCACGTCTGTCCCTCCTGCCACACTGAATCCCAGACCTGAGCCTTCTTTTTTATTCAAGACTATGAAGCAAATATCTTCTTTGTTCTAGTGAAAAGAAACAGAAACCAACATATTTCTTGTGCCAGAGTAAGGAAGTTTTGAACACATCCTCCCCACAGTACTGTGTGTGGGGCTTGTTACTGCTAAACTTGATGGTTCTTTAGGTGCCTCCACACGATATTGGGAGTGGAGGGCCCATCTCAAATACCCTGCATTCCTCCTGTGTGGTGCTTATGCGGAGTTTCAAGGGTCTATCTTATAGCTCTAGGACTACTGGGAAGGTCATATGAACCAGGATGGGGGCAGGGACACGGGACACTTAGAAGCCATTCTCAGCACCAGATGGTGTGTTCCCAAACCTGATCATAGCACGTAAGTCAATCATGAAAGGAATTCTTTACAGTTTTCTTAGTCTACAATTGAGCAAAGCCTGTGTTGTCAGTAGCAGAGAGAAGTATAGATGCCAAGACAGGATAAAAGCACATTGAAGCCATAAGTTTTACACCCCCTCAACCCCACCATGTTCAGCTCATTGGATTTTAGATACAATGAATGAACTGGTAGTTAAAGAACACAAAAGTATTTTGAAAAATGGGAAGTACATATAAAACTGTCAACTCACTGGGACTAGAACATTCTTAGTAACTGAGTCCTAGGGTTAAATAACAGAAGACATTCCTGTGTTTTAAGCATCAATCGAAAGGTACCTTGGAATAAAGATTTTAAAATAAAATTATCCGGGCTAATTATTCTGAATTTTGACTTCCTTTGCCCACATGCTAGATGTGATTCAGCATCATTTTAAAGAGCTGTGTTGCTAGGTTTCCCATGAAGTAATTGATTTATAATCCATCAATTCAAGGTGTTCTCAAGCTCAGCAACAGAAAGAGAATCTAATAATAACCAGGCTGGCTGTGACAGAGAAAGTGAGAATGTTGAAAGAGAAGACCACCTCTTTGTTTTGCTGGGCAAAGAAACCAATATTTAAAAAAACAATGTTTAGCATTAGTTCTAAAGAGTAATCCAGAGCATTTTTACACCCCTCTAAAGAGGTTCATTCAAACCTAAGCTGACACTGGAGTATCCAGCAGAACTTTGGGGGGCTGGGATGTTTACTTCATGGGCAAGTTCAAGCATATATACAAGACGCTGGTCACCAGAGAGGACTGATGACTAGGCTTTCTCACAAAAACAGGAACATGTGGTCTGGGAAGTGATCTCAGTGCAGCTTCTGGAAATGGGATGCTGAACTAGAAATACTATTCAGATATTTAAATGCCTTACTGGAGCAAAGACAATATTTAAGAATGAGACTCTCCTGCATTCTGGGATATACCACGAAGATTTTAATTTATTCAGATTTTTTCTTGCTCTAGTTGTGTTTGAGGATACAAGTGTGCTAGAGACTGACTGCTAGGCTAAGTGTTGACTCTCCAAAAAGGTTAGCACAGCATCAGAGAAGCTAGATGGTCCTCAAGAGCTCTCCCAAGATCTGCACATGTTGAAGTGTCAAGACCAGAGCTGTTTCCTGACTCTAAATCTCTCACAGCACCCTCCAGAAGCCACAGGAAGTCAGTACAACACCTGCGGATCACACTCATTGGAAAAAAAGCAAGGTAGTAAACTTCTGAAGATGACAGAGAAAGGACGTCTCTACTCACAGCTCCTCTCCAAAATTAACTGAAGACAATTAGAAAAAAGGCAAAAGCAAGCTGCATTCTGATCAAAATTGGAATAATCTTCAACACCTCCTGGTGGTGAATATGGAACCAGGGTGAGGAGGTGAGGGAGGCCGGGAGATGACCCCAGGGTGGCGTTGAGCACGCTGTCCACACCAGAGTCTGCTGTGTTTGTGGTCCCTGACAGTGTGCCTCTCAAGTGTGAGCTCGTTTGAGGCTTTTTGGTTTTCCGCTCATATCTAACACTGTAAAATGTCTGGAGCAAAGAGCCTGGCAAAGTATGAACCCACTGAGCCACCTTGATACAAAATCCAAGAGTAAGGCTTTCATGATTTGTAACAAGTCGATGAAAGAAGGGAGCGGATGGAACAGTCCCTCTTGCTGAAAGTAAAAAATGCTGTTATGTCTCAAGATGTTTCCTAACCGCACAGACCAAACAAGGGACAGAGAAGCCAAAGGGAGTAGAAGCTGAAAGGAACTGATCTCTATTCCTCCGCATCTCCTCTCCATTCTGGTTCATTCCATATTAGATGCCAATGTCACATCTGGGTACCCTTCTGGGTAATGTTAGAATTTCTGGAATCGTGTTCTCAGGTGGTATCAGTGACCAGGTATATTACCACTCAAGAAAAATTGTTCATATTTGCTTTTTTTCCTCTGGATAAAAAATATTCATTTATTTGGGTTCAAATCTTAATGAATCCTTCTGAGAAATTAACATGCTTCAGAGAAGTATTCTAAATATGAACCCATGGTTTCTTTTGTTATTGTTTACGGTCACATCCAATTTATCGAAAGACTTGACTTGTAACGACTAATCTGCTTCTTTGAAGGTCTTGTAATTGGGGCCAGGGTAGGACTGTTAGTCACTAAGTTGTGTCCAACTCTTTGTGACCCTATGGACTGTAACCCACCAGGCTTCTCTGTCCATGGAATTCTCCGGGCAAGAATACTGGAGTAGGTTGCCATTCCCTTCCCCAGAGGATCTTCCAGACCCAGGGATCAAACCCAGGTCTCCCGCATTGCAGGCAAATTCTTTACCATCTGAGCTACCAGGGAAGCCCCAGAGTAGGGCCACACAGCTGTTAACTCTCGTTTCCCCAGCAGGTGGCTCCCTTCACAGGCAGTTATGTCCACTCAGGTGGACGGAGGTACTTGTGAGATGGACAGAGGTACTCATGGCCATTCCCCCACCGTTCCAACATGCCGAGTCCTGTTGGCAGCACTTGCTGCAGACAAACTCCAGGTCGGGGGTGGGTGGGGAAGATGGTAACTAGTTGCTCCTGGGGGAGTAAAACACCAATCTGGCACTGAAAAATTCAAGACAAGCAAGCTTCTGAAGCAAGCTGCGAGCACCCAAGACAGATCAGACTGCGCTGCTGAACTTGCCGCACGGGACTTGGGAGAAGGGCTCTCCCGGGTCCTCTAAAGCTGTGGCACACGCCTGAGCACCGAGGTGGCAGCAGTCCCATCTTCCAGTGTTTTCTGTAGTTCTGTTTGTTTTTTTACCCCCGAACTTTAAACTTTTTATTTTGTCTTGAGGTATAGTTGATGAATAATGCTGTGGTAGTTTCGGGTGAACAGCAAAGGGGCTCAGTCCTACGCACACAGGGATGCATTCCTCCCATTTTCCGTATTTCACTCACCTCTGATTGTGCTTTCGCTTCCTGAATGAGAGTGAGGACAGTAGATCTGGACCCCACTGAGGACAGAACGGACTGCAGTCTTTGCTGATCCCCTGCTGAGACCAGGAGTTGTTGCAAACTAAATAATATAAACATATTGGAAGAACGTTAAAGAAAAAAACTTCTCCACTGTACTAGGATGCATTAAGAATGATCTCCTTTCTACCACATTGCAGGTATTTTCTGATTTTCATGCTCTCTTTTGGTCACAACTCCATTTCAAACTGCTTGAAGAAGCTCTAACGCTCAACAGAAATTTCATTCACTGCCAACAGCAGTGGGAATTCCTATGGATTCTAGGATCCCTCCAAGATGTTAGGGGACCAATGCTGAACTTGAACAGAAAATTTCAGACATATTAAATATTGTATAGGCTCCAGTGAAATATTTTAAAACATACTAGAAGTTTCCTGTTTGACTTCGGTCACTTTCAAAGGCTCCAATCCTACCCCAATGGTCAGGTTTCCTCATCGTACCATCTCTCTCTCTTGCTCTGTGTTTTTGCAAAGTGCCCTGTCCTACAAAAGCCTCTCTTTAGAGCAACATTTTGACAAACACTTCCCTGCAGGCACTTTATTTTCCAGTACTAGTATTAAAAAAAAAAAAAAATTGGAGACTGGAATAGAAAAAGGATGTTAGTGGGATTTATTCAGTGTAATCTGAATAAAGTCTGTCATTTAGCTAATTGTGTGTTGTTTCAGTGTTAACTTCTGACAAATGGACCACGGTTATGTAAGATGTTAACCTAAGGAGCAGCTAGGTGCGATGTACATGGGAAGTTTGCACTAGTTTTGCAACTTTTGTAAAAGTCTAGAACTAATCCATTAAAAAAAAAAATTACATAAAAGGGGAAGGGAGGGACACTTACTTAACTGACCAACTTCTTCCAGAAGGCAGATCCTGGGTGGTCTCACCCACATCGTGGGCTGAACTGGGTGCTCTGGGGTCAGTGGCTTTGGGACAGGCCCTGTCTGCCCCATCCTCGGGGCATGAAAGGGCAGTGGACCCAGCGAGGCCCCCAGCAGGGGAGCCAAGCGACCTCCGGGGGACAATTTCCAACTCGGTTTTGAAGAGCACGGCAGATGGTCCTGCTGAGAAGTCTTCGCTGCAGAGCTTGTCCAAGTCGGGCATGCTCAGGGCTCTCAGCTCCTGGAGCTTCGAGCGGGACAGAGGTGAGGCCTGCGTGTGACGCACCGAGGACTTGTTCCTCTTGGCAGGAGAGGCAGGGGTTGCGGTCGGGGCAGGGATGCCCGAAGGACCAGGTGGTCTCTTGGGGTCAGAGTCAGCGCCCTTGTTACGGGGGTCTGCTGGGGTCTGCCGGGAGATGGTCAGCATCATGCTGGACGGGGACTTGGTCATCGGGGGGATGGCGGTGCCGGCTTCACCTTGGCTTTCACTGCAGGAACTCAGGCTGCGTCTCAGCGACCTCGCCGCTGGGTCACTGGAGTGGCCGAGCGTCCCAGAAACCACACTGCCGGATGACCGTCTCCCTATGGGAGGCTTGGAACTCACTGATGAGAAGGGGGAGGCCCCGGCCTTGGCCGCGGGCCGGTCAGAGTGGGCCAGGTTCTCGAAAGACTTGATCCTCTGCTTCACAGAGAAAAAGGAGGTGGGTTCATGGGGCCAGTTCTGCGGGGAGTAGTGATGTCTCCTGGTGACTGTGACTCTGTCTGTGAGCTGGCAGCTGGTTTCCTGGGAGGACAGGACATCTGCTTCGTCTGTTGTCGGAAGGTTTCCTGAAGTCTCTAGCAGGGGCTTTACGCTGTATACGCCCTGACCATTAGCCAGGCTGAGAACAGTGCCTCTGGATGCCTTGGCCTCGAAGAGGCCCCCGCTAGTGCCAGGGATCTGGCTGTCCCGAGGGGCGCGCCCTGGGCTCTGCGGGGCATGGCCCTCCCGGCCAAAATGACTGGAGAACTGGGCCGGCATGGAGTAGGTCCTGGTCGCTGGCCTTGGCGTGAAGTAGGGATGGTCGTCCAGCACTGGGCCCGCTTGTGGGCCGTTCCTGGGCACCCCTAGGGCATCGGCCATCTGGCTGGGATCAGCCTTTCTAGCTGGCAGCTGCGGGGAGGAAGAGGAGGAGAGTCTTGCCAGGCTGACAGATCGCTGCTGTGCTTCCAGCTCCACCTGGGAGACCCGGGTTGGGAGTGAGGACAGGTGGTTTGGGGAGGACTCCCCTGGCTGGTGACAGAGCCCAACCTCACTCTTCTCCTGACGGTTGCTCTGGGACAAGAGCCCCCCCTGTCTGTCCCTCTCAGCCGGCATGTCACCCGATGTGCTCTTTAGCATCCTTTCAGAAGGGATCTCAATGATTTTCAGCTGCTTGGTTCTTTCGGGAGGCTCACCGGCAATTATTTTGCTTCTTTTGTCACCAGTCACCCCGGGCAGGGCAGCTTCTGCTGCGGAGTCCGTTTGGCTGGACGGGAACCGCTCGCCCTGCCCGGGAGTGGGGACCTCCCGCTTGATGGCCGCTGTGGACATGCCGCTCCTCGATGCCGCAGGACTTGGTGGCCCCGGGGATGCCAGGGGAGCCCTGCTCTCTGGACCACACTTGGGAGGTCTGGTGGCAGCTAGGCAGCTTCGGTCGGGTTCCGCATGCACAGCCGGGTGGAGCCTACCGCACCCACCTTGCTCAGGAGGGGTCTTGGGGGTGGTCACGGGCGAAACGAACACCCTGATGCTCGAGTCGGATGCCGAGGGCTTCAGGGAGCCCAGGGTCCCAGGGGGCAGCTTGGCCTCCACACACTGGGGAGACTGGGGGGCGACTGCGGCATTCCTGTCCAGCTCCTCGTGGTCAGCTGCGTGGAGCCGGTGCGCCGCCACCTTGGAGAGCATCCTGTGGGAGGCCTGGGGCGAGACCAGGGCTTTCCTGCGCTCCGTGCCCGCCGTCTTCCCCGTGTGGGCGGCTGGGGCCTCGGAACTGACTTTGCTTTTGCTTCTGACGCTCAGTCTCTTCAGCTTAGGACCGGCTTTGGGTTTCTGACAGTTACTCAAAAGGGTTTCCATGGAACTTTTCCCAGGCAGGTCTTTATTCTCAAGATTCAGCCGAGGAGGGGGGCTATCCGGCACAGGGGCCCCCTTCTTGTGGCTTGAGCTCAGCACCTGGGCCTTGGGGTCGGGACTTCTGGCCAGCAGCGTGGATTGTTCCGCTTCAGTTTTGCTCTGCGGATGCGTCCCGTGATTGTTCTTATTTATCTCTTTAAACCAGGCCATGAGGGGCCGCCTGGAGGTGGCTTTTGGCTTTGGCAACAAGTCCTCTGGGCCTTGACCTCCGGAGATGTGCAGGGTTCCCAGAGCTGAGTCTCCGTTCTTGGGGACACACGCCCTGAAGGAGGCTTGGTTTTCAGCAGTGTGAACATCTGTTTCTTGTTTCTCAGGTGGGGTCTTGTCATCCAAACAGTCATACTCCAAACCATTCACCATGTTAGGAGAACCGAGGGCGCCCGGGGGGCTGGGGACAGGCCTGATGCCCGGAGGAGGCTGGGTGGCTTCCCCAGAGTCCTCTTCACTCGGGGACCTGGGGTCTTGGGAGACCCTCGCATCCTCAGGCGGCTCCGCCTCCCGAGAGCTCATGTCTGACAGAGGAGGAGGTGGCTGCGGGCGGGTGGAGGTGCCTGGCACGAAGCGGGCTGTGTGGCCCACTTCTGCCCCCACCTGGCTCAGGGCTCCGTCCCTGGGGGGCAGGGCTGCAGTGAGGGCAGGGCAGGTGGCCGCCCGGGCGGGAGCCAGGGCAGTGGCTGAGGGTCGATCGGGGGAGCCATCCGCGGAACAGATTTCCACCTGCTCCTCCTCAGACTCCGTCGTGTCTCCCTTGTGAGAAGGCTCAGGAGGACGGGGACGAGGAGGGGACCAGCTGTCCCGGGCGGGAGCTCGCGGGGCTTCGGTGAGCGACTCGGGGTCCGAGGACGAGTCCTCCGCGTCCCCGTACATGGACGAGAGGGACACGGACGGCTCGGTGCTGTCTCCTAGGCCTGACAGCGAGGTGCTGTCTTCGTGGAGACTGCTGAGATTCCTAGAGTAGTTGCTCAGAAAGCTTTTGTTCACAGTAAAATGTCTGTCGGGATTGATGGAATCCAAAACTGAAGGCTGGCCGGCCCACTGAGGGTGAGGGGCCGGACCAGCCGCCCCGGGCCTCCTTGGGGCAGGGGTTGGACTCCCCGAGGCTGGCTGTGGCCCCTGGGCAGCCTGCTCTCTGCTCAGCCGGTCCCCTTTCCCGGGGGAGGGAAGCCTTGCTCCGGAGGCATCCAGTTCCCCCAGGAGCCTGTCGATATCTGTCACCGGGCAGTGCCCGCTCCCTCCGGGGCAGCCGGGCCCCAAGGCACCCTCACACACCTCCTGGGCCTTGTCACTTGGCGATGGCAGGGCTGGGCCAGCCTGCGGGGCGCTGGCAGACCCCAAGTCTGTTCCCTGGGGCAGAGCCAACCCCTGGCAGTTTCTGGGGACAAGGACTGCTGAGGTTTGCAGAGCCTTGGCGCAGTGACCCGGAACCCCCTCTTGGCTCTTCTCCCCGGACGTGAGGTCTCGTGGCAGCCCAGCACCAGTCGGAGGTGCCCCCTCAGCCATGGGTCCTGCTCCCCTGGGGGTCGTTGCCTTCCGGGCGGCGCAGGGCGAGCAGGCGTTGGGAGCTGCTCTCATCTCACGGAGATCAGGATGAGCCGTTGCCATTGTCCCTGGGGAGGTGCTGTCCTCAGACTCGGGCATCCTGGGTGACTCTGGCCCTCCAGGGTCCTCAGGTCGCCTCGCTGGTCCTGTGTCCACCGAGCTCTGGCTGGGGTCAGGGTGAGCCGCCCCCTTCTGCCCTGGGGAAGGGAGAGGGTCTGGGGAGCCATCTGCTCCTGGGTAGAGAATAAAAAAAAAAAGTTGGAGTGGTGGGGAAGACACAGGGTGAAAGGTAAGAAAACAGAAAACTTCTCAATGAAAACAAGAGAAAATTGTAAACAGTCTCAATTTTTTGGGCTTTTGTAGAAAGACAACCCATGGCTTAAATGTAGGCCTGTTTTTGTCTCTAAAATTACAGAGTGTGCACATCGAACAAATGCCACCATGCTTTAGAGGCTCTAAAATAACTCAGCATAGATGGCAGGAGGACCTCTGCCTCTGCCCTTTCTGGTTATTTATAAGGACAAGGGGACACCAGAAATCCTGCACTTGGGTTTCTGTACACCATCTGCCCTCTGATGGCAAAAGCCACAGGAGTCAGCAGGCTGTTCTATTTGATTCCTTAGCTTTGGGTTGATTCTGCAGTCAATTCAGTCCCCTGCACATTACATGGGGGTTTAGCCTTGTGCCTTGGATTAGGAGTCACAGAGTAAAGTGAAAGAGTCCCAGCAGGGAATTTGAGGGATTGACTACTCAGCTCAGGAGAGGAGGCTGATTCAGGGAGACGCGTGGCATGCTCCAGACAGATGGAAGCCTGCCCTGACCTCCAGCATGTCCTGACCAGGGTCAGGGGTGTGGGAGACTGAGGCAGTCAGATTATCCCGGGAAGCAGAGACAGAGGGCTGGCGGACTTGAGTGGGATTCTGGGGGGATCTCTGGAGCAGAAGCCAAGCAGGAGGAGAAAGGCAAGGAAGGAAAGAGAATCAAAGCAGAGAAGCCAGAGAGAGCGTGAACTCTCCGAGGTGCAGGGACAGATGCCGCCTGCCTGGAAGTGAAGTCCCTCCACATTCTGGGTCTGGAGAGCCACTCTGTCCTGGAGGCTCCTCCTCAAAAAGCCTGCACACACGTGGGCTAGTCTGTCCACTTCTGGCTCATGGCATCTTACAATAGGTGGGGGAACGGGCAGAGAAAAGAACATTAGATTTGCACTTCCTTATGAACTCTGGGTCTGAGTGAGGGTAGAACAAAAACCTCAGTCACAATGAAAGTTTTTGCTTTGAGAAGCGCGTCTCCCCGATGTTATAGTCATTCTGCATTTCCCATGCAGATCACCTAAACTGCATATGCCTTTCCCCGCTGAAGTTCCTAGATCAGTAGTTAAGAACTAGTAGGACTTGGCACTGTGCTAACAGTTTCTGGTGCACTTCATTTCCCTCCCAACACTGTGACCGCCTGCACTGGGATGGTGGGGAACTGAGGCACAGGGTGGTAAGCAGCCTATCCAGGGTCAGAGAGTTCGTGGCCAGGGGTCCCCCAAGGATGTGGACTCCGCAGCTCACGCTGACCACGTGGCCTCTGTGGGGACCACCTGACGGCAAGACCGGCTCATCAGGATACCCTCGGAGACCTGACAGCCTCCCCTGGCCCCCGCGGAAGGCCAGGGGCCCAACACATTCACACCCACCACCTCCTTTCCTCTGCTCAATTTTTTTTTTTTAACTTTTTATTTTGTATTGGAGTATAGCCAATTAACAATGTTGTAATGGTTTCAGGTGGACAGCAAAGGGACTCAGACATACATATACATGGGTCCATTCTCCCCCAAACTCCCCTCCCATCCAGGCTGCCACATAACCCTGAGCAGAGTTCCCCGTGCTGTACTGTGGGACTGTGTTCTTATCCATTTTAAATATGGCGGTCAGTGAGTACTTGTCCATCCCACACTCCCTAACCATCCCTTCTCCCCGTCCTCCCCCCCAGCAACCGTAACCTGCTCAATCTTTTGAACTCCCTTCAAGATGACTTTCCTGTTTCTGCTGCTGCCAACTAGGAGGCTTCCCTGGTGGCTCAGGTGATAAAGAATCTGTCTGCAATACAGGAGACCTGAGTTTGATTCCTAGGTCGGGAAGATCCCCTAGAGATGGGAATGGTAACCCACTCCAGTGTTTTTGCTTGGAAAATCCCATGGAGAGGAGCCTGGCGGGCTATGGTCCACAGGTTCGCAGAGCTGGACAAAACTGAGTGACTAAGCATGTACAGATGCAGGTGCCAGCTACAGGGAGAAGCAGCCACGACACCAAAGGAAGGGACGTGTGGCTGTTTTTCAGATTGATTCACTCGCTGAGCAAACCCTAAAATTTTGTTAGCAATTTGGCTTTTGTGCAAAGTGTGTAATGTAAAAAGGTTTTACTGATGGAGATTAAATTACATGGAAGCAGTCCATGATGTCACCTTTCAAAATATCCCTTCACTTGGAAAGCCCCCAAACGCCCAACAATGGGAAGCATACTGGCTCAATTATGGTGCCTTATGGGTTAGAAGGCCCAGCAGCCTTTACAACTGATGTCATGGGTGTAGAAGAGTGTGGCAGGCCTGGTGTAGCTTCCTAACCAGAGTAGGTTACAGGTGTGCGGATAACCTGACTTAGGGTTAGGGTTAGTGCTGAGGACGGCCTGCTGGGGCCAGCACCAGTCACACAGGCCTGGGAGCATCTTGCTGACCTCTTCAGGCTCCTCAGCTATTCTACAGATGCAATACATAAGAATTATTAATTTTTTGCTTCTTGGTGGAGGTTTTTCCCGCCATTTTTCAGTACATTTGATTTCACATAAACAGAGTGTTGAGTTTCTGAAGGGCAGGATATTCTTCTGTATCATCTTGTTCCTCATTCACTAAGGTACATGTCACAAAATGAGTAAAGGCTGGAGACTAGCTGAAGACAGATACCCATGAACTTTGGCCCAGTGATCTAGTAAAGTTGTTAAATGCAGGTAGCTTTTATCATTAGCCTATGAAGATCTCTCTCCCTCAAAATTTTCCCCATGTAACATTTTTATTATTTAACTTCTACTCTCCCATCCTAAAGCTTAGGAAGTGATAAAATAGTCTTACCTGTCCCGGGTTGTTGCCCCTGCTTGGATGTGGCTTCAGGTAGGTTCTCTGTGGGGTGGCTGGTGTCTGGGTGGGGCAGGGTACCACCTGGTCCCCAGTCAGTGGGGACTTGTCCATCTCCGACGGACAGCTTGTCCGGAGATTCCTGGCACAAGGACAACTGTGAGTCACTGTTAATGGCTTTCAAGGTTTTCTGCATCCTAATACATCATATACAGAGGAAAGCTGGTTTGGGAAAATTCAAGGAGCCCTAGACCAGAAGCCACAAGACCAGATTCTGGGTTTAAGGTCCAACTACAAATTTCACGGCCTGGTCACTCTTCCTAAGCATTAATTTTAAGATGTGGGTGATTAGTAGTAGTGGTGGTGGTGGTGTTAGTTGCTCAGTCGTGTCTGACTCTGCGACCCCATGGACGGTGGCCTGCCAGGCTCCTCTGTCCATGTGATTCTCCAGGCAAGAATACTGAAGCGGGTTGCCATTCCCTTCTCCAGGATGATTAGGAAAAGGCAAATCAAAACCACAATGAGATAGCATCTCAACCCCTCAGGATGGCTTCAATCAAGAAGACAAATAACAAGTGTTGTGGGGCTTGCCTGGTGGCTCAGTGGTAAAGAATCCACTTGCCAACACAGGAGACATAGGTATGCTCCCTGGTCCGGGAAGATCCCACAGGCCACGGAGCAACTCAGCCCGTGAGCCACAACTACGAGCCCAGGCTCCAGAGCCCGTGAGCAGTAACTACCGAGCACCTACGCTGCAACTCCTGAAGCCTGCCTGCCCTGGAGCCCATGTTCCGCAAGAAGAGAAGACACCACGATGAGAAGCCTGTGCACGACAACTAGAGAAAGCCCAGGTGCAACAATGAAGACCCACCATAGCCAAAAAATAAAATCAATCAATCTTAAAAAAAAACCCAACATGCAGCATACAAAAGGCTACACACAGGTAAAGCATTACTGTTATACTATTGCACTGTGATATCCAAGACCCAAACCAGCTCCTCATTTTGGGAGTCATGGAGAGGAAGAATCTGAATAAATAAAATTAGCATTTAACGTTTCAAAACTGTACTTTAGCCAAGCGTCAATTACTTCATCTTCCTTTCTTCTAATACCTACTATGAAAGTTTTCTTTAAAATAACCTTGCTAAAATGTTAGATCAGATTTATTTGATATTTACCCTCTGAGTGAAGGAGTCATAAAGTGGCCCAAAGGTGGCAGCAGAGGAAAAAGAAGTGAAACAGATGATCATTTAGCTACTTTGGTTTAAAAAAAGAAAAAAAAATCATTTAGTAAAATGTCAATTATCTGCTGAGGGAACTCAACAGTGTTCAACTCAGTGAATTTCCTACTTACTAAGAAGGCATAAATGTGACATGAAAACAGGGGAGGAATCTGAAACTCAAGAGGTAGTGACTGTACCGAACTGTGAATGTGGCAAGTGCCACCCAACTCTACACTTTAAAACGCTTTGTTGTTCTGTCGCTAAGTCATGTCCAGCTCTTTGCGACCCCATGGACTACAGCATGCCAGAGGTCCCTTTCCTATACTGACTTTATGTTAAGTGAACTTCATCTCAGTTTTAAAGAGTATTAATAAAAACATTAAGAGACAATCTATTTTCCAAAAGAAAAATGTCTCATTTTTTAGTTTCCAATATAAAGGGTAAATACTTTATGGGCAACACATTCAATTTTCTTTCCCATATAGTATAAATAAAATTTGGGAATGAGAAATTTTACAAGATAAGCTGAACTTCTGTACAAAAATTTTAAAAGGTGTTCAAAGTTCTTACTGAGAATACTAATTCACAATTATAAGGCATTTTATTTTAATAGGTATAAATTATTATAAAAAAGGTATCTGAGTAAAATCCATGATTTGGCTTTATATAGTTATTCAAAATTTGTAATACCCTTAAAAGGAAGAGGTTTACCCATTAGCTGAACATGACATTTTAAAATGCATGTACTGCTGCTGCTGCTGCTAAGTCGCTTCAGTTGTGTCCGACTCTGTGCAACCTCATAGACGGCAGCCCACCAGGCTCCTCTGTCCCTGGGAGTCTCCAGGCATGAATATTGGAGTGGGTTGCCATTTCCTTCTCCAATGCATGCATGCATGCATGCTAAGTCACTTCAGTCGTGTCCGACTCTGTGTGACCCTATGGACAGCAGCCCACCAGGCTCCTCTGTCCACAGGATTCTCTAGGCAAGAATACTGGAGGGGGTTGCCATTTCCTTCTCCAATACATGTACTAGTTGGAGGTAACAACAATTTTCAGAAGGAAAAAAAAGGTGTATGTTTCTATTACTTCTATAAGGTTAAAAACAAACCCTTCTGCTGAGATTAGCTTTTACAACTTTGTATTTTCTGCTTCTCTTTACATGTATTATATGTTTGACAAATCACTTGAAAACACATTTTTATAAATACAGGCATAAAAATTGCACTTCACAGATACTGCATGTTTTACAGGTTGACGGTCTGTGACAACCCTGCATTGAGTGGGTATGTTGGTACCATTTTTCCAACAGCATTTGTTCACTTCCGTCATATTTTGTGTCTCATATTTTGGTATTTCTCACAATATCTTACAAGTTTTCATTGTTACATTTGTTACGGTGATCTGTGATCTGTGATCTTTGATGTTACTGTTGCAAAAAGATTTACAATCCAAGGAAGGCTCAGTTAACATTTTTTAATAATATTTTTGAATTAACATATGTACATTTTTTTTAGAGACACAATGCTATTGCACAATTAATAGACTCCAGTATCGTGTAAACATAACTTTTATATGCACTGGGAAGCCAAACATTTGACTGACGTTATTGCGACATCAGCTTGATTGCAGTGGTCTGGAACCGAACCTGCATTATCTCAGAGGCATGCCTGGGCAGCCTTATAAGGCATCTCAGATTCTCTGCTCTGAGTGAAAGTATTTATGTTGAAGAGACTAAATAATATTTGTTTCTCTTACCTTCTCCTTGCTAAAGTGGAGGTATATTAAATTTTTTAAAAACATGTGCAATTTGATATTCTGGGCCATTCTAACATACTGGTAAACAAGTAGAAACATAAACAATATTAACTTGCATTTACTGTGGTACATTATACGTTTCTCAGTGAATGCATGCCCATTACTTCATGTGATACAACAAGGGTAGGAGTAGCTGTAATTATACATCATCACTGTGGAAAGACTGAAAAAATAAGGATCAAGCAGAACCTTGACCGCCAGACATAAGCACTGTTAACCTGTATTTGACAGTCACTGTGACTGTGTGAGATGATCAGGGAAGACAGCAATATCCCTATTTTACAGTCCAGACAACTGCGGTTCAGAAAGATCAGTAGCTTGGCGAGTTATTGCCTAAGTGACCACCGACTAGTCAGTGGAGAAGCTGGTCCCAGACCCAGGGGTTTCCTGCATCTGCCTGGCACTGCCTTTCCATCATCAACCACAGGCCCCGTGTATGGGAAGAGAGAGATTATATCTTTCGGCCGAATGATCTCATGACTCAACACTTAAGCACCTCCCCCCACCAATCTGGTGATATATTACTAGGCTCCCAAGCAGTTCGTGTGTTGAGATGAATGACTCTATTGAAAGATGATTCTCCAATCATCATCCTTTCTTTCAGGAAGATTACCTTATGGTTTACATCAGCGGTCCCCAACTTTTTTGGCACCGGGGACCAGTTTTGTGGAAGATAATTTTTCCACAGACTGGCGTGGAGGGGGGGTGTGGTTTCAGGATGATTCAAATGCATGACATTTATTGTGCACTTTATTGCTATTATTATTATTACATCAGCTCCACCTCAGATCATTAGGCATTAGATCCTGGAAGTTGCGGACCCCTGCTTTATAGCATGCTCCATACTCATTCATACAAGACTCACTGGATCCCAAGTAACTAAGAGAAATCAGTTACCTTCTCCACAGTTCCTCCTGGCTGATAACCAGGCACGGTCACTTGGACGGAACCATCCTGGACTTTCAGGTCTGGACTGCATGGGTCACTGGCTCCATCGCTCAGGTGTGCCGCTTCTGCGCTCCTAGACCTGGCCTCAGCCTCAGGCCTCTTGCGGTGTGGGCTGACCCTGGCCACGGGCTTGTGCCTGGACCCCAGGCTGTCGTTCTGCTGGAGGGAACTGGGGCTGTCTGTGTTCGCCGGACCCTGGGTGCCCGTCCCGGCTCTGCACTCCAGTTTGGGCGAACTCCTCGATCCTGACAGTTCCTTCCTCCCCGAGCAGCCAGGGCTACCCTTGGGGGCCTCTGATGGGACCAGCAGGCTGGCTGTGTGGGAAAGGGGGTCCCGCATGCCTCCTGGGAGGCTCTCCTGGAAGTCCAGCGAGCTGCCGAGGAGAGGCACCGAGGAAGCCTTGCTGACCAGTGTTTTCTTGGGGTGTTCCTCTCGGTGGACTCCTGTGACCTTGGAAGAGGCCACTGAAACATGTGTAGAGTCGTCCTCTGTGAGTGGCCTGCTGGGACCCGAGAGGGTCCCTGGGAGGGAAATACAGTCGCCTTCGCCATCAAACTCTTCCTCGTCGCTGGCGTCATCATCAAAGCAGCCCACCCTCCTCTGGCGCAGGAGGGGGTTCCGGAGGACCTCTGGGCTCCCGGGAAGACTGGCTTGCCTGGCAATTGTCACCTGCTTGTGGAAGGGCCCGGAGGCCCGCTGGCTTCCGAGACACACAAGGCTGTTGGCCCTGGCTTTTCCTGGCTCCTTGTGAGCTGCTGGCGTTGGGAGAAGAAAAGTCAAGTGAAATAGCTTCCCATCTGATGTGGTCTTTTAATTTAACGCCCCCCCCCCGCCCCCTTCTTTACACACGAGCATTTCCACGTTCACAGATGCTAGGTGAACGCCTTCCTGCCACTGGTCACTAGGCATAAACGATACGGTTTCTTGGGATTTTCTTAGAGAACCAACTTTCTCCTCTCCTCTGCCTACTGTTTTTTCATTTTTTCTAAACTTAACCTCTGGATTGTTCAACTTAAACATGTGTGCTACCTAGAGACAGAAGTGTGTAACTTGTCAACATCCATGATGTCTAACACGTTACTGGGTTCAACCTAAATGCTGCTCCAAATACTCCCCGGGGGAGGATGCCCAGGGATCAACGAGCCCTGCACACCTGGGCCTTTTTATCACCTGAGGTCCTTCCTTCTCTAGCAGGAGGGAGCCGGGCTTGATTAATGGGGGCGTGAGCGCAGAGAGTGTGGTGAGCTGAGCCTGAGACTACACATAATTTATAAACTCCAACCCGGGAAGGGAAGGAAAGCGTGGGAGCTCTGCAAACTTCGCATCTCGTTAAACGTAGTGAAAAATTACACGTGCTTCCGCCTTAGAGCGTTTCTATCAGAGCCTGGAGGAGGCACATGGGCTGCTCCAAACGAGCTAGACAGGTTCTCCTCTGCCTCGTCTGAGACAGGGGATTTTCTTATTCAGACATTAGAAATGAGCAAAAGGAAACCACACTGGTGGGAGTGAGGAGTCAATGCAGTTCACATCAGGTCATTATTTCAGATTATATTGAGAAATAATCAATGAGGTCTTTTTAAAAAAAAAAAAACAACAAAAAACCTATTTGATAACATCTGTCTCATATGTTCTAAATCATTCACTCACTGCTTTCTAAAAAGAATTAAGTTTAGGATCTAGTGAAGAATTTGGTTAGGATTCCTCTAAAACCTAAGGCCATCAGATTATCAGCCACGATTCAATGCCACAAATTCCAAGACTACACTGTATAAGTAGCATCCCAAGGTGGGGGCAGTTTATCCTTCCACACTTGGGATACAGAACGTGCACCCAGCCTGTTGACAGCAGAAGTGGGGAGGCCGGTCACTAAGAATGCATTGCATTTTCCAAGATCAAACTCTGCCTTTCAGTCAGGGTAGAAAGGTGGCTCCTACTCAACCATGGGTGTGGTCTCCGGTTCTCTTTCCGCATCCCAGCACTGTGATGTATATACCACTGTGACGTATAAACCATCATGGAGTCGGAAGATTCAGGGCTTACGGGAGGTGCCGGGGGGCTCCGCAGAGTTGCCGCCGCTCCCTGGAGGGTCCTCGTCTTCGGAGCCGGCCACCATGAAGTCAGACAGCGGGCCTGGGGCATCGTGAGCGAAGTACTGGGAGAGTTCAGATTCAGAAAGCAGGGAGTCCTGTTGAAGAAGGCAGTGCTAGATGAGGAAGACACGCCAGAGTGGATCATTTTAAACAGTAATTGTGTCCCATCTTCCCGAAAGCACTTTGTTCTCATCTGCGGTCACTCAAAACAGCTGTGATAGTCAACGCCCACCTCCATTTACTTTAGGATCGCTAAATTAAACAATGAATGAATTAAAAGGCAATTGCTGCCAGACAATGTTTTTAAGAAATACGTTTTTGGCTGTGATCAGAAAAACCACAGCAGCAATGCGTCAACCATCCCAGGAAGAAGACTAGTGGACGAGACAGGAGGAGGAATTCCAAGCCACTGGTTCAGCCTACCGATGAAACAACAAAACAGGCAAGTTTGACTCTTGTTCTCTGATCCACTGGGTTTTTGAAACAGCCAGCTAAGAAAGATTCCTTAAAGTTGCAGATGCCCTCCCCAAACTGGCCCAGGCCCCTTTTATTAAAAAAAGGCCGGGGGGGGGAGCAGTTATTTTTCAAACTGTAGCTCAGTTCTTTTATTTTGTTGTTTTGTTCTTTTCCTGGATGAATATTTAATAAAAGAAACTCACATTTATATACTTGTTCTCAAATGGACATTTCTGCTGTTTGCTGTGTAAAATGGCCAAGATGACTCATGGGCAGAAATACAGGTTGGACCCTGTGGTTTGATTTATGGGCTCCAGAACAAAGGTTCATCTAGTCAAAGCTCTGGTTTTTCCAACAGTCATGTACGGATGTGAGAGCTGGACTATAAAGAAAGCTGAGTGCCAAAGAATTGATGCTTTTGAACTGTAGTGTTGGAGAAGACTCTTGAGAGTCCCTTGGACAGCAAGGAGATCCAACCAGTCCATCCTAAAGGAAATCAATCCTGAATATTCATTGGAAGGACTGATGCTGAAGCTGAAACTCCAATACTTGGGCCACCTGATGCGAAGAACTGACTCATGTGAAAAGACCCTGACCCTGGGAAAGATTGAAGGAGGAGGAGAAGGGGACGACAGAGGATGAGATGGTTGGATGGCATCACCGACTCAATGGACATGAGTTTGAGTGGGCTCCGGGAGTTGGTGATGGACAGGGAGGCCTGGCGTGCTGCAGTCCATGGTGCTGCAAAGAGTCAGACATGACTGAGCGGCTGAACTGAACTGAACCAGTTAGGCAAGGCAGCAAAGTGCCTTGTCTTGACTCACCTTTTTTGCAAAAGAAGGACTCTTCAAGGGGGTACCTGTTGGGGGAAAAATTTACCATACTGTAAAAACAATGAAGTTCAAATCCTTAAAAATAGGCTCACCTTCTTAACAGGAAAAGGAGGAGCCAGACATATTAAACAAAACCCTCTCTGCTCAGTAGGCACGGAGGGACCACGTGTGTGGGAATGGAAGTGCATGCAGTCTATTGGGTACCCGTCCCACCTCCCAAGATTCTCCTCAAGCTTCAAGCCCTCAGATGCTACTGACTCCATGGTGATCCTATTAATAGTTGGAAGTAACTTCCTCTGCATTTCAGAAGTACTTTATACTGCCCATATACCAATTTCCATATGCATAATATAATTTAATTAGAAGTGGATGCCTGTTCTCTTCTTCCTTGACTATTTACCTATCACTGATCGGGCCCTGCAGGGCTTAGTACTAGGATCCGGGAAGTGTTCAGTGATATATGGATATCACTGATAAATGGATTGAAGGATGAATGAAGAAAGGAACAGCACTCAAAAAACTCATGAAAGAAAGAGGGAGAGGGCTGAATATCTATCATAGTTTTTAGTTGAAGGACAAAAAAGACTTAGCATGGAGATTTTAAATTATATTCCATGAACAAAAAGATTTTGAGTTTCAGGATCATAGCTTAGTAAAATCTTTTATAAATGGCTAAGTGAATATATTGGGATTATGAGAGGACAGCCTTCAGACAGCTCAGGAGAATGAGTGAGTTGAATAAACAGTCCATTATGGCTGTGCCCACTTTCAATATATTAATTATGGATGCAAATAATTAGGGTACTTCTTGGTTGCCAAAAAACCATACACCTTCCTTTTCCTTTGACAACCAGTAACTCACATCTCAGTTTCCTCCTGACATCAGTCTTAACATCAGTAATATCTCGAGTTCAGATACATCAGCAGAGTCCCTTGAGGTTCCCACTCTACAGGAAACATTACTTTTCCAACTTGGTACAAAGTTTCATGTTTTAAATTCATGTGCAATTCTTACTAGGGCAATCCTCCTGACAGAACTTTCCACTTAAGGAGGAGGAAAATCATGATTTTTGCAACCTGTTACCTTTCAGTTGAAACTTTTGATTCATATAAAGAAATCCCAGGTTTTTGGCTGGATTGTACCCCGTGCCTACCGAAACAACTGGTAATTTGGTAGCGCTTCATTTCTACTTGGAATGAAGTAGAATTCATGTTCTACTTAACATGAATTGTACATAAACACCTGAAATGTTGCTAACTCATTTTTGCAAATTATCTTAAAGCAGTAGAAAAAGCGTGCATGGCTGGAGCTTTAATACAGCACGTTAAATAACTGTAGAAATCAAAAGCAGCCGCTAAGGGAAAGCATGGAATCTCTTTGACAGCTACTTCTGCCAAACCCGGTAATTACCAAGACTCCAATAATACTGCGCGGGGGAGTGCCCCCAGGGGGAATGTAATGAGAGACTCTTCTGAATGTTGAATGAAGATGTGCAGTTACAGTACCTAAGCCAGGAGAGGAACTGGCCTCTTTGCTCTCCTGATAAGTGCTGCGTGCTATCACTTCATCCATTTCCTGCTCGGAAACCTGATTGTCAGCAGAAAGCACAAATTAGACGGTTTTATTTATTTATTTTTCCCCAATAAAAGTAGCCAGGACCAGAGTCAGAGGCTGAGCTCAGATAAAGAGGAAAATTGCAAGACCAAAGACTATGACCACCCTCTGAAGCAATAAACCAGGGCATATGACTAGTTATTATATCCATTAACAGCTATGTTAATGGATTGCTTCAAACACTGGATTCAAAACCAGACCTTCAGTTGATACTCAAGCTCATGAACAAAAGCACTCAATGCTGGTTACCAACAACATGGCTGACTTGTACCTCTCTCTGGAACACTCACTTCTCATTCTTTTTTTCCCTAAACTTAAAAATTTCAAAAAAAAAAAAAAATTTCAAACTTACATAAAATTTGCAAGAATAGCACCAGGATAGTATACTCTTCAACTAGACTCAGTTTTTTTTTCTTTAAACATTCCACATTCACACTCGTGCTTTATCTTCTCACTCACACACAACTTTTTACTAAACCATTTGGGAGTTAGTACCAGACATGATGACCCTTCACCTGTAAATAATTTAGTAAGTATCTCCTGAAAACAAGGACATTCTCTTAAATAATCTTGGTACTATTATCAAGTTCAGCAAATTTAACATTGATAAAAACGATAGTTGAATATACATTTCACATTCCTAAGACTATCCTTCAGAAATGCTACTCAAAGTGTGTCTTGAGGCTGGAAATAATTCACAGAAAGTTTAATGCCAGCCGGAGAGGAGATAAGGATTTTCCCTGAGAATGCAAATCAATACTCAGCTGCTTTCATCAACGTCTCGCGAGGTTTAAATGTCAAATGAAGTAAATAGTGTGCACAGTGATGTGACCGATTTATATTCTGGAGCAAGCTCCTTATCTGCGATGGGCCTTAGTGGACCGTCACCAACTTCTCTGCCTAGTAATGCTTTAGAGAAAAGGTTTTTTTGGGGGAGGGGTGTATTGGGCTATCCAGAATTCAAAATCCTGTCTATTTAGTCTCCTTTATATGTCTATTTATAATCCAAAATAATTCTGAGCCTTTGTCTTTCATGATATTGATAATTTGAAAGAAACTAGGCCAATCCAAACCCTCAGTTACAAGTTGTCCAACAGTTTCTTCATGCTTAGATTTAGATGATACCTTTGGGGGCAGAAAAACTACAGAATTATAAAAACAGTTTCTTTTTCGGTACATCACAGGATCAGTGTGTTTTGTAACTGATGACGACTCTGACCACTTGTTTAGGGTTTCAGCAGATTTCTCCACAGGATTTGTTGTGTTGTTGCCATTAATGAGTAATCTGGCAGGAGACAGTTTGAGACTGTTTTATCTTGCTTCCCAATATATTTCCACTCAATGGTTTTAGCATCATTGATTATTCTTGCTGAATCAGTTATTATAATGAAGTTTTCAAAAATAGTGAATTTATAATTCTCTTTTCCTTCTATATTTATTGGTGGCATGGTAAACTCATTGATTCCTCCACGCCCCCCTCCCACTCCACCAACAGTTGTTATCCATAACTGTAATTATTCACGGGAAGGTTTTAATTTTTTTAAATTTTCTTAATTTTTTTGTTTTTTTTGGACTGTGCCACATGGCATGCAGGATCTTAGTTCCCCAACCAGGGATCGAACCTATACCTTCTGCAGTGGAAGCAGAGTCTTAACCAATGGACCACCAGGGAAGTCCTACATGGGAAGGTTTTTAAAAAGCCTGATACATGATGAACTATGAGATTATTTTAAAAGCAACTACAGGACTTATACAGTTTTTTTTAAGAGGTAAAAATATTTTAAATGTAGGATAGGAATTCTGTGTATTAAAATAACATTTAGAATAAATAATATTTAGATAAGCACAGCAATCTGCCTTAAGAAGTAAATGAACATTTCTATACAGGATTCAGCATTATACTTTAACCTAACACATCAACCATCATCACATCAGGGCCTTTATGTAATAGTTTCTAATAGTTTTCACAGGAAATAAAACATGTACACACATGCACGCAGACATACATGCATACTCCCACACATACCTTCATAAACCAAAGAGTAATTCTGTATAAATGAGCCATTAAAAATGGCTGCAGATTTTTCTTGACATTAGACTTTGAATATTTGCAATTATTTTTGAGTGGGAGAAAAATGGTTGGGGTTTAAAACAAGTGAAAGATTTCCTGGATAACTGTAATCACACTGAAAGCCCCAGTGTCAATTAATAATGGACCTCTATTACTTTCTTCTACTTAATGTCAGCTAGAATCTGCCACACGAGCAGGTCCAAATCTTAGCTTGTCTAGACCTGGAGAGTTTGAATATTCCAATTGGGCGGCCACTGCTTCAGTCTTTATGAGAAACAGAAGAAAAGAAAATCCTCGTGGTATTTCTCTTGGAACAACATGAAAACTGAGGAAGCACATACATTTAGTATCAAAATGTACCATTGGCATGAAATGTTGGGATAAGTGGTACAAAAATACATTAAATGTAAAATGGAATCTTGACCAAAAGGAAAATATAGTATGATGTTACAACTAAGAACACTACGTTTACCTAGGAGGAAACACGAATCCAGTCAAACAAATACTGAAATTTGGTTTCTTGAACGTATCTCCAGCACCATCCTGACGACCATTTTACCACGGCTAGAAACACGAGTCAACCCGTATGTTCCACGGAATCATAGACCACCAGTTGACCAGGATTGCTATGCTTTGCACTGGAATGCCATTTTGATGTTTGATTGTACTGGCAAATTAGGCAGATGCTTTGGGGTGAGATTAGGCTGACCAACAAATCACGACCTGTGTGAGGCTGGAATGGATTTTGAAGTCAGGCATGCCTTGAAGCCAATAACTGCAAACCATGGAGAACTTAATTTTCTCTAATGTTGCTGAGGGATGGGCTGGGTCAGCAGTCATAGCTTGTTGGACTGTTTCCTAAGGTGAGAGGAGTGTGGCCATGAGGGTGTTGGAATCCAAGGGAGAACCCTAGAGGGACAGAGTTGAGACTGTGAGGCAAAGCAGGGTTGAAAGTGTCCCAGAGAGAGCTAGGGGGACAGCAGGGGGACACAGGAGAGCAGATTCCGAGGGAAATGCAGGACTATAGAACAGAAAGGAGAACCACAGGCAATGACAAGGAAAACAAATAGGAAAAGGTGGAAGCCGGATTTGATTTTCTATGAATGATATTTATTCAAGTAGCTTTTATGTAAGACATTTTTAAGAATTCTTGTAGGAGTTTCCTGGGTGGTCCAGTGGTTGGGACCTCACCTTCTGGTGAGGGGGAGGGTGTGTGTGTGTGTGTGTGTGTGTGTGTGTGTGTGTGTGTGTGTGTGTGTGTGTGTGTGTGTGTGTGTGTGTGTGTGTGTGTGTGTGTGTGTGTGAGGGCGTGTGGTGTGTGTGTGTGTGTGTGTGTGTGAGGGCGTGTGTGTGTGTGTGTGTGGGCGTGTGTGTGTGTGTGTGTGTGTGTGGAGGGCGTGTGTGTGTGTGTGTAGGTTCGAACCCTGGTTGGGGTGCTAAGATCCCACATGCCTCTAGGCCAAAAAAACAGAAGCAATATTGTAACTACTTCAATAAGACTTTAAAAAAAAAAAAAAACTTGAAGACAAGTGAAAACAACCTGGGGGGTGGGGGAAGTAGCGGGGCTGAGTTTGAACCAGCAATCAATGTCCAAGCAGCTTGACTGACATTTCTGTCCCAAAGCAAGGCACAGTCACAGCTTTGCAGTGGGAAACTGGACGGTGAGCACTTCCCAGGTGGCGCTAGTGGTTAAAGGACCTGCTGCCAATGCAAGAGATGTAGGAGACGTGGGTTCGATCCCTGGGTTAGGAAGATCCCCTGAAGGAAGGCACGGAACCCACTCTAATGTTCTTGCCTGGACAGTCTCACGGACAGAGGAGCCTGGTGGGCGGCAGTCCGTGGGGTCGCAGAGTCAGACGTGACTGAAGTGACTTAGCATGCTCAGCATGCAACTGGACGAATAACAAATGAACACTGCTGAGACAGTGAAAATGACCCCATAAAGTTACTGAAGAAATTTCAGGTGTGGCACATGGGAGAGCCTGCCAGGTCTCTTGGTACAAACTTCTTACTTGTCAACTAGCATAAGAGTCCATCCAGTGTAGCAGCCTGGGACCACTAAGGATGTAATCAAATAACTCTATGAATAATATCAAGGGGGTAGTAGCCACATGACAGGCATGGGAAGAGTTAGTGGTCTAAATGAGCATTCTGAGTTGTTGAAAGGTCAGATTTTGTAGGGGGGAGAAAAAAAGATTACCATGTTGAGACAAGCTGATTTAAGAGTTTTACCTGGAGTACTTAAAAACAACCAAAAACAGTTCTCAAAATGGGTTGAGTTGAACTTGCTAAAGTGTCCTGTGGTTAGCTTAAAAAATTAAAAGCAGTTGTCTAAGGAGAAGAGATACAACCAAGTAAACGGCATGCATGCATGCTAAGTCACTTCAGTCATGTCCAACTCTGCAACCCCATAGACTGTAGCCCACCTCTGTCCTCTGTCCTTGGGATTTCCCAGGCAAGAATGCTGGAATGGGTTGCCATTACCTTCTCCAAAGTAAACAGCAGAGGTCCCCAATACAGGGGCTATGATTATCTGCAAGTTAATATGGGGAACCAGGGTGACACTGATGCTGAAAGAAAATTAGTGGGCTCTTAAGCATTAATTTCACAAGTATTTTGCTCAGGTCAAGGATGGCCTGGACAGAGCATCAACTTCAATGCTTTCTGATTTTCTGGATGCAGAAACCTGAAAAGGCTAAGTATCTCACCAGAGATCAAACAGCCAGTAGGGGTTACTCAGAACCCTACCTTCCATACTTAGCACTCCCACCTTCCACTAAATTCACCAGTAACATTGTCAACATTTTCTAATAAAATGTTCTGTGTGTGAAGATGAAGAAGTCCAGATCAATAATTCATTTCCTAAGCGTTATCAGTTACCTTGGTCACTGGGTGGCCACAAGCTGATTCCCATCCCCAGCTGGGTGAACGGTCTCATCAAAGAGTCTGCATGGTCATAGGAACATGTGTGCCATTGCTACTGGACAAACAGCTGTCTTCTCATACTTAGGACAGTGTGAGATACTTCACCTTTGGATTAGGGTGCCGGCCGATGACCAGGCGAACAGGTCCTGGGGGGCATTTGCTCAAGATGGCGTGGACTTTGCTTAAAGCAGCATGGCGGACATTGACGGAGTTCACTTCCAGGATTTGATCTCCGCGGCTAGGGAGGATAACATGATCAACTCTCCGCAATAACAGTTAGCTTTTTACAAGACTTCCTTCTGGGAGTGGTTTATATAATACGAAATCTTTTCTGAATACTTTTAAGAAGCAAATGATATCCTTGCATCTTTGAATACATATAAAAAAGCAAAACCCTCATAAACACATTAGGTTTTAAACTGACAAAGACCATTATGGGTGTCTACCTGCATTTTCAGAAGTAGTAAAGTTAAAACTGATAATAAGGACAACAATGAAGGTTACTATTACTTGAACACGTATTGTAGGCCAAGTACTATAAAAAGAAATTTATGTAACAATGCTTTGACTAGGTATTATTATTCCTATTATGTGGATAAGGCCACAGGCTCAGAGAGGTCACCCAGATGTCACACACTGCTGAACTCAGGTTTGCCTACCTTTTGCTCATCAAGTGATAGTCCCTCGACCACCATCAGTTTCTTTTCCCCTACCATATTGAAATGATTATTGTAATATAATTTAAGAAGGAAATATCTGAAGCTCAAAGGTTACCCAATAATTTGTAAAAACGTTTCAGATTTGAACAAATGAGAAATTGGGGACAAGATGCCCATTTTGACTTGAAATTATAGGGAGAGAACTCAGTATGAGAAAACAAAGAGTCTTTATGTGGGGTTTGAAGAATGGTCATTTGGCAGGCTCGAGACATATGGAACCATTCAAGAAAGAAACATCATCTTGGGATGTCATTAAAGGATTTTTTTCCTTGGGTTCTAAAAGTATATTTTCTTTAATGTACTTTGGATGATTTGCTAAATTTTTTTTCGATATGGAAATTCACTCTGATGATTAACTAAAAACATAATCTATTAACAGGGCCTCAAAATGGCAACCTCAAGGAATGTCATTTTGATAATTCCTCAGCTGCTCAAGGACTTAAAAACTTAAGAGGGGAGAAAGATGATACTGTTTGCACAGTGCTTCATGAAATACGTGTACATTCTTGTGAAGTTTAGGTGGGCACAGACCCACTGCAATTACTATATAATAGAACACCGAAACCTCTCTTGTATAAACAGAATACCCAAGCTACAACTCAACTAGCCGAATTGAGAAATCAGACACGCAGTGATTTCAGACAGTAAGCATCTAGACATCACGTCTCAAAAAGGAATGAAACAACAGGAAAGGTTCGGGTGATTGTACTTAATAATAAAGGCCTCCTGTTCAAGGGCATGATCTTAGGACTCTCTTGTATCCAGCGGTTCTGAACCACTTTGAGTAGTTCCCAGCAGCTTATATGAATTCTATATAAATGTATATGAAAGTGAAAGAAAATATTTGGGTAATTATAGGTATCTACATAGACTTGTTTTGTGTCAAGTTTCTGAAACAACGTCTGAGTCCAAATAGAACAGAACTGGTAGGGGAAGCCAAGATCTGGAATTCTTGAACCAAACTTCATTTATCTTTTCATCTTTGGAGATGCTTTTGATTGTAATTCTAGCTACATGACCGCAAATAATATAAACATTTAGAATTTCACAAGGGAATGTAACAGGGCAGGTATCTTATGTATGTATTCACATATTCACAAACCCACCAGAACTCTAAACTCTCAGATTTACAACCAACCTCAGATTGCTCTCCATCTTGGCCACTGATCCTGGGGCAAGGCTGTGAATGTAGATGCCTGGAGGGCTGTTTTCTAGGGCCAGGCAGCAGGCACCAATGCCTAAGCCAACTCTGGGCTCTGTGGGAGGCATCATTGAAAGAAAACAAAATCAAAAGAAAGAAAGAAAAGGAGTATCAATAATTTGAAACTGCATTAATGTATACCTTGACCAATAACCACTTAGTTTTAGACCAGACTTAGGATATACATTTTACTTTTGTCAGTGTGAGCCACATTCTTTTAATGAAATGAGTCTATGGCAGAACCAGGGGCTAACTATGGACTGTGAATTATTTCATGGTCCATTCTCTTCTTAGTCTGAAGGGTCTTCTTTAATCTGTTTTTGGAAACAGGCAGAGTCCCAGTAACATTTTCTATTATGGATATACAACTTCAGCCTTTCTTTTGCCTCCCATTGATTTCTAGATTATTCAGTTCTTCATCATATTTCTACCACTGGAGGCAAAGATTAAAAGCAGTAAGATTTGGTGTTACCCAGGATTTTTAGTTACTGGTGTTAGCTATATTCTTAACTATATTCTTTCTTCTTGAAAATGTTATATTAGCCCTAGAATTCAGCTAGTCAGTGATGTTTTTAACATGAGTCTCTGACACACAGTGATTCATCCAGAGAGAGCTTTAAAAAACTGTGCTACTGTTAACTTTTCTTCACTTTAGTGAAATGACTAAGATCTCTCCTTTTGATCCTACTGTCCATTTAGAGAATGCCATATGTTGTTGGTAGCAGAATGTTCCAAAGAAGCAATTCATAGAAAAAGATATACAAAAAAAATGAACCTAAGAACAGATTACAAATTATGATTTGAGAGAATCTAACGGAATGAGGACAAGCTGGTATCACCTTTGTTGAGGGTTACTTCCATGACAATTCTGTCCTTGGGCCCGGGGGCCTTCCGACCCAGGGATGAACTGCCTTCATCGCTGCCCACTGCTGAGGTTCCCCCACTGGCATTGAAGTTTGGGGAGCTCGATCTGCTCATGTGTGTGGGTGTGGAGCAGGGCGTGAGGCTCGGGCTCAGTAACTTGGTGCGTACCGTTAAGACAAACAATCCACTCCGGATTTGCTGAGAAAACAGGAAGAAAGGCTAAAGCATTCAGGTTGTCCTTTTATCAAATGATGGGGAAAAAAAGAAACCAAACCCAAACCAGAATGAAATAAAGAAAGAAAAACAAAGATGATAAAGGAGGTCAGTAAGAATGTCCTTACCTTAAAGGTATGAATGGCTTCTTGAAATGTCAAGCCCTTGATTGGTATTCCATTTACATCTAGGATTTCATCCCCTAGTGACCAAATTTGAGAATTACATTAACATCAAGCTTTAGTTTACTGGAATCTAACTGCTTGGTCAGTATTAAATAAAATACCATAAAGTCCCTGATTTACAAGTCTTTAAGATGAATTTTATTGTTCCAATCTACTCTCATTAGCTTAGCTCCAAGGAATGTCACAAAATGTGACAATAAATGACATTGCATGTCATTCTGCGATAATTCTCTATTTTCACCTTTAATTAAAACAACTGTGCGAAGCATCAAGATCTTGCTCTCTTGCCACTATCCAGTATGATAATACATGTTCTACATTTAGAAATCAAACTACAAAGACTGAATTCCTACCCTTTTGCTTCAAACCCACTGGTGGAGAAGTACAAACACCCATAACATGTGTGAAGCCAAGCCTGTATTTTCAGGAAGACGTGGTGTGTGAAAAGCGGCTTAAATGACAAGAGACAAGGAAACACAGGAGATGTTATTTAGGAATGGCAGCCTCACATCTACGTGCAGCCCCAGAGTCTAGATGCTTGGTCTTGATGGTGTTCAAGGGTCTCAGTCAGTAAGCTGGCAAGTCATTATACACTTCTATCTAAGAGATTGGTGTAGCCTAATATCACATTTCTTTCTCTCGCTCTTGCTCTTGTTCTCTTTCTCTCTCAAACTATCCTGAACTCATCTTCAACTCCAAGAAGGCACAGTCAGGTCATTTTTCAAGTTGTTGATAGTGTCTGCTGGGAACATCACAGAGCTTGGACATCCTCTTGACTTAACGCAAGTTTCCGGCTTTGGACTCCTGTGTCATGGTCTATTTTTTGGGATAACAGTTCATCAAAAACACTACAAAGGTGCACAAGATGAACCTTGCACAGCAGTATGGTACAGAAGAGGAACTCCCTTATAACAAAGTACAAAGCAGCCTATGAACACACATTTTCACCTCTCACGGACAGCTGATCCCAGGAGTGCACGGGGTATTCCATTAAAGGAACCCCGTACACAGGTTTAAAAAGGCAAGCAGTACCGAACCCATGTGTTATGTGCCTTTTCTGTAATTGCAATTACAGATGTTGCAAAACAAGGGAAATAATCTGTTTAAAAATCACCTGGCATAACCAAGACTCAACTAGGTGAGGTTTTTGGTTTGTTTCCACCTGGGAAAAGGGTAGAAACATTAAAATGATCACTCATGCTCTTAAAAATCTTTAAAGATTACTTAAAAGACAGATCAATTCAACAGGTTAATGGAAAAAAAAATCCATTCTGATGACCTCTATTTATTGTAAGTGAATACATACGAAAATATAGTATTTAGGAGAAGCAAGTGCTATTAACCTCTCCTGTCGATTTTTTTCCTGCCGTTTTGCCCCATTCTACTAGCACTGCAGGATGAATTTCAATCAAACGAACACATGGCACATGCATTATAAAAATGCTCCGCTAGAATTTTACATTGTTGGGAAACGAGACACAAATACCACCTGGGAGTTAGCCCTTCCTCTGAGAAAGAAATAAATATTCTGCCATTAAAATGTGAAGCCTGGTCATGGCTTATCATTAGCACACAGACTTCTGGGATCGCTCTGCCTACAAAAAAGGAGATTCCAATTTATTCTTATCAGTTTAGAAGAAATAAGCTGGTTAAACACAACATAATTGGACCAACTGAACTGAACGGTCACAGCATTTTTGAAGGTAACTAGTAATAGTATGATTCCATCATTCCATGCAGGAAGTATATTAATAAGGAGGAGAAAAAAATCAGGATTCACAAACAAGTTCTGGGGATCTAAGGTACAGACTGGTGCCTGTAGTTATTTAACGAGACTGTGTTATATACTTGAAAATAGTTAAGAAAGATGTTAAATGTTTTTACCATGTGCACATACAGTAGTTCAATATGTGAGGTGATGGAGGTATTCATGAACATTGTTTGGCAATCATTTTGCACCTAAGTGTATAAAATTATCATGTACACCTTCAATGCACACAGTTATCAATTTAAAAAAAAAAGTGCTTGTCTAGTATGTTTAGGTGTGTCAAAAATGGTAGGTGCTATGGGGTTGGTGAAAGATGTTTATGTACTCTAGCCCCGAGCAAGAATGCACTGCAAATACTCAGGAAATTTTCAAGGCAATTTCAAAGATCAAGGGGACAAGACAGACATTTAAAAACCCAAACAAAGATATCAAGCCACTTCTCACATAATGTCTCGTGTAATCCTCACAACAATTCTTCAAGGTAGGTATTCATATCCCAAGTTTACAAGAGAAAAAAGTGAAGCTTAGGTTACGTGAATTGTCCAAGGTCCTGAGTGAGTACTTGGGCTGGATTCAGCCCAAGTCTACCCAACTACCAAGCCCAGAGCCGTAGCCGCTGAGGCATTTGCTTCACATCTTGCCAGGGGGCAGATTCTCCTAGAATCAGAGGTCACTGAGGCCCACCAGGAGGTTCTCTCCTACCTTCTTTAAGTCTTCCATCCTCTGCAGCAGATCCATTTGGGAAAATGGTCTTGACAAAAATCCCCATCTGTCCTCGAATGCAGTCTCGACCTCCAGCAATGCTGAAGCCAAGACCCTGGATGCAGAGAAGATGGGGGTCCAGGCTGTCAGTGCACTTCTTCACTGAGGGCATCCCCAGTGTAGTATTTAACTCAGAGTTGAGCTAAAGTGAAAGTGTTAGTTGCTCAGCTGTGTCCGACTCTTTGCCACCCCATGGACCGTACCAGGCTCCTTTGTCCATAGGATTCTCCAGGCAAGAATACTGGAGTGGGTTGCCATGCCCTTCTCCAGAGGGTCTTTCTGACCCAAGGATCAAACTTGGGTCTCTGGCATTGCAGTTGGATTCTCTACCATCTGGAGCCATGAGGGAAGCCTGTAGAGTTGAGTCAGTAGCTGCAAATTCATGTGTTCCCCTCACCATGACCCTCCTCAGATCCACTTGCATTATGCTAGCTATGCATTATATTAAAGGCTGAAAAGTTTTAGGTAAACACATGAAATTGACATTTGACAATCTTTGGATCTCCAAAGATGTCAATTTCACATGGCTCAATTAATAACTCATAGCTGTGCAGGGGCCATATTTGTTTTATTCTTTTATTTTTGTATAATATCAAATTGATATCAAAATGGCTATTTTGATATTCATATAACAAATTATTTGTTTTTATTCCTCTTATGATAATGGAAATGCCATGAAATCCATTCAATTCATTTAGGGGGTATTCTCTGAAGTGGCAAGGTCCAATTTTCTTTCAGTAGTGGTACTAACGGGGCATGTACCCCACCCTTGATGGCGTCCTAGCTGCCAGGTGATGACTCCTGAAATCATAAGGGTAAAAAGGGTTTGATGATGTCACCTGCAGGCCCATGGGAAAGGATGCCAGGGTGTCCACTCAAATCTACCCAAAGGCCACTTACTTGATTCTTCTTTATACCTTTTGCCTTATTTTATGTAAAAACAACACTAAAAAGGAATCGTTTAAAAAATATATATACTAGCATTTACCTAGAGGGCAAAACCATACACAGAGAAGAGCTCACCTTGCCCTTTTCTTTGTACAGCCCAATGATGGAGATAACTGACGGGCGAATGAGTCTCCAAGGAGATTCCACCTGAGTTGTGCTTAGCGAGCGAGTGGACTTCTTCACAATGTGGTATTCCTAAAAGCCAGCACATGAGGTCAGAGACTGTCTCACTTATCCTGCTGCGGTCCCTGGTATAAAAATGTACTCAGATTTGGAAAACCTCAGTTGTCTTTTGTGTTAGATGGCCGTTGGCCTGTGGTCCATACCTGGTCCAGTGGGTTAAATAAAGCTTATTATAAAGCACATTGGAGGAACGGCCCCAACTGTGATGGACTGCCATGTCTTCTTTCCCCACATAAACAGCCTAGGCTGCTCCTTCCTCGAGCCTACTCCACATATCCTAGTTCTTTCTTTCTGGAGCAGAGTTAGGGACTGGAAACCAAGTGGCCTTGGAGATGTAGAATGACCATCCTCTGGTTAGGTTCGCCATTGGAAGTCACCCCTGCCCCCACTCCAAGTTCACAATCATGGTTAGAAAGTAGTTCATCATTTTAAGCTCAATTCACTCACTCAAAACTCAGCAAGCTTTTGTTTCTTATAAAACCCAAACCACAAACCCAGACAACTGTTATTCCATATAAAAAAAATCCCTCTGAGAGACTGCAGCAGCTTCAGCTCTGATCCCTCACATTTGGAAAATAAAATACGTTTCCACAAGCCACACTTTCCCTTCCTGGCACGCAGCAGCTCAAAATCTTGATCTCTTTTCCCTTTCCATCACCCACCAAGTCCATGTGTGTAAGCAGTGTAGACCATTGATAACATAAACAAGAGAGTGAATGAATCTATTGCTAAAGCGCTGAGACAATCTAGCTCCTTGCTATTCTTTTTAGAATGATACATTTCTTAAATGACACAGATATTCTAGCATAAACAACAAAATCATTTCATGTTTAATATGAGAAAAGAGACACTAGAAAATAGTTTTTATCCTTAATCAGCATATTCTACATTCGAAGGTAGAAATGAGATCTGCTAATGATATTTTCGTATTCCTTGCAGCTTAGAACAACTATATCTTGCAGTTTTACAAAATATCTGTCAGCTATGTTGGCCTCCCAGCCTCTGATTCATTAAAAAAAAAAAAAAAAAGATGTTGGCTTGGCAAGGTTACCACCCTTTTACCAAAACTATTATGGAAATACTTTGGCCACCTAATGTGAAGCGACTCGTTGTAAAGACCCTGTTGCTGGGAAAGACTGAGGGCAGGAGGAGAAGGGGACGACAGGATGAGATGGTTGGACGGTACTGTTGGCTCGATGGACATGAGTCTGAGCAAACTCTGGGAGCTGGTGATGGACAGGGAAGCCTGGCGTGCTACAGTCCGTGGGGTCACAAAGAGTTGGACACAACTGAGCAACTGAACTACAACAACAATTACGGAAATGGCCAGGCAGAGACCTTGAATATAAAGGTTCATGTGCAGACTCACAAGGGAACTCTTTCTCTGATCAATAACCTCCAGCAGCGCCTTATTCCGTGTGCCCTTCAGGAATCAGAGGCCAGCATGCTTCACTATTCTCCTGAAGAGTTTCAGGGGTCTCACTGCACTTTTAGACTTCTGTCATCCCATTTGGCAGCCATGAGCCACCTGTGGCCATCTATATTTAAATTAAGATATATTAAAGTTAAAAATGTATTCCTCAGTCTCTCTAGCCACTTTTCATGTGCTTAAAAGACACATGTGGCTACCATATTGGGTAGTATAGACATAAAACATTTCCATCACTGCAGAAAGCTTTATTGGATAGCTCTAATCTAGACAATACTTTTTAGTGGAGGGAGGGTAGGAGAGAGAAAGACAAAGAGAGGAGAGAGGAAGGGGCTTCCCTGTGGTTCAGTGGTAAAGAATCCACTGCCCATGCAGGAGATGTGGGTTCGATCCCTAGGTCAGGAAGATCCCCTGAAGTAGGGAATGGCACCCACTTCAATATTCTTGCCTGGGAAATCCCACGGACAGAGGAACCTGGTGGGCTACAGTCCATGAGGTCACAAAAGAGTAGAATGTGACTTAACGACCAAACAGCAACAACAAACCTTAAAAACTAATCAATAAAAGTGGAAGGAAGGAAAGAAAGAAAGGCAAATCCTGGGAGAAAAAGAAAAAGGCAGAAAAAAGAGGTCAGAAAAGAAAGAACAACTTAAAGAGGAAAACATAGCTTCTTCTTTAAAATCTTTCATTTGAAAGATTTCAGCTTGCGTTTCTTGGTTCCTAGAAGCCTGCTCTTTTGTTGTAGTTCAGTCGCCAAGTCGTGTTCAACTCTTTGCAGCCCACTAGGCTGCAGCACACCAGGCTTCCCTGTCCCTCACCATCTCCTGGAGTCTGGAAATAGATAATTTCCGGGTATAAATACAGTCAGGTTTCCTCATGAGTCAGTTAAGAAATCGGCACCTTAGTGCTGGACATCCTTGGCCAGGACAACAGTAGACCTGCTCTCATTGTCTGCACTAACCAAAAGTCTGACAATGTGGCTCTCCGACGGCTTCTTGATCTCCCTGTTGATCCAATCCCCGTGGATCATGCTGCCCAGGACACACACCTGTCTCCAGACACGGGTTTTAACCAGGCCTCATGCAAGTTTTCTGCTCTGCTTTTTCTCACTGCCCCAACTCCAGCTGCCCTTGGTGGATTCAGCACAAGACAGCCTAATCAGCAGGGGCCTCTGAAACACGGGCACTTTCTAATTTTGTTGGTCTGGCCAAACTCCCTGCACAGTGATTCTGGAGTATCACTGGGAACTAAATACCCAACCTCTTTGGGATTTAGCTACCCTATCCGTAAAAATGCGAGACACCCAGAGCAAGAGCCCAACCCAGACGACCTGAGCTAGGTCTCCTAGAACTCTAATGCCTGCGTCTCCATGCACTTAGGGCATCACAACTATCACGCCCTCCTCTTCCCATCTCTGCTTCACTGAGGCCTGGGGACCCGATACCAGCGACTCCTCTCGAGTGCTCTGGCTGATGGTGCCAGGACTGGAAGAACACTCCACAAGTTCCCAGAGACTGAGCCTGCTTCCGACTTGGTTATGAGACATCTACCAGTGTTGACTGGGCTGAGGGTGATGAAGTTGAGGGGAGCCCCTGTGCAGGGTTACACAGGGTTACAGAGTCCCGAGCTCTGGTGGGGACGGACTATGAACATCCCCACACCCCTCACCCCCTCTTCAGTCTCTTCTGACCTTGGCTGTTGGAGCCGTTACTGTCTAAGAGGTAGGATCCAGGCACACACCACAGCCACCCCCCTCCCTCACGTGTCCACACCCACCTACCCACCAGGCTATGCCGACACACGACACACCCACTAAACAAGAGACGGTGGTTCACCACAGACCGTGAGGCGCCATTGTCTCCTGGCAGGGGAAGCGGCTCTCGTTTCCAAAACACACAGTAGAAGAGAATCGAGATTTTGAGATCCAACAAGGGATTGATTTTTTTTTTTTCCTTCTTTTCTATTTCCAAATATTAAGCTGACTGTTCTCTAGCCTCCCTGGATAGACCTTACTGTCTACACTCTATCTCTTGTCCTAAATACTTCTGGCCCTCATACGCAAACAGGTCTTCAGAACATGAAGCTCCTGCTGGCCTCGGAGAGAACAATTGAAAACCTGGAGACCCAGGGTTCGAAACATGCTCTTCTGCCCCTAGCCAAGTAGCTGTGACTGGATAAGAAAGTCAGGGGCTCCACAGTGCTGTACTACCTGTGATGTGCCCGTCGAGTCCAGCAGCTGGGGAAGGGAATGCTTCCGGCCATCTCGGGAGACCTCTAACATCCTGGCCCGGGGGTCACCATGTCGCACCATCAGTTCATTATATTCTTCAACAGACTCTAGACGGTGTACACCCCCTTGAAAAAACAGAGGGAAAACACGACTAGATATAGAATGAAGAGAATCTTATGAGCATGCACAGGTATAAATTTGTTGCATTTACACCCACATTCATGGTTGCTCAGATGGCCTGGTGGCCAATACTTTCAAAGCACCTGGCTCATCATGTTCTATTGTCAAGTTCTGCATGAGCTTGGTGTGTGTTGAGGCCGTAATGCCAGATTCTGAAGAAAGTGCTAGTTTTTGAAGTGCCCAGTTTGGATAAAGGGCAATGTATATATTTAATCCAACTAAGATGTAGCTATGGTTGATAAGGCAATAAACAGTGGTGAGAATGCTATCAGTGGATGGCTTTTTAGTAATGGAAGAATATCACTTTGTGATTGGTAGTAGATGCTTGGGGTAGATGCTTTTTTTCATGTATAACAATGGACATTTAAACAAACTTTTAGTTAAAGTATAACTTACAGAAAAGTGCACAAATCACTAAGTGTACATACCATTCCATGAAATTTCACACAATAAACCTGTCAATAAACAACATCCAGACATAGAATATCACCAGGTCTCCAAACCCCTTTTTGTGCCACTAAACACTGCTCACCAAGGGTAGCCATTATCCCGACTTCTAACATCATAGATTGTTGTTGTTTCGTTGCTAAGTCATGTCCGACTCTTGGCTACCCCATGAACTATAGCCCACCAGGCTCCTCTGTCTATGGGATTTCCCAGGCAAGAATACTGCAGTGGGTTGCCATTTCCTTCTCCAGGGGATCTTTCTGACCCAGGGATCAAACCTGTGTCTCCTGCTTGGCAGGTGGATTCTTCACCACTGAGCCACCTGGGATGTCCAACATCACAGATTATTTTTGTCTATTTGATATAAATGAACACATACAACATGTTAGTTTTGAATCTGGCTCCTTATTCTCAGTATCTGTGAAATTCCATCATGTTGTTGCATGCCAATAGACTGTTCACCCTATTTTTGCACACTATTTCATCATATAAACATACCACGATTTATCTATCCATTCTATTGCTAATGGACATTTGATTTTTTTCCAGTTTCAGACATAAAATAAGGGTCAGGAAACATTTTTCTGTAAAGGCCAGATAGTAAATGTTTTAGGGTTTATCAGTCACAAATGGTCTCAGCATACATTCTTTGACTTTTTCTAGATGCATTAAAAATGCAGAAAGCATTTCTATCTGTGGGCCATACTAATACAGTTGTGGGTGGTAGTCTGCTGAGCCTGATCTAGAATATACTGTTAGACATTATGTGCGTGTTGTATCTGTTGGATCTATCTAGAATGAGAGTGGCTGGGTTACAGGCATGCATTCCCTTTCACCAAGTGGGATCATCAGGGTGCATTACAGCTTGTTATACTTCCTAGTGCCAGTCTTTCTAATTTTAGCCACTCTGCTGGAGTGGATAATAATAGTATTTCACTGTGGTTTTTCATTTACGTTTCACTAAGGACTAATGGAGATCAAACTAAAGGAGATGAAACCAGTCAATCCTAAAAGAAATCAGTCCTAAATACTCATTAGAAGGACTGATGTTGAAGCTGAAGCTCCAATACTCTGGCCACCTGATGTGAAGAGCCAACTCATTAGGAGAGACCCTGATGCTGGGAAATATTGAAGGCAGGAGGAGAAGGGGACAACAGAAGATTAGATGGTTGGATGGCAGCACCGACTCAATGGACATGAGTTTGAGCAAGCTCTGGGAGATGGTGATGGACAGGGAAGTCCGGTGTGCTGTAGTCTTTGGGGTCATAAAGAGTTGGACATGACTGAGCAACAGAACAACAAAGGACTAATGAGATTGAGCTTCTTTTCAAATATTCATTGACTGTTTTTCTTTTTTAAGATTGTAAACAGGCTGTTCGAGTCTTTTGCTCTTTTTTCCCTTATTCCTTTTTCAATTGGGCTACTAGAAAATTTTACATTTTTTTCCTCTGCTCATTCTTTTGTTGGGTTTTTCTCTGTTCATTTACAGGAATTTTATTTTTTACTATTAATATATTTTGGATATGAGTCCTTTGTGGAATCTATGTATTACAAATATCTTTTCCATGTCTGTGACTTTCATTCTTTCAGTGGTATATTTTTTGATAAACAAAAGTCCATGATTTTAATGTAGAACAACATATAATATTTTCCCTTTATGTTTGGCACACCTGTATCTTTTTTAAGGGGCTTTCTTGGTAGCTCAGCTGGTAAAGAATCCACCTGCAATGCAGGAGACTCCAGTTCGATCGGTGGATTGGGAACACCCCCTGGAGAAGGGAACAGCTACCCACTTCAGTATTCTGGCCTGGAGAATTCCAGGGACTGTATAGTCCATGGGGTCAGAAAGAGTCAAACACGACTGAGCAACTGTCACATCTTGTTTAAGAAATCATTATAGTAATGATTGCTAAAGACATCTTTATCATACATAGTTTAGTCACTAAGTCGTGCCCATCTCTTTGTGACCCTGTGGACTGCAACACACCAGGTTTCCCTGTCCTTCACTATCTCTTGGGAGTTTGCTCAAATTTATGTCCACTGAGTCACTGGCTGAGTCATGACTATCTAACCATCTCATCCTCTGCTGCCCTTTTCTCCTTTTGCTTTCAATCTTTCCTAACACCAGGGTCTTTTCCAGTGAGTTGGCTCTTCACATCAGGTGGCCAAAGTGTTGGAGCTTCAGCATCAGTCCTTCCAATGAATACTGTGGGTTGATTTCCTTTACAATTAACTGGTTTGATCTCCTTGCAGTCCAAAGGACTCTCAAGAGTCTTTTCCAACACAACAGTTCAAAAGCATCAATTCTTTGGCACTCAAACCTTCTTTATGGTCCAACTCTCATATCCATGGATGACTACTGGAAAAACCATAGCTTTGACTAGACAGACCTTTGTCAGCAAAGTGATGTCTTTGCTTTTTAATACGCTGTCTAGATTTGTCAAAGCTTTCCTTCCAGGGAGCAAGTATCTTTTAATTTCATGGCTGCAGTCACCATCAGCAGTGATTCTGGAGTCCAAGAGAATGAATAAAATCTGTTAACTGCTTCTACTTTTTCCCCATCTATTTGCCATGAAGTGATGGGATGGGATGCCATGATTTTTGTTTTTTGAATGTTGAGTTTTAAGCCAGATTTTCTACTTTCCACTTTCACCCTCACAAGGGAATCTTTAGTTCCTCTTCACTTTCTACTATTAGAGTGGTATCATGCATATTTGAGGTTGTTGATATTTCTCCTGGCAATCTTGACTCAAGCTTGTGATTCATCCAGCCCGGCATTTCACATGATGTACTCTGCATAGGAGTTAAATAAGCAGGATGACAATATACAGGCTTGATGTACTCCTTTCCCAATTTGGAACCAGTCAGTTGTTCCATGTCTGGTTCTAACTGTTGCTTCCTGATCCTGCACACAGGTATCTCAGGAGGCAGGTATGTTGATCTGGTATTCCCATCTCTTTGAGAATTCTTCACAGTTTGTTGTGATCCACACAGTCAAAGGCTTTAGCACAGTCAGTGAAGCAGAAGTTCATATTATGTACTATTTTAAAATAGGATAGTTTAAGGGACTTTATCTAAAAATTTTTATTTATTTTAAATTGAAGTATATTTTTATGTATGATATAAATTATACATGTATCATACAGTGTTTAACAATCATTAAAGATTATATTCCATTCATAGTTATTATAAAATATAGGCTATATCCCCTGTATTATACAATATATCCTACATATAAAACTATGTAGTTTGCTTTGTACATAATAGCTTGTACCTCTTAATCCCCTACTCCCCCTCTCCTCTCCCCTCATCCTTCTCCCCAATGGTAATCACTAGCTTGTTCTCTGTATCTGTGAGTCTGCTTCTTTGTTTGCTATATTCACTGGTTTGTTGTATTTTTTAGCTTCTACATATAAGTGGTATCATACAGCACTACCTTTGTCCGTCTGACTGCTTTTACTCAGCTTAATACCCTCCAAGTCCCTCCACGCTGCTGCAAATGGCATCCTTTCACACCTTTTTTATGGTGGAGTAATATTACACACACACACACACAAACACACCACATCTTCCTTATCCATTCAGCTGTTGATGAACATTCTAGTTGCTCCCATATTTTGCAACTGTAAAGTAATGCTGTTGTGAACACTGGGGTGCATGTATCTTTTTGAATTAGTGTATTTAGTGGTTTTTTTTTTTTGATACATATACCCAGAAGTGGAACTGGTGGGTCATATGGTAGTTCTATTTTTAATTTTTTGAGAAACAGCCATCCTGTTTTCCATTGTGGCTATGTCAGTTGATATTCCTACCAACAGTGTATGAGAGTTTAAAGTCTTTAATCTTAAATGATGGATCGATTATACTGAATGTAGTTACAATCACATTACAATGTTTACATTATGCACCATATATATGTGTATATTCATGTATATGTATGTATATAACTATATATACATATAGATTCTTTGAAATACCAAATTCTTCTATTTAATATCTCAGTTGATGACTTAAAATTTTAATTTATCTAAAAATTTCTCAGGAAGTTTTTCATGGAATAAAATAAGATGATTCTGTACTCTTTTAAAAATAATATATTGATGAGTTTTTAACAATGATGAAAAGTTAGAATGGTGCTGATAGTTATATTATAATGGACATCACTAAAGGCCTGGTTTTTCAAAAGCTACATATTAACTTCGTGACACATATTTCAGGTTTTCAAACATCTGAAATTCCTTTGCAATCAAAAGAAAAATTTTCATTTAAAAAGATTACAGACCTAAGGCATTAACATGGATAAATCAAAAAATACCGAAGTTAAAAGGGAACCCTACTGGCAAAAAAGGAGGTATGAAGTAAAGAAAACTCTGGTTAGAATATCAGGAAAAATGTTCCATGAAATCACTTCAGTCATTTTGGAGCCAGACGGGCCAAAATCTTAGTGGAAATGGTTGGAACCTCTTTAGAGAACCTCCTTAATAATTCATGACTTAATAACTCATGGCCAGATTAATCTATTTTGGCATGCTTACTCATATGAACAAGATTTATTAGAAGAAAATTCCTTTTGAGCTGACAGGGAAGCACTTGCCATCAACAGAAGAGAAACCACATACGGTAGTGTCTGTAGATAATATACTGATATGTGAATACCAGAGTGACTCGCTTACGAAAATATGAAATAAATATCCAAGCTTACAGGACCCAGAAATTAGGAAGTGAGCACATTAAAATCTCCTGTATTCAAATGTCTTTAGACTGAACATATTTCAAAGCACTGAATGAAGAACCAATTCCTTAAGCCTCTTTAACATGCCTCCAAATTACTTTTCCAGTCTTATCTCCCACTACCTTGCTTGGTGAATTCATTGCTCCAGCCTGTGAATTCTCAGAGGGGAGCATTTGTCCTCCACCCACATCCGTCCCCAAACTGGGGAGCATATAAATATCACTTAAGTTTCCCCCAAGTTTGCCTGCACCATCACCTCCCATGCCAAGAATCTCCTCTCCCCCAATCTTTCTGCTGGACTGAATCATGGTTGTGGCTGGATTATTGTATCTTTCAGACAGCTGAGGCAGAAAAACAGTTGCCAAAAACTTCTCTAACCCATTTTTCCACCCCCATTGTCCCAAAATATTTCTCATGCATTTTGTCCCAAGTCTAGACCCTGGTTTTCCTCCTCTTATGTTCTGCCCAGTCCTGCCAGTGTACTGGCTTTCCTTCATCCTGCCCACTCTGGATGCCTCCCCCAGGCACCACAACTCAGAAAGACCTCAGTCTTCACAACTTTCGTGCATACTTCATCATGACCTGCAACTTGAGAATCTTCCTGTCTGAACGCATTCAAGCATCTTCCCCCCTTGAGAGTGGAATGAGAACAATGATGTGAAAATGACAACGATGAACGCGATATTAACCATAACAGTGATGACAGAGGCAGCCACCACGTGGTGAGGGCCTATCGCAGCCACATTTTGGAACGGCAGTGCCACATGCGTTCTCTCTACTGGAACTCTCAACAAGGCCAACTTAGAAGGCACTCACACTGATGTGCACAATACATGTACATTACAACCCTCATCTCATCGGTGAAAAAGTTGAGACCCAGAGAAACCACCTGTTCCAGGTCACACAGCCAGTAATGGCAGAGCTGGGAACTGAACACAGCCTTTCCTGACTTCGTACACGTGCTCCTTCTACTATATTTCCTTGTTATGGCCTTGTGGAAAACACAGGAAGAGAAGGCGGCATGCATCTGTGGCAAACAATAGCCAGTTCTGGATTTAGTACTCAGTTGAATGTCCTGCATAGTTTAAATCAATAGTACGAATGTGTAAAGTCAAGGATCTGAAAGGTCATCAGCTAGGATCCCCTCCCCACATCATAAACCCCCAGTCTGGGGAATAGAATTCTCTCTATGACCCTCAGGAAGCTGAGGGGTGGTGGGAAGAACTCTTGAGGGCAGACTGAATGAGCGACCTTTGGGATCCCCTTAATTTCTCTGGTTACATCCATAAAATGAGGAATGTGACTACACTGGTTTCAAAGGTCACTGTATTTTCCTAGAACTCTTGTGAGCCTTCCCCGGCAACTGTTTATAAGGTGCTGAACAGACAGCTGACCTCAAGACCTCCTCCCCTGCCCAAACACACAGGATTTAAATGTATTCCTCAGAGAGCCCCAGTAGATCCTCGGGGCTGAAGGGGAGCTGGTCGTTTTCTCCCTGTGAGGACTATCAGCCTGACCTTTCTCTTTGGTCTTATTAACCTCTGGTCATTACACTTTTTGTTACAAACCCATGCCCTAATAGTCATATATGACACTACCTAATTATTCTGAGTTATAAATAGAAAGCAACTCATTTTGTTACTCAGGTTTTCTTGTTTTTAAATGGATGTATATTATCCTAAATCTGCCACCTTACCTGAGAAGAATAGAGGGGGAGGCAATGTGGGCTGGAGAGGCTCTTGGTTGGCAGTCATAGACACCACCCTACCCCTCCACTGATGTGGGCAGCAGAAAGATGAAATTGACCTATTGGGGGGATGGTAACACACCAGGCTTTGTGCAAGGTGCCTTTATGTGTGCTTTTGTTTTGTTCCTATCTGTTCAACCTTTTCAAGTCGGGACTATCTTCTCCTGTGTTAGGTGAGAGAGGAAGTTTACAGAGGTTCAACAACCAGCCTGAGGTCACAAGGTAACTTAAGAGCTGATGGGTAAACTTGATTCCACCAAGCTTCCAAACTCTTGCTTTTCCTGTTAGGCCGGATGCCCTTCACAGGTGGGTAGCCAAGGGGCAGTTTCACCATCAGACCAGCAGACACAGTGCTGAGGGCCCAAGCCAATCTTAGGGGCCCACAAAAATGTCTTCTTTAAAATTCAGGAGGAAAAAAAAAAATGAACATAACAGTAACTAATAGATGATAATGAATCGAGCTTGTACCTTTATATCAATCCATCCATAAAATATAATTTTTTTTCCCTCTTGTTTTGTAGAAAAAGTTTGTCGAGGTGAAAGTGCCTCAGACATTGTCATAAGAGTCACAATGTGTCCACACACAGTCTCTGACTTTCTTTCTCAGGGCCTAGGCCAGCTGCTAGGAAGATGTGCCCAGGAAACATCAGATCTCTTTGTTACAAAAGCTACAACTAAGTCCCACTGGCCCCTCCATTTAATTGAGATGCACATTTGATACTTAAAAAAAAACAAAAAAACCCCAGTTCTTTGCGCCAGGTTCTGGTGGGCCAGCGGTTTGGGGAATAGGTATGTTTGCTGGAAAGATAGGCCATCAGGAATATTCCACAGAGAAAGGGTCGCCTGAAGTAAATGAACCAAACACAACAGGAAATTTACATTTAAGCAGAGACAAAGAGAGATGTTGACATTCCCTTCATTATGACTCAAATGAAAATACTCATGTGGGCAGCCAGGCTGAAGGCAGTTATGCCTGGGGCATGCACCATCAAAAACAAAACAATTTGGAAGTTTTACGGAAAAAAGATGGTTAGATAGCATCACCGCCTCAATGGACATGAATTTGAGCAAACTCCAGGAGATGGTGGAGGACAGAGGAGCCTGGCGGGCTACAGTCCATGGGGCTGCAAAGACTCGGACACGATTTAGTGACTGAACAAAAACAAAAGAAAAAAAGGCTCATCATGCTAATAACCTTATCTTCCCACTCCTGAGGCCGGAAGCTCCCAATCAGGCAGGCAAAGAGTCCACTTACCTGACAGGCGACTCTTGAGCTTCATCTTACTGCTGCCTTGTTTAGGACTTTCCAAGTTCCCCTTGGATTCCTCGGGGCCGCATGCATCGTGGGGCTCCTCTGTTCCAGGCATCTGAAATGCAGAGAGCACAGAGTTGACAGGAGAGGCCAGCCCACATTCACTTATGCCATTTCCTCCAAGATCTTTACCTCAAGGCTCAAGGAGCATCAGTACAGGTGTCACATGAGAAAAAAAGTTCATGGGATCAAAGCACAGCCCTTCAGATAATCTGGAACCACAAAGCCTCATGCTGACAAGACAAGTTCCTCCTCAGCATGAATCTCACTACACAGGATAGAACCAGTTCAGTTCAGTCGCTCAGCCATGTCTGACTCTTTGTAACCCCATGGGCTGCAGCACACCAGGCTTTCCTGTCCATCACCACCTCCCGTAGCTTGCTCAAACTCATGTCCATTGAGCCAGTGATGCCATCCAACTATCTCATCCTCTGTTGTCCCCTTCTCCTCCCGCCTTTAATCTTTCCCAGCATCAGGGTCTTTTCTAAAGAGTCAGCTCTTCGCATCAGGTGGCCAAAGTACTGGATTTTCAGCTTCAGCCTCAGTCCTTCCAATGAATATTCAGGACTGATTTCCTTTAGGATGGACTGGTTGGATCTCCTTGCAGTCCAAAGGACTCTCAAGAGTCTTCTCCAACACCACAATTCAAAAGCATCAGTTCTTCAGTGCTCAGCCTTCTTTATGGTCCAACTCTCACATCCATACACGACTACTGGAAAAACCATAGCTTTGACTAGACGGACCTTTGTTGGCAAGGTTTCAAACTGGACAGGGCCCCTGGGGTCATGCTGTTTCTTGAGAAGGAACATGAGTTTGAACGGACTCAAGGAGATAGTGAAGGACAGGGAAGCCTGGGGCACTGCAGTCTATGGGGTCACAGAGAGTCAGACATGACTTAACGACTGAACAACAACAGGTCAACGGGATATTCCATGTGCCATATGCCTGTGAGAAACAAACGACAACCTCAAAGTGCTGTGGCTTCTGCTAAGCCCCACCAAGACTTCATACCAAAAGGACCTGCTTTTCTGTCTATAAAACCTTCCATTTCGTACAGAGCTTCTTTCTACTTTCTAGACAGGATGCTGCCTGATAAAAGAATTGCTGAATAAAGCCAATTAGATCTTCAAATTTACTCAGTTGAGTTTTTTTTAAACACTCCTTAGTACTGATTAAATACCTTCCAGAATCAAGCAGCACTTAGGATACACAGAAATCCCATCATAATCAGCCCACGTCTGTAAACTGTAAATCCACATTACCAGACACCCAGAGGTGAAGAAGAAAGGATGACATTAAGACCCCTTAGCCATCCATCTGAGAAAAGCCCAACAAGCTATGAAATGCTATGCTTATTAGAGACGAAAAGGAGAGTTGAGAGTGTTTACAAAAACATCTGGAGGGTAAATTTACATGTACAAAACTTAGGAGACACACCAAACAAATGAGCCTTGTCATTTGAAATTGTATTTTCCTTTGAGGTTCTGGAGGAAAAAAGTCAAATTAATTAAAAGAGATAAGATTTACACTATGTATTTTAAAAAGAAATAGATGATATCCTTTACTACTCAGCAGTCATTGGAAAGCCATGTAATTATAATGTTAAAAAAAAACCCTGAATTTTAACAGGTAATAAAAAACAGAGTATATAAAATTCAATTTATGAAAATATATAAAGTAAGCAGTAAGAGTAATCTCCCAGGTAATCCCCATTTTACAAGGCAACTGTTTATATCTAAATCTAACCTGTTATATTAAAAATTTGGACGGTTCCCTCCTCCCCCACAAGTTCAAGTATCTTTTGGGATTAGAAAGGAGAAAAGAAAGGTTCTGAGAAATGAGGAGATGTAGGCAAATTGAGGAAGAGGCGTTGGGAAAAGAAATTAATCTTGATACATGAAACAAAGATAAATTTGGTGAATGCCTATTACAGTGTCAGAGACTGGCAGGTCTCCAGGTTTAAATTATGAAGTCAAGGCAGGAATGGAGTCCTGAGGGTGAGTTTAGAGATTCTCTAGAGGGACACCTTTCCTAACACCAAATTGGGACATTAATTCCCACACAGTGAAGAAGCCGCCTTGTGGAGACATGCCAGGGTCTGGGGTGGGGGTGGGGGGGCGTTGCGGCGGTGGGGGAGAGGAGACATGCAAATAGGAATAATCCAGAGAGAAGCCTCAGGGCCTCTCCTTTGCCTGGCCTAAGAACTTTATGTAAACAATCTGTCTGCAGACTGTTAACAGCAATTACTGGAGAGAGAGTAAAATTCCTGGTTCATTCTGGTTATACCACGTGACCTAGGCTCCCGGCGATAGGTACTCCACAGTCTGCTGGGCATCACCTCTGGTGCCCATTACACGGGTGGCTTACGACATAGCAGCCAAGAGTCAGACCACCAGAAAGGCCGACGGAGAGGCTCACGCCGAGAGAGGAAAACAATCCCAGCCTACAGTTCCTAGACCCATGGGGTTTCCTCCTTCCATCCTCCCCTCCAGTCTTCTGGCACAGCCCCAGGTGTGCACACAGTCAGAGACATTCTGGAGACAACAGATGCACTCCCAGAAGGAGAGCAGCCTGCTCGAGGCGTCCCAGCTCCTCACAGACAGCGATGCACAGTCACTTACTCTCCGGATTTCCAGCTTCGTGTGCTACCAGGGTACTTCCCGCCTCCAACTGGAGATGCTTTTCCGTTAAGTTAGGACTCTGAGTGATCAATATTGTATCATATAATTCGTTCACCTCAGTTTTTTTTTTTTTCCATTTAATTTTCACAGCAAACGTGTCTCAAGGTAAATAATATTATCTCCATTTGACAGCTGAGATCTGAGACCCCTCCAAAGGAACACCCTTTTGTTTACAATATATACTTGGGATCCGGGCTTCCTTGGTGACTCTGTGGTAAGTAATCTGCCTGCCAATGCAGGAGACATGGGTTCGATCTCTGGGTCAGGAAAATCCCCTGGAGAAGGAAATGGCAACCCACACTAGTATTCTTGCCTGGGAAATCTCATGGACAGAGAAGCCTGGTGGGCTACAGTTCACGGTGTCAAAAAAGAGTCAGATACAACTTAGTGACTAAACAACAACAAAACTTGGGACTCCAGGACAGATTACATGTGAAGAGTGTACAAAAAGAGTGGAGTAGACTTTTATAAGAGCTTTTTTTAACATGCAGAATCTGAAGTCTTTATGATGCAAACATGCATGATGTAAACTCTTCTTGATTTCCAGAATCTGAGGAAGGTGGTTTAGCAGAAGGAACCACAGCCTTAAGAAACAGTATTTCTTTTTTTCAATCCTGAAATGCACCAAAGAATGAAATGAGATTTGGTTTCTATGATCTATAAAATATCAAAAGACTGTGCTAGAGAAGTCTTACACTTAAGATGGTATGTTACATAATGACCAAAAGCCTACAGCTAAAAGTGAAAATCAATTAGGATGGACCCAGAGATATCTCAAAAGGTGGCAAAGGGCACTGTGATGAGCTCAAGGGAGAAGTGAAATCTTATGTCAGAACGCCCTGACTGTGTAAGAAAAATGTTCTGAATTTAAATGGAACCATTTCCTCTAACCATTTTCAGTAACAAAAAACTGGTCTGCCATAGTTTTAGGAGGCGTGTAACTCAATGAACAGGAAGTAGGTTTCTTAGATACATTAGTTCCAGATTATCTTAGGAAGTAGCAACATACATAGTGCAGTTTGGCTACAGTGAGCTTCTCTCCAGTCTTATGACTATTGTCTGAAAATGTCCACACTCTAAGATTTGCTGTACTCTTTTTTTTTCCCTCAGACACACAGAACAAATCAAACTGTTCTGGAAATGATGTCATCTTAGTTGTTCTAAAATAAAATGTGCAAAAAGTTCTCCTGGAAGGCCTGTGATTCAGAGAAACAGTTGATATAATCTATTATTCATCAGCCATTTCTAATTCATGTGTCATATAACAATGCCATTATATTAATGGAATGTAGTATAATTTGCCAATTTCCAGGTTACAGCCTCTCTGTTGGCACAGTTTCCCACACCTATAATCTATGAGATTCTATCTCAATGAAGAAGAATCTTTAGTGCCTGGTTTTAAAAGCAAGGTGATAGGGCAGCATGTTTAAGAATCCAGTTGCCTGGGCTTATGTCTTGGTTGCACCAGTTAGCAGCAATCTAGGTACATTAGTCAACCTCTTTGAGCTCTAATGCTGTCATTTGAAAAACAGGACTTGATGTAAGAGTTAAATGATACTAGGCTTCTGACTGGAGAAGGAAATGGCAACCCATTCCAGTATTCTTGCCTAGAGAATCCCATGGTCAGAGGAGCCTGGTGGACTACAGTCCATGGGGTCCCAAAGAGTTGGACACGACTGAAACAACTGAGCTTGCATGCATGCAGGCTTCTGATTAAAGATGGTAGATTTCCCTCATAAAGCCACACTAAAATGGTGATGAAGATTTTTTTTTTAAATGAAAGATATAATCCCACAAAGACAAAGAGAATAGAAGACAACCGTAACACAATTCCAGAAACCAGTACGCTAATGTATGGTCATAGAATCAATCTGAGAAACGAGCTAGAGAAAGCCCCAAAACAGCTCAGTTTGTACACAGACCATTCACGAAGGTTCAGGAGACAGATGAGCTCTGGAAGTGGAAACGAAGGCAAGGCTGAAGCTTTGGTGTAAGAAACATCCCAAAGAGTTGGAAGTGATAACACAGGTTAAGAGTGGCTCTGATTTTGAGGGTGAGTCCCAGGGGTCTAGACAAACTAGAGAATTCATAAAAGCCCAGGTTATGGAAGTGGAATAGAATATGGGCCTCTCTAATTCACCACTGCCCTGGCCCAAACAAAACCAACTTGCAAAGGAGGCACAGGACTAAGCTAGAATCTCCCCATTCCTCTCAGCTCCCAGGCTTACTCCAGAGATGCAGAAGGGAGGCTCCCAGCTACACCCAAGTAGCCCATCCCCCAAAGAATGTGGGAGAGTTCTTATCATCAGGCTGCTCTCTGTTCAGAATATTTGTTGTTATTCAGTCGTTCAGTCCTGTCCGACTCTTTGTGACCCCATGGGCAGCAGCTCACCAGGCTTCCCTGTCCTTCACTACCTCCTGGAGTTTGCTCAAAGTCATGTCCATTGAGTTGGTGATGATATCTAACCATCTCATCCTCTGTCTCCCCTTCTCCTGCCCTCAATCTCTCCCAGCATCAGGGTCTTTTCCAATGAGTCGTCTCTCTACATCACATGGCCAAAGTACTGGAGCTTCAGCTTCAGCATTCAGAATATAGGTATTTTAATCAGCAATTGTATAAACATCTGTTCTACTCTCCATATGAATTACAGGCACAGGAAATGTTTATAAAGTATAAGGAAGTTTACGTGTACCATAGGTAGTGACATGTATCATGCGCATATTAGGAAAGCGCTGATGTTGCAGACAGTTCTTTGATTCTGTAAAGTAGCAGTGATAGTATTTATTTTTAAGGGGTTAAAATTACCTCATTAATTATCTTACAGAGTTACTATGAGGATTAAATAAGAATTTGCTTGAGGGTACTAGTAGAATACCTAATTGTCTATCATAGGGGTATAGTGAAAGTTTAGTTGAAATAAACAAACAAACAAAACCAACCCTCAAGCTTTCTCCCTACCAGATCTCAGGATGCTTCTGGCTTTGATGATTATATTGACAGGTGAGTGCTGCGATTCATGGGGTCGCAAAGAGTCAGACACGACTGAGCGACTGAACTGAACTGAACCTGTTAGTGGTAACCACCTACCAACGCAGGAGACATAAGAGATGAGCATTTGATCCCTGGGTTGGGAAGATCCCCTGGAGAAGAAAATGGCCACCCACTGCAGTATTCTCGCTTGGAGAATCCCACGGACAGAGGAGCCTGGCTGGCTATAGTCCATAGTATTGCAAAGAGTCGAACACAAATGAAGCGACTGAGCACGCATACAGCAAGATTATACCACTAGAGTGCAGAGAGACACATTTCAACTTCATACCTGCAGAAAGGTAGGGATTTCCCTGGTGGTCCAGTGGTTAAGACTCTGAGCTGCCAATGCAGGGAGTATGGGTTTGATCCCTGGTCAGGGAACTAAGACCCCACAGGCCACGTGGTATGACCAAAAAGTGAAAAAAGAAAAGAAAAGAAAGGTAGCAGATTTAATTAATGAATAAAACAAAACAAATGAGCACCGAAAGAGAACATGCCACCTTACTCATCTCAAGATGAAAGAAAATTTCCATAAGGTGACTGCAAACCTAACAGTTGAGAAGGCAGTTTTAAAGGCATGTGCCTGGAGCACTTAGTTTTAAAAACAATCAGGTTTGCAAAGGATACCATGGAGGATTTGAAAACACACTCTGGTCTTATAATCAGAATAGGAGCAGTGGAAGAGAGAATAGAGAGTACATAACGATTAACTAAAGGAAGAGATCTTAGTGACAGGCGGGACAGAGGGAAGGGAGAGGAGACTGTGAAGTCAAGGGCAGCAGATGAATAAGGAAGAGAGACATGCCAGCTCCTGACTGCTAGGCTGCAAGTGGGCATCACAAGAGTGAGAGACACTGGTACTTCCTAGTGTAGAGGGGGTGTCTGGGACCTAAGGAAACCCAACCAAGGGAGGGAGGCAAAACCACAGAGAACAGGATGCAGCGACTCCCTTTGGGGATCCCAGGCCTGGAAAACAATGAGAGATGTGATTTATGACCTGCAGATGAAGCGCTTGAGCAAGACAACATGGAACAGCTATTCCAAGAGAGATCAGAAGAATGTCTGGACAGATTCAAAGGTGAGGGGTGAAGAACACCAGGAAGAGTTAAAAAAAAAAAATCCCTCGGTAAATTTTACAGGGACAAAGATTTTTTTTTTTTGACCCCGACAACAGTGGCCTGGAAAATAAATGAAATCAGGACAATAACCAAGCAAACAGGCATGTCAAAGGGGAGGCAGGCAGGATGGTAGTAAGCCAGAGCTTGACGTTGGTCATTTCCTGGGTGGAATTAACCACCTCGGAGGTGGTGGTGGTCAGGATGTACTAGAACAATGCATACTTTAGTCAACGGAAGCCTCACTGATTCCAACACTTTCACAATGATGGGCCGCATAAGACAGAACCTACAATAGTATTTTAGAAAAAATCCAAGTCAGAAAGCAACGGAGAGGTTAAAAAGGCACACAGATTCAGCAAGCAGGGCCATGAAAGAAGAAAGGAGTCTTTGATAGAAAGAAGAAAGGTTAAACAGAAACTTAAGTGAGTCTTTCCCAAAGGAAGGGAATGTGAACCACTGGAGGCAAATCCAATTACTGCCTGGCCCCCAAACAGAGTAGAAGGCAGTGTTGCTTGATCCCTGGAATATTCAAAACCTGAGGAAACACAGATCTCAAGAAGCAGGTGGCAGAGGTATTAGCCTTTACCAGCTCATGAGGACAGAAGCCTCAGGATTGCTGATAGCAGGGCTGGTTCATGCATCTGCAAAGGGAGTTTTTCCAGCTGAGTAAGTTGGAGAGGAGAGACACACCTCCTGCAGGCTAAGCACTTTGATGCCAAGAGGCAGTGGAGATGGAAAAGGGAGCCCAGGACTGAAAATACTGGCTCCTGAGAACTGGGAGCTCTGCCAGAGACCCAGTTCACACACCCAATGCACTGGGAGACCTACGCATTCATCTTAAGGTCTAAATGCAGATCAAGAAGCTTTGGAATATAAAAGAAAGGCACTTTCAATAGGACCAGGTTGATTTTTCCCCACTCAGATTGAGAGGTAGATTCCTGCCTGTGGATTTAAGTTCATGGTCATAGACTCCAAACAGCTGCTATAGACTGACTGGCATCTTTTTAAGAAAAGCTAAGAATATTGAACTTGCTATTACTGAGTCTGTGCTATAGTCCTGGGAGACAGTTCTCCATGGTCTCTCCCATTTCCCTGTGGCTTGTGAACAGACTACCTGCCTCCTGAGAAATCTGTATGCAAGTCAGAACCGGTCATGGAAGTACAGACTGGTTCCAAATTGGAAAGGAGTACAACAAGGCTGTATGTTATCACCCTGTTTATTTAACTTATATACAGAGTACATGATGTGAAATGCCAGGCTGAATGAAGCACAAACTGGAATCAAGATTGCCAGGAGAAATATCAATAACCTCAGATATGCAGATGACACCACCCTTATGGCATAAAGTGGAGAAGATGGAGAAGGAAATGGCAACCTACTCCAGTATTCTTGCCCAGAAAAATCCCATGGACAGAGGAGCCTGGCAGGCTACAGTCCATGGGGTCACAAAGAGTTGGATATGACTGAGTGACTTCATTTCACAGAGAGAAAAAAGTAAGAGAAAAAAACACTTTTTAAAGTACTGTTGTAAAAGAAACAACTTATAAGTTATAGAATTCTAGAATTTTATGAATGGTGAACTCATAGATGAAAACGAGTGTTAGGCATTTCAGCTGCAGGAAACAGTTACCTTAGTAATGGAAGTTTCTAGAAGGAGCATACGAGAAAATAGAGAAGAGAGTATCTCACAGGAATCTAAGAACATCCATTACCCGTGATCCCAGATAGCCCTGAGCACTAGTGTCATATCTGTTGTCTCTGTAGGAGCAAAAATTCATAGATCTATGCTCTGATGCCATTAACAAGGCTTTGCTATTCTCTGTTAAAAAAAAAAAAAAAAAGAAAGTGGAGAAGAACTAAAGAGCCTCTTGATGAAAGGGAAAGAGGAGAGTGAAAAAGTTGGCTTCAAACTCAACATTCAAAAAACGAAGATCATGGCATGCGGTCCCACCACTTCATGGCAAATAGATGGGGGAACAATGAAAACCATGACAGACTTTATTTTCTTGGGCTCCAAAATCGCTGCAGATTGTGACTGCAGCCATGAAATTAAAAGACGCTTGCTCCTTGGAAGAAAAGCTATGATCAACCTAGACAGCATATTAAAAAGCAGAGACATTGCTTTGCCAAGAAAGGTCTGTCTAGTCAAAGCTATGGTTTTTCCAGTAGTCATGTATGGACGTGAGAGTTAGACCATAAAGAAAGCTGAGCGCCGAAGAATTGACGCTTTTGATCTGTGGTGTTGGAGAAGACTCTTGCGAGTCCCTTGAACTGCAAGGATAGCAAACCAGTCAATCCTCAAGGAAATCAACCCTGAATATTCATTGGAAGGACTGATGCTAAAGCTCCAATACTTTGGCCACCTGATGCGAAGAACTGACTCAATGGAAAAGACCCTGATGCTGGGAAAGATTGAAGGCAGGAGGAGGGGACGACAGAGGATGAGACAGTCGGATGGCATCACCGACTCGATGGACATGAGTTTGAGCAAGCTCTGGGGGTTGGTGGTGCACTGGAAAGCCTGGTGTGCTGCAGTCCATGGGGTCATGAAGAGTTGGATATGACTTAGCGAATGAACAACAACAACAATTGGTCCATTTACTCTTTGTTCATTTACATTTCATCAAAAAGTAAAGTACACAAGAGACATGCTGTTGAACAAATTCTACTTTCTTGGAGCTGACAGAGCCATATTTGTTCCAGTGGAAAACAGCCCAGTCTGCACATGCTGAACAGAACCATCTCCCTCCTCAGCACACAGCATGAAGAATCTCATTTTGGGGGAATTTCCAGGTGGTCCAGTGGTTAAGACTCCATGCTCCATTGCAGGAGACACGGATTCAATCCCTGGATGGGGAACAAAGATCCCATATGCTGCTCCGTATGGCAAAAAAAAAAAAAGACTCATTTTTATAAGGTGGAACAAAGTAAGAAATTGGAGTGATCAAAGGGAGTCATTAAGTACTTTGTTTTTTTAACTCAAAAGGTCAAGCAAGCTTAAGTTTGGATGTTAATTATTTTAGATTTTAACAACTTTGGATTATGACTTGCAAGGGGTCTTAATTTACCGGTATTTTAATTATTTGAATATCATTATTATGTTGACATTTTATCTCATTGTAGAACCTTCTGAAAAGTGGCACTGGACGATGTGGCTAGAAATAATTTTGGATGAGAAACAGCATCAAGATTGAGTTTTATCTTCTGGCAAATTTTAGTCTTCTGGAGGTGGGGGGCGAACCATCACTGCCCATGAGACAGGCCCCCTGGGTCCAAGTAAAAGTCTAGGACTTCAGAAATGTCCTGTAACTGCTGTCCAAAGCATTTACAAGGTCTCCTGAACACACTGTGACTAATACAATGCTTAACTTCTAAGTGTCATTTGTCTTTCTCAGCTAACTTTTGAAGCTTTACAAACATGGCATGCAAAGTACAGCTTTCATCTCCAACTATTTACATTGAGCAAGTACATCTGATTCCAGGGAAAACTGCAGAAAGAACTGGTTGCACCCAGTTCATGCCACGTTTTTACTGTCCCCAACACTTGGGGGGGAAAAAAAAATCTGCAGATGTGACAGAAGACACCCAAGCTCCAAATCCCTGGGAAGCTGTGTTGGCTCATCCCCTGGGTCAGCATCTACAGACAGGGGATCGTGGTGATTTCTCTTTCATGCCTCAGTCACACTAAGCTTATTTTTAGGCTGCCAGAGGAAGCTCATTTTCCAAATCTCTGGGGCAGATGTTCGAGTGACCAAAGGAGAACCAGATGGCCATCAGAGAGGCCAGTGCTGGGAATGAATAACCATTCAGAAAAAAAGGAATTGGAACAACAATAAATCAGCCAAAAGGAGCAAGGAGCCTGCGAGTTGACTGCAGAAATTAAAACACAAATCTCCTGCTTCACTAGGCTCGTTGCTTCCCAACAAAGAGACTAACTCAGGACTGAAGAGGAAAACAGTAAAACTGGAACATAGAGCTGCACCCCCACTCCCACCCCCATGCTCTGGTCTACACAGAGTGTCAGATGCAGCTGGGGGAGAAACAGCAGCTGATGTAAACCGAGGCGCTCAGGCTGGCTCCGCAAATGAAATAATATTGTCCTTGTTCTATCTGAGTCCATTTCCCATTTCCTTCCATTTATCATCCCCAAACAATGTGAACGGGCTTAACATGCTTCGTTGGTGAATACTTGGGTGACTCTCATGCATACAAATTAAGTTGATCTCGTGGTCCTTTTAGAAAGGTGGGGCAAAGAAATCACCCTTAAGGGCAGAGAAATGTAATCAGTCATTGGTCCTTCCCATGGTGGGTTTGTCTGTGTCACCTTCCCAAGGAGAGGACAGTGTCCTCCAGGGACTCTCAGTTCATCAAAAATAACAGGAGACGCAGATGCAAGAAGGAGGATCTGCACGTGTCCCTCCTTGGTATCAGTTTCAAGTTGGGCAAGGCGGATCCAGACATCCTCTACAAAGCAGGGAGCTCTCACTCTCTCCATGTCCCCATGACCTACTGAGAATACTGGGGTCTGCAGCTCTTCTTTGGGTTTGTGGGCTGGCGAATGAGGGCAGACCCTTGGGTCATTTCTCAGCAGGAGCTGGTCTTGGACACATCTCTGGGAGCAGCAGAATACTTTACCCTCAATTCCACAATGCTAACATTGAGGCTGTGTGTGCGTATGTAGGGAAACCTCAAGACACACAAAAAGTAGACGGTGAAGGGCTATCAAAAAAGAAAGGCCTAAGAAGTAAACAGGAAGATTGGCAGGAAAGAAAATCAGAGATGAACTATCTGAAGTGCCCTAATGCGACTGCTGAGTCAAATCCAATTCAGCAGTAACAGTAAACACGCCTGAGTTCTCCAACGCCTTTTTTCTATGCAAACATTTTAGAGGAAGTCTTACATGATCCTATGGCTTATTGTCATAGAAAAAGGCTGTTTTAACTGGACATGCCTTTTAGGCAAGTTTTAGGTAAACAGTAACTGGTCGTGTTGGGGACAATGTGGTGAGGTTTTGGTCTGCTGCCAAGTTCCAGGCAGTATCCTAAGGTCTTCTGCTGCCTCTTCCAGTTCAATGGGAGCTGTACTCCAAGGTCCTTATTCTCCAGAAGTGGCACTGAGTTTATGCTGATTCTATGGGGTATGTTTCTAAGGGCATGTATTTCTTAAAGAATGGGACTGGCAAGCTGAGACAGATTCTGTGGAGCCCACATGCGGAGCAGCAACAGGAGAGGCAGTCCTGAGCTCACATAGCATCTCCCACAGCTGGGGTCAGCGAGCTGCTGCCTGGGGGCCAGATCTGACCCCACACCTGTTTTTGTAAAGTTTTACTGGAACACAGTCATACCCATTAGTTCGCTTATTGCCTACTGTGGCTTTTGCACCACAAAGGCAGAGGTGAATGGCTGCAGTGGGAATGGTTTGGCCAGCAAAGCCTCAGATATTTATGATGTGGTTTTTACAACTGCTGACTGCTCATCTGTAGGAATAATTCATACCTTAGCCCTACCCACTGCCCCACTTTCATCCCTATCTGAAGTCATTGGGAACAAACTGGAGAATTTTTTGGAAACAACTTTATGAGTTGAAGGGAAAGTACTGACAAGCAGAAGCACTTTAAAGAAGTTGCTACTGGAGCTGAGGCTTACTGGTCTACCATGGTATTCTAAAACATCTTTGTCGTCCAGGCTTTTATGGTTTTATCTTTAAATTTTGTTTTAGGACTTCCCTGGTGGTTCAGTGGTTAAGAATCTGCCTGCCAATTCAGGGGACATATGTTCGATTCCTGGTCTGGGATGATTCCACATACTGCAGAACAACTAAGCTTGTGAGCTGCAACTACTGAAGCCTGTGTGCCCTAGAGCCTGTGTTCCGCAACAAGGGAAGCCACCACAATGGGAAGCCCATGTATCGCAACTAGAGAGTAGCCCCCGCTTGCTGAAACCAGAGAAAGCCTGCACACAGCAACGCAGACCCAGCGCAGCCAAAAATAAATGAATAAAATACATTTTCAATGAATTTCATTTAAAAATTATTCTGATAAGAAACTCATCTGAAGTAACAAAAATTCTCTTTTCAAAGTGCACATACTTTGCAAGTGTCACTGGGCCACAAATTGAACTGGTTTGATCAGATTACATTGTTAACATTTTTGATATCATTTTGGGTACGAGCACGTATTGCTTGCTTACTGATGAACAAGAAACAGGAAGGGTTTTGTTCATGTTTTGGTCTCTGTTGTTGGTGATGGTGGTCAGAAAAGGGGTGAAAACGGCCTGGAGAAGCAAAAAGCAGAAGCTTCTTGGAAGGGTGCAACCTGTTGGGGGACAGAGGAGACCGTGGGTACCGCAGTGGGGGGTTTAGGATAGAAATGAGGACACTGGGCTCCAGGAAACTGGCAAGAGAGGGTCCAGCCAGGGAGGACGAGCAGATGACAGGAGGCTGGGAGGTTCAAAGGCAAACAAAATCAGGATTTCCCTGGTGGTCCAGTGGTTAAGAATCTGCCTTCCAATGCTGGGGATGCGGGTTCGATCCCTGCTTGGAGAACTAAGATCTCACATGCCAAGGGGCAACTAAGCCCGCACACCTCAACTAGAGAAGCCCTTGTGTGCTACAACTGGAGAAAGCCTGCACGTCTTAACTACTGAGATCAGGTGCTCGAGAGTCTGTGCTCCGCGACGAGAGAAGGCCACGTGCTGCAACAAGGAGCCTGGGCACCGCAGCAAAGAGCCTGCACACGCAGTGAAAACCCAGCACAACCACAATAATAACAACAATCTCAAAGGTAAACAAAATCTCACTTGAAATACTGTTTAGGACCACCCCTGCTTTCAGGGAGAGGAAAAAAAAAAAAGGAGAGGGGGAAGCAAACTCCCTTCTTGTTGGTAACCAAGGAGCTTTGCCTGCAGAGCCCAGCACTACTGTCTGCCGGCTGGCCTTGCTACACCTTCCTCCACTGACCGGCCACTGCTTCCTGCCTTTCCATCGTCGTGGCCATGACCCCTCCAGTCCAGGCTCTGCTGATGTCTCTGTGGAGCTACAGCAAAGACCTCTACCTCCATCTGCCTTTCTTCAGCCCAGCGCCTCCTCTACCTCACTGCCTGAGGAGCCCCAAAACAAAAACTCTAGCCCTAGCACTCAACTTTAAAGCCATCAATGAGAATACAACTTGTAAAATGAGCCACAGCTTTTTAGTGTGGAGCTAAAAGCAGGGGCTGAACATTTGTACTTAACTGATGAACTGCTGATCCCTGAACAAGCTTTAAAATCTCCTATTTGTGGACCACTGTACATGTTATTTTTCTACTCCAGGATGTCACCCACGCCTGTCGGTGTTCCTGTGAAAATCCTATGGAGTTTGCCAAATATCACCCCATCCACTGAGCCCTCCCCAACCCCTGGATGGAATGAGACATTCTTCTTCTAGGTCAATATAGTATACGGCTCCTAAAGATTTATTACACAGAGTTGGTGAATATAAAAGTATAGAAATAACTGAAATACATTATGGGATATGTGTAACAAATACTGTGAGAGAGGAAGACTGATTGCTACCTCTTGGTATTCCCCAAAACACTCAGCAAAGCACTCAGCATGTAGATGGTAATGTCAAGCTGGCTACAGTCCAGTGTTGGCTGGTACTATGACGGGGATGCCTGTGAGCCCACATTATCAACTTCTGAGGTTGTGTGTGGTGTCAGTGGGAAGACTGTTGGGAAGAATTAGAGATGTCTGCTCTAGGAGCTGAAGAGGGGGTTTGTGGTACCAGGCAGGCTACCTATCTGCCACAGCTAGCTTAAAAGATAATTCCACCAATATTTATTATTTGTGTTTCCGGGGGAAATAAATTTGAATATCAGCTTTACTAACACATTTTAGAAAACATCTCCCCCTTTATAAATCAGGAAGTGTCTTCTGATTTTTAAGTTCCAGAATGTGAGAAACAGACAAATGGAATTGGCAATCAGAGAAAGCACAGATGACAGGATGCTAGAGGGATTAGAAAACTCTCCGAGGAAGGAGGGCTGCAGAATCTCAATGGTCAAGAGTAGAAGGAAGGATATCTCAAGGCAAGGAGTAGAGGAAGAAGCAGAAAGGAGAGGCATGGTTTTTTTTTTTCTTCTGCAAACATCATTCACGGAGCTAAATCAGTACTTACATAAAAAGCTAGGCAAGCAAAAGCAAGCAAACAAACAGCAAACAAAAAGCTAGGCAAGCAAACATGGTAACAATAGGGGGTGGGTGGGGAGAATTCTATTCATTTTAAATAGCTCTGCTTCTTTGAGAAATTTCTGCCCTGGATTCCAGAGAGGAACTTCTGATCTCTCATATTTTGCTCTGTATTTACTTCCAGGCTTTGTACTATCATGTTTCGTACAATGTGATGAAAAAATGGGAGGAAAAAAAAAAAAGGCCAGTTCCAAATCTTCCACTTCTCATAAAGTCTTCAAGTCAGGTCTGTTTTCTTTCTAGCATACAATGCATATTTGTCTAATTCATCTATGTCAAAGCGATTTTCCTGCAAAAGACCCAGCATGGTAACTGGAATTGAAACAAAGTGGAGATATTCTGCTTCTCTTAAGAGAGTGAGAATCTGTGTATCAGCAGCATCTCCATGTAAAATCTCAAAAGGCACACACATCTCACAGATTTCTGTTACCTTTTTAAAAGGCTCAACGAAGCTCATCAACAAGTAAGATGTATTACCTAAGATACATGGTACACAAATAGGTCATATCATCCTGTTTTTTCCCCCTGTGTAATTGCCATTATTTTGTCTATTTCAGTTTCATTTCTCAACTGCCACTTTCCTTCAATCTTAATATGTTCTACTTTACATTTTAATGTGCAGACCACAGACTTAAAACTCCCAGTGGACATACAAAACTAAATTAATAAGGATGATATTTCTAAGAGGAAAATTCATAATGAGGGAGAGGGCTAAAATACCATCTTGGTATACCTTAATACCCGAAAAACTGGAACCAACTTACCCAAAATGATAAAGTCACTTCCTGACCCCTACGGTGTTATTCTCATAAAAGAAATTAATTTTGGGGCAAAGAAACTTTATTACATGCCCATAAAATCCATATTTTATTTCCACTGGAATTTGAAGGAATTTTTCAGATCCAAAGACAATAATAAAGTGGACTGCATACTAAGGGGATTTCTTTAATGCATATTTCATATAGCTCCACGCTGTGATGTCAACCTTTATAGATTGTGTAGTCATCAGGCGCTCCCAACATAGGTTCATAAATTATAACTCTATGCTACTATACTAAAGTATACATACACTTTAAAACACAAATTCATATCAATGAATGACAAAACCCACTGAAATGTTGTGAAGTAATTAGCCTCCAACTAATAAAAAATAATAAAAAAAAACCCCACAAAACAATCTAAAAAGAGATAAAACCTATACAACTTCTTCCCACACTCCAAGGGACCATCTGGCTGCTCCCTCCAGCTCCTGCCATCCCTGCCCTTCAACTACTCTGGAGACCCCTTCGCTAGGAGGCTGTAGAGAGAGAGAGAGACGCAGAGCGAAATCATGTCCGACTCTTGCAATCCTATGAACTGTAGCCTGCCAGGCTCCTCTGTCCGTGGGATTCTCCAGGCAAGAATACTGGAGCGGGTTGCCATTTCCTTCCCCAGGGGAACTTCCTAACCCAGGGACTAAACCCAGGTCTCCCGCATTGCAAGCAGATGCTTAACCGTCTGAGCTACGTGGGAAGCCCCAAAGCTAGTGAAAGTCGCTCAGTCGTGTGTGACTCTTTGTGACACCATGGACTATACAGCCCATGGAATTCTCTAGGTCAGAATGCTACAGTGGGTAGCCTTTCCCTTCTCCAGGAGATCTTCCCAACCCAGGGATTGAACCCATGTCTCCTGCATTGCAGGTGGATTCTTTACCAGCTGAGCCACAAGGGAAGCCAGGTTGAGGCTGTAGACTACAATATTTGCTGGCTTTTTTTTGGCTGCACCTTGAGACATGTGGAATTTCCCTGATCAGGGATCAAACCCATGCCCCCTGCATTGGAAGCATGGAGTCTTAACCACTAGACCACCGGGGAAGTCCAATATTCGCTTTTCTATACAAATCACTTAGGCTGTTTACTTCCTTGAGAACTGCAAATTGCTTAGATGAAAATGCATCACAAAGCCAGGTAACAAGTTGGAACAGGCCCCAGAAAATGTGCCACGGGAATAAGCCTAACTCAAACTTCAGCAGTTTTCTGGGTAATGCATCCAGGCCAAGCAATTATTCTTATTTCCACTCCCCCCACCTATTCAGATAATCACTTCATCTCCTTAAGTAGGAAACCAAACAAAACAAAAACCACCCCTGAATTAAAATCTTATTTTCTTAGACCAGCGATCCTTGCAGCCTTGTCTGTCTCATGTTGCTCTGGAGATTCCAAAGACCACAATGAGCTTCAGGCAGCCTTTTGAATGTGGCCTAAGCAACCTAAAGTGTTGCTTAAGGAAGATCTAGCTGCATTGAGATCTGCTACTTGGGGAAGTCTAGGGCCCTAAGGGGAAGGAGAGGGTCCGTTCACAGCTTGGGACAGTGGAGAGAAAAATACACAACTTGGGGGAATTATGGATCAGAAGGAGTTCCTGCCTGCTTGGGGCTGGTCAGGGGAACAATCCACCTCCTGCAATAACCACACCAGTCTACATCCCAGGAAATGGTGTCTGCAAAGGCAGCGAGAGCCAAGATGCACATGCCAAGTCTGTGTTCACAAAGGATCCAGTGTGGGCTTGAGTATCTGTGCTTCCAAGTTTCCCACAAGCAGCACAACCACCACAGCTTCTTTCTCTGCATCTCAAACTGCAGCAAGGACGGAGGCAGCAGGGAGCCTAAAAGCTCCTCTTATCTCAAGGCCAGGCACAGATCGGTACCTGGGCCGCATCCAGCCCCCAATCAGGAGATTCTTAGGAGCCCTGCCACTCTGTGGCATGCCTGGAAATTGCTATATGGCCAACAAAGGTGCTGAAGTTCCAATATGAAGAGCCACCTGATATGAAGAGCCAACTCATTGGAAAAAACCCTGATTCTGGGAAAGACTGAGGGCATGAGGAGAAGGGGGCAACAGAGGATAAGATGGTTGGATGGCATCACTGACTCAATGGACATGAGTTTGAGCAAATTCTGGGAAATAGTGAAGGACAGGGAAGCCTGGTGTGCTGCAGTCTATGGGGTCATAAAAAGTTGGCCATGACTGAGCAACTGAACGGTAATAATAACAACAAAGGTGTGTGGTCACATTGGCTGCTTTCTACAGTGGCCACTGTCTTTCAAAGGTTTGCTTTTTAAAATCTGGGTAAGCATCAGAATCACCTGGGAAGCTTCTGAAAACAGACCCCACTCAGATCTGCCAAATAGGCTTTCCAGGGTGGGACCTGGGGACAGATCAGCCTAAACCGGACCCTCCCTGTGCATTTTAACATCCACTCGAGCACGGAGATCCCTGAGTACACAGCCCTTCCCTTCATGTGTTTGTGAAGTGCGTTCACCTTTTCAGGGCTTTCTGCTTTTCCCTCATTGCTGCCTTGGCTGTAACAGGACTTGTCCAGTGGGACAGGTTTGTTCTCAGCGGAGCTCAGCGGTCTTCTCTCTCACCATGAATTTCTAGCATATAAAACACTAAGTATGGAGCAGCCACCCCAAGGCTCCTGGCGGCTTGACACTTTACACGACTGTGTACCAGAAGCTGCATCTTTGAGTTCCGAGTTTTCTTCCCTGGGGCCTTTCTGGCTAGTCTTTCCACTGACATTTCACCACTTCACCAACTCGCTGGGGGCAGGCAATCCTTTATGGTGGTTGGTTTGTTTAAAGTTCCCTTTTCTAAATTCTTTTCCTAGCTGCTAGCAGCCTTCCAAGCTTAACCAAACAGAAAACGAGAAATCTACTCAGTTGTTAGGGCTTCCCTGGTGGCTCAGCTGGTAAAGAATCTGCCTGCAAAGTGGGAGACCTGGGTTTGACCCCTGGGTGGGGAAGATCCTCTGGAGAAGGGAACGGCTACCCACTCCAGCATTCTGGCCTGGAGAATTCCATGGACTCTACAATCCATGGGGTCACAAAGAGTCAGACATGACTGAGTGACTTTCACATAGACACTCACTTGTTAATGAGGTGGTTCCAGAGATATCATACTTTAAGGAAAGGGACATTGTTCTCCCAATGCTACACTTGGAAAAAAACAATTTCTGTATCACTGATATTTGTATCCCAGATGGAAACTCCCATAAGGGAGAGAGGCAGACACAAACAGTAAATGCCTACTAGGTACTAAGTCTATTGAGAATTCATGGTGTGCTGGGCAGGACAGGCAAAGTCAACAGAAGGTAACCAAGTCTTATGGTGAAGAGTATGCAGGGGCATTAAGGAAGGAGAGAGGGAATAACCATTCACCAGTCTGCCCACCTGTCCAAACACCCATCCATAATACGTACTGAGTCGACTGTGAATAAACCTGACATGAGGATCCCGTGGACTCTCCACTCATGGGAGGGAATGATATTAAACGAGCAGTCTCATGCATACATATGTCTTTACAATCTGTGATAAGGGTCATGAAGGAAAATATAGTATGTATTACAGACATGAGGGTATTTGCATCCAGGAAAACTCCCTGGAAGAGGTGAGTCCTGAAGTTAGATAAGGAGACTATTCCTGACCCAGGGGCAGATAGAGGACTTCTCTGAGCAGTAACTGCTACTGCCCTGTGCTCAAGGGACGTGAGACCCAGCACCAGAGCCCACCGCTGTGCATCTGAGCAGCTCTAAAAACCCTGCACCTCAAGGCTTTAGGAAAACACAGTTGCTCCCCTTACAGAAAGCTCAGGGATATGGCTGATTCCTGTTGGTGTAGGGCAGAAGTCAGCACAGTATTGTAAAGCAATTATCCTTCAATTAAAAAAAATACATTTTAGAAAAAGGAATCCCCCCCTCAAAAAAAAAAAAAAAAAAAGCTCAAGGAGCTCTGAGCCAGTGTTTCTCGGCATTAATAGTTTCACTCTGTGAAGATCTGATTTTTCAGGCAGACCCTGGGACCTTCCTGCTTTAATACTAATCACAAGTTTACACACACTGTCCCTTGCATTAGCCTCTAAGTCTGATTCCCCAGAACGATCTAGCTCAGGCCCCAAACATCAGTCCCACTCTCTGACTCCTGTTAACAGCAGTGGCACCCTCACACACTTCAGTGAGAGTCCTCAGTGCCCAGGGAAACATTCACGAGCCAATTTATCAATTATTCAATGCAAATAAAACCCAAGAGCGCCTCTCCTCCTTTTTCTCCATATATAAACATATTAATTATTTCATATATATATATATAGCACCCCACCTCCTCCCCAAAGATGCTGCCTTTTCCAAAAGACTGTGATTCAGTTTCTCACACCTCAGGGCTAAGCCATCAACAAACAGAGTCAAACACCCACATCAGACTTACAGAACCATAAGATCCAGTTTGGCTTGTCTTTCCTTTTGAAAGACGAACTCCTTTATTCCTTCTTTAACCTTAATAAACCCAAAGGTTCTCCAAGATTTTCCAAACCGGGGATTCCAAAAATATTAGAGCTGATTCCCTTCATGCCAAAGGAAGCCGGATACAGGTCTGCTGATTGATGTGCTAAACAAATCTTCCCAGCAGAGCTCCAACAATTGCAGATTTGGCAGCAACAATCATTACTTCCATTTTCATTTTTGTTTGTTTTTGTTAAAAATATAAAAAGGGTAAGACAGGTTCCTTATCACTTAAAAAGGAGGTATCACTCATTCCACACACTGTTATGTTAAAACCCTTTTTCTACTCTTCATTTTAAAAACAGCCACTCTCTCAGAAGGCCAGATACATATTTTTCCTTAAAAATCTTATTTTAAAAAAGATGATCTGGATGTAGACTATTATATATAGGATGGACAAACAACAAATTTCTACCTTAAAGCACAAGAAACTATATTCAATATCCTGTGATAAACCATAATGGAAAAGAACATGAAAAATATATGTATAACTGACTTCTGCTGTAAAGCAGAAATGAACACAACATTGTAAATCAACTGTGTGAAGGTGTCAGTCACTCAGTCGTGCCTGACTCTTTGCGATCCCAAGGACTGTAGCGCTCCAGGCCCTTCTGTGCATCGGATTCCCCAGGCAGGAATGCTGGAGTCAGTTGCCATGCCTGCCTCTAGGAATGAGGTATACCTGACTTCAAAAGTTTATAAATTTAAATATTTTCTTTCTCCTCCCAAAGAGACTGGGCTTCCCTGGTGGCTCAGATGGTAAAGAATCTGCCCACAATGTGGGAGACCTGGGTTCGATCTCTGGGATGGGAAGATCCCCTGGGATGGGAAGACCCCCAAAGAGATATGTAGCAACAAATAAATAGAACACAGCAGATGCTAAATGCCAGGGAAACAGAGATTAGCAGGTTTGGGGGTGTGCCAGGGAGGGTTGTATGTGTGCAGATGTGTGTGTGTGTGTGTGTGTGTTGGAGTTGGGGTGGGGTTGTATGTGTGCAGGTGTGTGTGTGTGTGTGTGTGTGTGTGTGTGTTTAGATCTGCCAGGAGCACAGACAGAAGGAAAGGAAGCACAGGCGGGCTGGATCTGACGGCTTCATGTTAAGCAGTTGTGATTTTAAAGCCAGCGTGACTGAGACACCTTGAAGGACTTTAAACCGAGTGACGTGGTCAGACTCTCATTTAAAAATTGCCACTGTCAGGCAGAAGACAAAGTGGAGAAGACAGACTTGAGAAAGAATGATCGATCGGGTGAATCAGGACCATAGTTAGTACAGGGGAGGGGACTAGACTTGGCTATTTCTGAGACCAACCTGGAGGTTTTTAAGATCAGATGTGGTGGAGGGGAGGGAGGGAGGACCCCCTCAATGAAGTCAGACCCCACTGAGATGGTGACAGTTATGCAAATAACTGTGGGATTTCACTGTCCCATCCCAGTTCTCTTTTTGCTGCCTTTACTCCTCACACTTGATACTCACCATATGGTTCTATTCTAAGCATGCATATGGCTCTATTCTAAGCATGGCTAGAGCTTTTTGAAGGGAAAATCTCATGGCTGTTTATTGCAGCCATGAAAAATAGATCACAGGGGTGCTCACTGCAGACCCTGAGCATTTGTATTACATTTGCTCCATTTAAGTGCTTGGGGTGTCCACAACTTAGAGGTGTAGAAGAGTCAAAGTCAGACTCGAACTTGGCATCAGGTTTCATCATTATCTTCAGGGAAGTAAAAGGCTTTGTGACTTAGTTGATTAAAACAGTACCAAGTTTCTTTCATCTAAGTGGTTCACCGGTGTTTAAGGATCATAAAACAAAGTGTCTTGGATTATAAACATAAAACTAAAAAATAATTATTTCCCCCACCCCCCTCAGTAGTTCAGGACCTTTACAAGGCCCAGCAGGAGATTCTGGGCAGACTGTGAAGTTGGGAAAATGTCATGTGCTCACTTCCTGGCCCTGCAGGACTCTGTCTCATACCCAGGTCATCTGGCTTGAAACCAGAGCTCAAGAGAGTGGCTGACAGATGGTGGGCGTTTCGGCAAAGGTGACAAGCCAGGGAAGAAGGCTGGTATCCCTTCTCTGGGATGTTTTGTAAGGGGTGTGGAGCGGAAGGTGAGGTGAGGTGAGGGGTCTCTGGAGCACAGTGAAGGCAGAACTAACAGTCAAGGAAGGTCAGTGCTGGCTTCTCCACCAATGATAAGGGGTTCAAGATTTGCATTTGCGAGCTGGAGGTGACATAACGGAGAAACCCAGAAGGCAGCTCTGAAATATGTGCTCTTGTGGGGGACTACTGCTCAGTCATTTATTTCTTCTTAAAAGCAACCTAAAGTTTCCCAAATAAAGTGTGTTAGGACAGAACACTGAAAAGTCCTTTGGCAAAATTGCAGTAACAAGCATACACAACAAACATATACAACAAGATGTGATTAATTTGTAAACTTTTAAGATAATGTTATTGGCAATGACAGGCCCCAGGCACTGCAGAAATGTAAATTAGCATAACCTCTCTGGAGAAAACTTTTAACGACGCAATTCTACTTCTACAAGCCATTGAAGCAAATAAAAAAATGAAAAATGTGCAGAGGGCTACACGGACAAGCATGTTCCATGAAGAATTCTTTATGATTTTAAAAATAAAATACACATGTGATAGATGTAAATGGAATTTTTGGTAGAAAATTAGTAAAATAAATTATGGCATATCCATGTTATAAAATATTAGCCATTATAAACCATGTTTCAGGGGAGATGTTTATGATTACATCATTAAGACCATAGCAAGCTTCATAAGTTGTTAATATAAGGTCAATTAAAACTATATGTGTGCTTAAGAAAAAAACCAACTTGAAAAGCATAGCAAAATGTTAAATCCTACTATCTTTCAATAGTACGATTGTCAGTGATTTGTATTTTATTTGTGAGGTCTTCTTGGGGATGGGGAGACCAAAAACCACTTATATAGTAGAAACATTACTCTTGAAATTAGAACTCATTTAACTAATAATTTAAATTATGAGTTATGTTTATACATATGTATTACAAAGATTGTTATTTAGTTGCTAAGTCGTGTCCAACTTTTTTGCAACCCCGTGAACTGTGGCCCACCAGGCTCCTCTGTCCACAGGATTATTTCAGCAAGAATACTGGAGTGGGTTGCCGTTTCCATCTCCAGGGATCGAACCTGCATTTCTTGCTTGGCAGGCAGATTCTTTACCACTGAGCCACCAGGGAAGTCCATATTACATAAATACAATTATAAAAAGCATTATAATTTATAAAACTACAGTAAGTCTAAGTTAATTTAAATAAAAGTATATAACATATAATACATTTAATATATGTCATGGGTAATGTTTAGAGCAGTATTTAGTGTAAAAAAGTTTCTAGACAATTCCTTGGATTTTTCAGCAAGAGATTATGAATTATGAAATTTTAAAACATGTGATTGTAACCTCTCCACAGACTACTGGGCCACATACTTGCCCTGGCCCTTATGAGAGGAGGTGCAGGTGTGTTGCAGAGTTGTCCTCTCTTTACATCCTGAGCTTACTCGACTCTTCACTGGGAGCTGGCTGAGTAAGGCAGGGCAGTGGGATCGAGCCCTCCAGATTGTGGGCACATGAGGGGAAAAACTGTGGGCTGGAGAGCCATGTCTTCTCACACTGTTCATGGGGTTCTCAAGGCAAGAATACTGAACTGGTTTGCCATTCCCTTCTCCAGTGGACCACATTCTGTCAGACCTCTCCACCATGACCCGTCATCTTGGGTGGCCCCACATGGCATGGCTTAGTTTCACTGAGTTAGACAAGGCTGTGGTCCTGTGATCAGATTGGCTAGATGTCTGTGATTGTAGTTTCAGTCTGTCTGCCCTCTGATCCCCTCTCTCAGTGCCTACCGTCTTACTTGGGTACTTACATACTGTGGGCAGTGGCCACAGGACTGGAAAAGGTCAGTTTTCATTCCAATCCCAAAGAAAGGCAATGCCAAACAATGCTCAAACTACCGCACAATTGCACTCATCTCACACGCTAGTAAAGTAATGCTTAAAATTCTCCAAGCCAGGCTTTAGCAATACGTGAACCGTGAAAGTCCAGATGTTCAAACTGGTTTCAGAAAAGGCAGAGGAACCAGAGATCAAATTGCCAACATCCACTGGATCATTGAAAAAGCAAGAGAGTTCCAGAAAAACATCTATTTCTGCTTTATTGACTATGCCAAAGCCTTTGACTGTGTGGATCACAATAAACTGTGGAAAATTCTGAAAGAGATGGGAATACCAGACCACCTGACCTGCCACTTGAGAAACCTGTATGCAGGTCAGGAAGCAACAGTTAGAACTAGACATGGAACAACAGACTGGTTCCAAATAGGAAACAGAGTATGTCAAGACTGTATATTGTCACCCTGCTTATTTAACTTATATGCAGAGTACATCACGGGCTGGAGGAAGCACAAGCTGGAATCAAGATTGCCAGGAGAAATACCAATAACCTCAGATATGCGGATGATACCACCCTTATGGCAGAAAGTGAAGAACTAAAAAGCCTCTTGATGAAAGTGAAAGAGGAGAGTGAAAAAGTTGGCTTAAAGCTCAACATTCAGAAAACTAAGATCATGGCATCTGGTCCCATTACTTCACGGCAAATAGATGGAGAAACAATGGAAAGAGTGAGAGAGTTTATTTTGGGGGGCTCCAAAATCACTGCAGATGGTGACTGCAGCCATGAAATTAAAAGACGCTTACTCCTTGGCAGGAAAGTTATGACCAACCTAGACAGCATAATAAAAAGCAGAGACATTACTTTGCCAACAAAGGTCTGTCTGGTCAAGGCTATGGTTTTTTCCAGTAGCCATGTATGGATGTGACAGTTGGACTATAAAAAAGCTTAGCGCCGAAGAATTGATGCTTTTGAACTGTGGTGTTGGAGAAGACTCTTGAGAGTCCCTTGGACTACAAGGAGATCGAACCAGTCCATCCTAAAGGAGATCAGTCCTGAGTGTTAATTGGAAGGACTGGTGTTGAAGCTGAAACTCCAATACTTCGGCTACCTGATGCGAAGAGCTGACTCATTTGAAAAGACCCTGATGCTGGGAAAGATTGAGGGTAGGAGGAGAAGGGGACGACAGAGGATGAGATGGTTGGATGGCATCACCGACCTGATGGACACGGGTTTGGGTGGACTCCGGGAGTTGGTGATGGACAGGGAGGCCTGGCGTGCTGCGGTTCATGGGGTCATAGAGAGTCAAACGCGACTGAACTGAACTGAGCCGTGTCTGGCTAGAAAGGTGGGGCTAGCAGAGTCAGGCTGGAGTTGAACAGTTTACTGGCTGGACTGCCACACACTCCGTACCCCTTCTGTGTGGAGGGTGACTGCTCTGTCAACCGGGAACGGACAGTGCTGGGGGGATGGGGGGAGGTCACAAGGAGGAAGGATGGGCAGGCTCAGAAAGATCTTGGCCTTGAAGGGTGGGCAGACAATAGTGGGAGAAGAGACATACGCTATTCAGACAGTTCCAGGTTTATCCAGAGAGCCATCTGTCTCTGTAAGTCACCCCTGTAGGGGCTGAAATGTAGATATCAGCCCTCTGAGGCTGCTAGGATATGGTCAGCTATGAGCCAGGGGCGTAACCATAATGTTTGCGGTGGATAAACCTAGTTAGATTTTGTTGTCATTTTTTTTCATTAGTTTTAAATGAATGCTTGTCCTGTTGTTTGTTTTTAAATGTATTAAGTTATTTATAACCCAGCACCAGATGTACTGGCTAAATTCTAGGGATTCACTGGGAACCTAAACCAGACATCATGTTCCCACATCGCATGGAGTTCACAGTTAGATGGGAGAAACAGATTTTAATCAAATAAGCACAAATCTAAATGTGACAAGTAGTTCATGGGAAAGCCACATGGTCCTGGTATGAGAGCTAAGAGATTTAATACAGATAGGATATATTCTGGAGGGTTTCCCAGGTGGTGCAGTGGTAAAGAAATGCCTGCCAATGCATGAGATGAAGAGACGTGGGTTTGATACCTGGGTCAGGGAGAAGAGAAGGAAATGGCAACCCATTCCAGTATTCTTGCCTGGAGAATCCCATGGACAGAGAAGCCTGGCAGGCTACAGTCCATGGGGCCACAAAGAGTTGGACATGACTGAGTGACTGACTAACTCACACACACACCCCTTCTTCAGGACGTTTTCCTTTGTTTACTGGAAAGTTGTCTTAATGTGCTGATTTTGTTAGAACAAAACTCTTTACTGCCATCTTCCAGAAAACTGTCCTCATAAACACAAGAGCCTATGATATTTATGATGTAAGTGGTGTTCCTTTAGATGTGGTACCTTTGTGCAGTCCACAGCCTGCACAACCATAGTTTAGTGGCCTTGGAACTCTAATGATAAAAAAGAAAAGGAAAAAGTAACTTTTTCTTTCTTAAATTAATATATCATATTATAATATAAATAGTTATATATAGATGTGAGAGTTGGACTATAAAAAAGGATGAGCACTGAAGAACTGATGCTTTTAAACTGTGGTGCTGGAGAAGACTCCTGAGAGTCCCTTGGACTGCAAGGAGATCAAACCAGTCAATCCTAAAGGAAATCAATTCTCAATATTCATTGGAAGGACTGATGATAAGCTGAAGCTCCAATACTTTGGCCACCTGATGTGAAGAGCCAACACATTGGAAAAGACTCTGATGCTGGGAAAGATAGGAGGCAGGAAAAGAAGGGAACAGAGGATGAGATGGTTGAATGGCATCACTGACTCAGTGGACATGAAGTGAAGTGAAAATCGCTCAGTCGTGTCCGACCATTGGTGACTGTATAGTCCATGGAATTCTCCAGGCCAGAATACTAGAAAACTGGAGTGGGTAGCCATTCCCTTCTCCGGGGGATTTTCCCAACCCAGGGATTGAACTCAGGTCTCCCGCACTGCAGGCAGATTCTTTACCAGCTGAGCCACAAGGAAAGCCCAAGAATACTGGAGTGGGTAGCATATCCCTTTCTCCAGTGGATCTTCCTGACCCAGGAATCGAACTGGGGTCTCCTGCACTGCAGGCGGATTCTTTGTTAGTTGAGCTACCAGGGAAGCCCAATGGACATGAGTTTGAGCAAACTCTGGGAGATGGTGAAGGACAGGGAAACCTGGTGTTCTGTAGTCCATGGGGTCGCAGAGAGTCAGACACAACTGAGTTACTAAGCAATAACAATTATATAAATGGGATAAGAGATACATTTTGTGTTGCTGTCTTCTAAGGCCTAATTACAAACAAGACTAACTTCCCAACGCTTACCATGCTGCCTAGGCTCAGAGCTACTGGGAAAGAGTAAGAGACCCAAATGGCAAAAGGAAGGGACCCTCCCCAGGCCTGGATGAATGGGGACCGACAGCTCACAAGGTTTTATACTAAATACGAGATATCTGTAAGATGTGGGATACAAAGAGGAGCCCGCAGAGCTGCACTGAAACCACAGTTAACCACAGCCCTCCAGACTCCGCCAGACCACAACGGGGTGGGGGCAGCTCATGAGGGCGTGAAGGGTCACAGGCTGTTTGAGGAAGACCCACGAGCCAAGCAAAAAGTCCTCATTTCATTAAAACTGGGAGATACATCCATACAAGTTCGCCTGAATGGGTTCTGTGTTATTTTAACATTCTACTTGCAACCAGACATCTCTCAGTCTAAGCTCAACTTCACAAGCAATAATTTTCAAACACTGTATCAAGAAATAGCAATAAAATCCTGTGTGTATTATTAGACACCCTAGAAGTTGATATATGCACTGAACTCAGTACCAATTGCTCTCTTATTTCCAGGGGTATAGAGCCAATTGTTTTTTCTTAAACAAAAAGTATTACCTTCATAGATTTTTCTGGCTGATTCTGACAAAAAAAATAAAAAAATAAAAAGATGCACTGTGGTTCTCTCCCAGCCTGGTCTGGACCATAATGTCTATCTCAAGCTTTTATCTCTAGCCCTGATACCCACGTCTTCGGCAGAACATCGTCCCGGCAGACCATCCCGGCAGAGCGCAGGCGCACTTACTGCTCTCTGGACGGAAGATGCGCCCGTGCCTTCGTCCTCGTCTGGCTCCCGGTCTTCGTTGTCGGTCCAAGAGGACACGTCCTCTGTGGAGCTGGTCAGGTCAGGCAGACTCTTAGATGTCAGCCTCAGGAGGTCCTCGGCAGAATTCTCCTATGGGGAAACAACGAGAGGCCCGTGAATTACCCTGTGATATCAAGGTCAAGGAAACAGCAGAGTAAACGGCGAGTGGTCACGTGTTCCCAATCCCAAGACTACATGGAGTATACGTTCCACATTTCCAGGTGTGTGAGGTGAATCCACATGTCAGGGGTATAGGGCCAATTTGAACCTAGAGTTTTTTTTTTCTCCTTGATGAATCAGTATTTCTTAACTGAATGTTTCTATGAGTAATCTAAGCTCCCTGAACTTAAGATCCTTCGATGCCCCCACCGTCTTACTTTCAGGATGTAGCTTAAACTCCCTCATTGGCAGGCCAACATCAGAGATTTGGCCTCTGCCCAGCTCTCCAAACTCACCTGCCTCCATTCCTCCCTCCAAGCCTCCCTTCCACCCAAGCCACGCTGACTTTCAAACATGCCAGGCTCTCCCCAGCCATGCTTCCTCTCTCAACTGCAGCTCCCCTGTCTAGACCACTCTTCTTCCCAAGACTAAGGCCTCTTTGGTCAAAGCTTGAGCAGCCTCTCTTGCAAGGCTTCCTGGAGTCCCACCTTTCTCCTCTCATGTCCTCTGCCATTTACCGCCTCACTGTGGGTATGTAACTTATTCGTCTATCTCCCTTTTTGTCTGAGAGTTCCCCAAATCATGTCGACTCAGCGCTGTGTCCCCAGGTTGAGCTCAGAGCTCAAACATCCACTATATTCTCCTCTCGCTCACTGCTCATCTCACAAACCCCTGTTGGTTAGAAAGATTAGATCATTTACTGAATCTCAATGAGAGTGGAGACTGATAATGTCTGCCACGAAAGCAGTCCTTGAACAACTTTTAAAGGACACCAGAAATACATGGAATCACATTCTATTAAGATTAGACTCCAAAGGGGGCTTCATCAACACAGCCCTTCCTTCCTAGACACAGATAAAGTCAGAATGGGTGTGCGGTGCAGGCGAGATCCATGAGGCCACGTGACAATCCCAAGGACAAATGAGGCAGGCACGGGAGCTGAGAGCTCTCCTGGGAAAGGACATGACACGCGAGGCCAGGGACCAGGGCTACAGGGCTGATCTGAGGCCAGAATGAAAGAGCAACGTGCCCTCTCCTCTTTCTGCCACACCAGCAGTTTCTACCAGGAAGGAAACATGTGGAAAGTTTTGATCATCATATTCCTTGGGGGATGACAGAAGACAGAACAACAAAGAAGACCCAGCTTATAAAAGGGACGTTACAAACTACCAGGAGTTGGCACCTGGTGAGTGACATTTGTTCCTAGTTTGATGCGGATTCCACTCCTTCAAGGTACCTGAACCTCATTCATTTTAGATCAGTAATTCATGACTACCATACTTTTAGACCTTGCCCAAGGAAAGGAAAAAGAGTTATTTGCGAGAAAGTGAGCTGAATCCTTTTCTGTGATGTCAATGCTGCTCAACTATTAATAGAAGAAAGCTTAAAAGAGTGAAAAGTTCCAACTGTTGAGTAAATTTCACAACAGCCACAAGATGGAATACTCACTCTCATTAAAAATGTTGATCTAGAAATACATTTCCTGATGGGCAAAGAGCTCTTTTAGCGGGTTACTCAGTGAAAAAGCAGGTTAAAAATAATAAGGACCGTATTAGTAACAGATGTAATTATCATTACGTATTGTACCTGGATACAATACGAAAACCATAAAGACACACATTTCTCCAAGTACTCACTATGACCACCTACAATGTTTAGAGATCTTTATAGCTCATTTAATCTTCCTAACATCCCATGAAGCAGTTATTGATTCTCACTGTACAAGTGAGATTTCGAAAGAAGCACTAACTTGCTCAAGATACACAGCTTTTACAGGGCTGTGCTGGCCCTTGAATTCTGACGGGACTGCCTCCAGGTACACTGTCTCCTTGTGTTTGATTCCATTTAAAAGAAAACGTGTTCCTGTCTGGAAGGAAATGCCAGTTAGAGGATGGTACTATTGGCAATATTAGACATTTTATCACGTTTTTCTTCTCTATACTTTTTTCCTGGGTTTTCTACATTAGATACAATGAATACATATTTCTTGTTAATAAAAACAAAGAGTGAAACAAAAAAGAGACAGTGCACAAGAGAAATCCGTGTTGCTATGCATGTACTTCCAGGAATATCAAGATGAACTTGGATATTCTGAGTTTATTCATTCAACAAAAACTTTCTAAGCTCCTCTCTTATACACAAATGACATACTGTGCAGAAACACAAGACATCCTTTCCAGAAGACAGTAACTGTTATATTTCTAAAACAATGCCTGTTAAGTTTTGTGACAAAGTGATGCTTATCTGCAACAATAATTTAGATTTTTTTTTTACTATTTCTGTAAATTATATACTAGTATGTATACTATAGTATAGTAATATACTATTACTATATGTGGCAAGTCAAAAGTTTTTCTTTCTTTTCTCTTTCTCTTCGAATATAAAGGCAGAACTGAAGTCTGTAGATGATTTGTTCTTTGGGATAAAGAAGAGGAACAGAAGTCAAGCAGTGCCTAACGATCAGGTGCTTTTTCTCCATGGATGAGCACCTTGGACGGAGCAGATTAAATTCAGGAGCAAACAGCTGGCAGCTGCTGCAGCAGCCTATATTGCTTAGCTGTAGGTGAAGCAAATGGGAAGGAGGAGAAAGCTCTGAGGGCTGGTCAGCCTTAGGGCCGTAGCTCTGGACAGATGGCCAAGAGTCAACAGACTGAAAACCAGAACGGACTCCTGTTCCTCACCTATGGACGCTGCTCAGCCCTACAAAGACCTCAACAAGTGTCCCAAAGTGTCCCAGCCTCCGGCAGGAACACGTGACCTTGTTCTAACACCGTGGGCTCTGGATTCCTTTAAATCTTATGTGACTAAGCGGCAGCATGAAAGTCTGAAGGCCAGTGGACCCAGGATGAAAGCTGCTTCTGCCACCCATTGCCTGTATGACCTCTGGACAGATTAACTTATCTCTTAGGCTCTGATCTCATCTTCTGAATGAAAAGAACTAATGGTTCTCTCCTGGGATTCACTTTAAGAATTAAATGAGACAGTAGGTATAAAGCGCCTGGCAACCAGTGGTACCCAGTACATGTGAGTGTCTTTCTTCAAGTTGATGAGTGATGTCTGTTTTAAAAAATCTCACAAGTGCCCCCTAATTACTAGTTTTACCCATGAGGGATCGTTTTTTGTCTTTGTATTTTCTTTGTGTCATTTACGTATAATGACTGGCATAGAAGAGATTTCTTTCCCACTTTCCAAACTAGCAGGAGAAAGAAGTCAGCCCAGAAATAAAGGTTTGGTGGACATGCTTTAATGCCTGTACAGAGCCCCCTGCGTGGTTAAGCTGCAAGCTTGGGGAGGTAGGGTGTGTGTGTGTAAGAACCAATAATGTTTTTCAAATTCCCACCACATCTGGTCAAATGAGGAATTTGTTTCAGCCTTTCCCTCCTTGTGGGATCCACTAGGCTGACCAAGAGCATCCCTGGCTTTGCTCCTGCCTCAACCCTAGGGAGAAGATACCATGGCATCTCTGGGAGGCAAAGATGGGGTGTATGAATGGAGAAGGTCTCAATTCCTGCCTCTAGGGCTTCAGTGTCAGCTCTTCCTGCCAAGTCTTTGCCAAGCTCTGAATTCTGGCTGGAAGCAGGATTTGGGGTATAAAGGAGACTTCTCCAGCTAGAATAATGGGAGTGGGTAGCCATTCCCTTTTCCAGGTGATCTTCCTAACCCAGGCATCAAACCCAGGTCTCCCGCACTGCAGGTGGATTCTTTAACAGCTGAGCCACCAGCGAAGCATAAAGGGGGAAAGTAGGTTTTTCAGATGACTCAAAATACTCACCTATTTATTAAACCCAGGAAGTGCTATTGGTCAAGAATCTGCCTGCCAACGCAGGAGACACAAGAGACACGGCTGGAAGGATCCCCTGGAGGAGGAAATGGCAACCCACTTCAGTGTTCTTGCCTGAGAAATCCCACGGACAGGGGAGCCTGGCAGGCTACGGTTCATGGGGTCGCAAAGAGCCAGACGTGATTCAGCACACAAAATGGGCAATAGACTGTGCAATCTAAGAAGGAAAATATATAAAAACCTGTGGATGCAGGGTTCAAAAGTAGCATCAAGGATAACTGGGGGAAATCAGACATCCTGGAGAGAGCTATTGCTGGGAAGCGTTAAGGACGGGGTGGTTCATACCAGTGCTCCCCTGAGCTGGAGCCAGGATGAACCGGAACGAAGCCCGTGTCTCCACTGCACTAGCCCCCGAGTCCGGAGGGTTCTTCCCTGGTCTCATGGATGTCACCACCTCATCAGACAACGGAGCAGAACGCAGACAGCCCTGTCCTCCCCTTGTCCCGCAGCTGCTGTCCCAATGCCTCTCTGCAGCGCTCTAAGGCTGCCGAGACCCCGGGGAGAGAGCAGATGGGGTTCCCAGACCTCAGCACGAGTTTCACATGCTCTGGTGGGTGGGGGGTGAAAGGAGCCCCAGCCTGAGGCCTCGTGAAGAAGAGGTGGCAGCCAGACAGAGGGCATGGCCAGACTCGGCGTCATAGCAAGAGTCAGGGTCCTGACACTGTCAGTTCCATCATGGCCCCCTTGGAAGCTCTGTCTTGCCGTGTCATTTGTAAAACCAAGGGGGATGGGAGGGGGCATAGCTGGATAAGCAAGGTTCACAAGGCTTCCTCTAGCACCGACGCTCTGTGCTGCCAGGGGTCAGAGCCCAGGCCTGCAGCCTGCCCATGCTGCCCATGGCCATGCCACCCCAACCTCCTTCCGGCAGGTCCTGGAAGATGCGCATCTCCACATCTCTCTCCCGCTCCTGCTTCCACATCTCCTCCTTGGTTTCCCCTTGGGTCAGTTGCTACCCTCTCTATCCTGTCTTTTCTCCCATTCATCTCTTTCCCTTAGTCCTCGTGATGCTTTTTAATCCCCTAGACAAACCTATCGTGAAAGTTGCTCAGTTGTGCCCAACTCTGCATCCTAGTCCATGGAATTCTCCAGGCCAGAATGCTGGAGTGGGTAGCCATTCCTTTCTCCAGGGGATCTTCCCAACCCAGGGACCAAACCCAGGTCTCCCGCATTGCAGGCGGATTCTTTACCAGCTGAGCTACCAGGGAAGCCCAGATATACCTACTAACGCTCTTAAAGGATGGCAAGATGATTAAACGCCCTTAAGCTCAGGGACCCTTGTGGGCCTGCACTGCAGAATCATGGCTATTCGACTGGCCCAAGCAAAGCTGAGTACGCATGTGTTAGGGGGTGGGGGTGAGGGGGTTCATGGGGAGGGCTCACAACCAAATCTGCCACTGCCATTCAAAATATTTTACAAAACAAACAAATCCACCTACCTTGCTGGCCACCACCAGCTGAACCACTCCAGTGGCTGAGCGAAGAATGGCCACAGCTTCCTCGTGGGAGAGCCCAACTAGTAAGTGACCATTGATTACCAGCAGCTCATCTCCTAAGGACAGTCTGCCATCCCTGAGGAAATGGAGACGGGAAAAAAAAAAAAATCCCTCGTCAAGATGTTCTAGGCTTGAGAAGGGCCATCTTCCTGGAGTTGGGGAGGGTTGTCAGAAGGGGACAGTCCAAAATGGGCTACAGAGGAGTAGGGAAGATGGGGACAGCTGGGGTGGGACTGTTCATCCTTCTGTCAGGGTCCAGATGCCCAGTTAGCAGAGCTAAGAGCTTCACGATTTCAGAGGGTCCCTTAGTTACAGGCACGATCGTAAGTTACCACCATATCCTACATCAGTGTCAATGAAACACCTCCCATCCAGGTGGAGACATGATGGAGAGGAACCAAGAGCCCAAAGCTTTAGGATAGTTAAGTCTTTCTTTTCTCAATCCTACCTGATATCCTGCCCTTGTGACTGAGTCATCAGCTGAGTCTCTGAACTTAGCCCCAGAAGAACGAAGGTATCCGAAGCTCGCCAGGAATCCTTCCCTAACCCAAGTCCCTCTCTCTCCCCAGGATTTCCTCTGTGGCACCTGAGACCCTGCACCTCATGCGTCTGTAATCCCTGCGCCCAAGAGTCACGGGGCCTTGCGGGTCAAGTCTCAAACTGCCTCCTTCCTCCTTGTGTCTCTGCCGCCAAGCTCCATAAGCAGACGGACGAACAGAAAAATGAACAAAGAAACTGCCTAAGTTACTGCTGTTGCAGGGAACAGACCTGGCGTACATCACAGGCATGCAAATATGTTCTCTTTGTTTCCTTTCAATTAACTGAATTACTTGGAGCTTCCTTCCTACTGGGCTGGAAGGAGGTCCAGTCACTACGGGGTCTGCCTGCCCTAAAGAGGTCCAGGGAACAGACCATTATAGAGCACCAGGCAGGCCTCATCAGTCATGGGGGGGTCAACAGTTCTGTGGGTGCCAACTGAGCCTCCAACGGCCTGGTCTCCCACGATCTCAAAGCATCCAGAGGCTCTTCATCCCCACTGCTAAACATGAGATGGGGAATTGGGTGAAGCTGAGAGCCCCAAAGCCCAGGTCCCACCATCCCCTCTGGAGGCTTTGCATCAGCACCCAGGATTTAGGGGTGGGACTCACGCTTGTCCCTCACACAGATTCACCCCAGTGTTTTTCTCTCCAGTCTATAGACTCTCTCCTCCTTGCTTTCTTTCAATGAATTAACCAACTTCCCTCTCCTCCTCTCCCTCACCATTTTCTCTCTCTGTCCTCTAGGGCATGTATCATTATCTTTTCTATGAATTTAGGCTTTAACAGAAGACAGGAGGCGTGAGAGACTGCTGACAATCTCTGCTTTCTGTCCTTCAAAAATCCCAAAAGCAGAGAAATGCTCAGAATCACAGTATATGCTTGAGATGGAAAGAGAAGAGAAAGAGGGAAACCATGGAGAATAAGCACACTGGAACCTCAAGGAGGCATGAGGGTGAGCTCTCTGAAGGAGAGGCATTCAGGAATACAGGAGAACACAGTGGTCTGGGCCAGTGTCCTTGAGTTTACTTATCCACATCACCATCAAGACATCCATGTCTCTGTTCCTCTTGTTTTCCTCTTTGATCCCATCTTTCTCAGCTCCAGTTATTAACTAGAATGCCCCACATGTGAATTAAACACCCTGACACCCAGACACATACACACATACAGGCTAGGGGTGTAAGAAAATGGTGAGACCCATTAAAAAATGGCTCACTTGAAAAATGGATAAGAAGAGTTCTACGTAACCTCAGCTCTGGGCACAGGAATTTCCTAATTGCCAACTTTCCAAAGACCTAGGAGTAATGGGGAAATGGCTACCTGATGAGAATTCTTTAAAGCATCTATCCTTTGGGAAGTATGATGATGCTCTTCTGGATAAGAACTACCTAAGGTCTTAAACCTTCGATAATTACCGCCACCCAGATAAGTGACACCTGAAGTTAATCTCTTCTCTACTCAGGCTAACAGGATCATACTTTCTAGTTATGGGACCAATGAGCATTGAACACCTTGATAATCTGTGCATTGGTCCTCTCCTCGGTATTCTGTTCTTCAGACCAAATACTTCAAGCTCCTTCATCTTTGCCTAATGAGATATGTTTTTGAGAGACCCCAAGGTCTTGGGCAGGGCATTACTGCTCTGGTTTGCCATTTCCCTCTTAGCATCAAGGTACCTGGGCTGAATACTAATTCCAGACTGGAATCACCTCCCTCATCAGTGAAATTCCACCTTTACCCACTTATTCTATACAGATGGGCATCCAACATACGAATACACCCTATGGTGCTTTGCAAACAGTAGATGCCCTATGTATACAGGAGCAATCAGCCACATAGTAGGAGCTACCTTCCATCTCGGGACGGCTACCTCCCTCTGACTCAACATGGACTTCTTCTTTGACAAGCTCTGCCTAAGCACCACCCATCTTCCTACTTCAGATGACTGTCTAGGTTAAAAAAGGAGCTTTGGAGTGTGAATGGTTTTTAGGTCACAAGGAGAAAACTCACATTTTATTTTTCTCTCTCCACACCTGCATGACCAAGACACACGTGTTTACATGTGTATCAAATCTTGACAGACATGACGTGGCAGGTGGACTGTGGTCACGTTTAAACCCCATCATCAGCCACAGTGACGATGTGAAGGATGTGGTGTTCCACCATGTGGTACACTCTTTTGTTTTTTAATTTTTTAAATTTTGTTTTCATTTATTTTTATTAGTTGGTAGTACACTCATGATAAGGAACCACGTGTCACCAGCATCCCCAAACTCAGGATAACATTCACTTGACACTCAAACTGGACTAGACAGAAATTTAATCCCTCCTTCGTGCAGTGGCCCCACCAATTAGCCACTTCCTGTGCTCAGAAGGGTATTTAATTAGAACTGCTCGTGCCTGATTTCCTGATGCTCCGGCACCTTCCTCCTAAGCTGTAATCACCAGGCCTTTGACTACCCTCCGGCACCCGGGGGCAGGGGAGGAGAGGACAAGGAAGCAGAGAAAGGGGAGAGTTATCTAGTCACCTGTGAGCGGCACCGCCTTCCTTCACTTGGGTGACAACGATAGCGTGAGGTGAGCGCTTTGATCCTCGGCCTCCACTAACCTGAATTCCCAGCCCATCCGATTCTTTAAGCAGCTCCATCTTCCATATCCGGCCAACTTCCTCCTTCGAAGAAAAAGTGAGTACACTGTGAAGCATGTGGACAGACACGCACCATTGTCACAGGAGGGGTGGCTGGAGGTCGGGCCGAGTCCCATCACTTGTTGACTGACACTGCAGAGGACCACCGATGAGAAAGTTCTACAGGTTGGCCAATGTCTTGAGCAGTCAGTGCTGCCCAATCCAGTTCTCTATGACGGCAAGAGAGTATTCTGTGCCTGCACCATCTAACAGGACGGCTGCCAGCCACAGGTGGCTGTCGAATGCCTGAAATGTGGCTGCTGGCAAAGGAGACACTGAATGTTTCATTTCATTTTAATTAAATTGAATGAGCCACCTGGGGCCAGGGAGATGACTTTGGACAGCACAGCAAACGTGATGTGTGACTTCCCGGACCAGGATCCTGTTAAGTAAAGCTCTTCTGCCTGAAACCCAGATACCACTGTGTGAGTAAACACTGGCTGTATCTGGGTTCCATTTATTTACGACAGCTACTAATTAATAAAGGGAGATGAAAGGAAGACAGAGCCAGGAGACATCAATTAGTTTGAGCCAAGCTTTACCACTTAGTACTTATGACAATCACTTGAAGCCTCAAAACCTCAGTTTCCCTGCCTTTAAAGTGGGGATCATTATTAAAACTTCCAAGTCTGGTGTTAGGATTAAATGTGACAGAAAGCAGGCAGCAATGCTCCTGACATCTAGTAAAATACATAATAAACGTTAATCGGTAACCATATGTGACTTACACACGCATAAATGTTAAAAACATCACATTGAATTGAATCTTAAACTTCCTGACAACATGTGAATGAGATCTTGGAGAAATCAAAATAGGAAATTCACTGGTGAATTTGTTATCAACTTCTACACACATTGGTCAATATACTCTTTATAAACATTAAAAAATGCTATGACAACTATAAAAATCTATCCTTTTTATTTTACTTATCTTTTGGCCATGTGGGGTCTTAGTTCCCCGACCAGGGATTGAACCCACGCCCCCAGCATTGGATGCATGGAGTCTTAACCACTAGACTGCCAGGAATTTCCCAAAATCAATCATTTTTAAAAACTAATAGAGGTCTGTAGGGCTTCCCTGGTGGCTCAGTGTTAAAGATTCTGCCTGCCATGTAGGAGAGTTGCAGGAGATGCAGGTTCGATCCCTGGGTCAGGAAGATCCCCTGGAGAAGGAAATGGCAACCCACTCCAGTATTCTTGCCTGGAGAATCCCACGGACAGAGGAGCCTGGCGGGCTACAGTCTATGGGGTCACGAAAGTGTTGGACGTGACTGAACAACTAAACAACAACAAAAAAAGGTCTCCAAGTCCTCTGAACTGCTTTGGTTCCTTCTCCATTTGACTCCATATTCCTTTCCAAGGACACAAACATATGTCCACTGCAAAACAGTGGAGTTCCCTCAGACACTCGGCTATTCAGAGAAATGAAAGCAAAAGCTTCCAAAGTGGTTTATCTGGGAGGCTGACTTTAGGCTCATCCCAAAGTCCTTTTTAGTTCTAGGTATATAGGTAGGGATCCCAATGCGTTTCTCAATTTGTAAAGCAAAAACCATCTGCTTTCCCCATCCACCACGAAGGTCCAATGGAGCTGCTAAGGCCCAATACAGACAAAGCCATCATCTCTCCCAAAATAGGCAACCTGCCCATTCAAGCTGTTTGCAAAAGAGAAAAAATGTGAGGCATTTAGAAAATCTGAAGTGCATACTGTCAGAAACTAAAATGAGGCTTTATGCAACAGTAAAAAAAACAGATGTGGAATGGTCACTGATGTGCAGCAACAGGAATGTCTAGGGAAATTATTAGCAGACAGAGACTTGTTGGGTCCTACTCTTTTCCAAGCCCAGGGCTGCTCACAGGGGCCCACAATTCCAGCAACACGCGGTGATGCCAACTGTCTCCTCCATCTACTGACCACAGGCCCATGAAGCCTGTCTGGCCAAATGTAACTTCAGAAGTCACTGGCTTACCACAGTAGTTCATGAACTTGTCAACAAGCCCTACATCATCCCATCATCTCACTTTGGACTCCCTGGGTTTTGGTTTGTTGCCTCTGACCTCTGGAACACCTTTCCTTCCCATTCAGGAACAGCCTTCCTGCCTTCAGAGTCTCTCACGGCTTCACTCCTTCCAAGAAGCCATCCTTGAGAATTACCACGAGACAGCAACTTTCGATACTTCCAGTACACGAGACTGTATGCCAGGTGGAGAACCAAAGAGCGCACAGGCAGGGCTGTGCTGATTAGCTGTTGTCTTGGAGAGCTGAGCATCCTGCATCTACACACAGGCCAGCCCTGTGGCTGCCTCCCTGGACCTCACAGAGCAGGTAAGAAATGAGCACAGATGGTGGCCTGACTTTTTCTTTTCCCTTGGAAGATATCCCATGGCTCCTGGTGTCCTGAAGATGTGGGACAGTGTTCCTCTCTCTCCCAGTACAGAAAAGCTATGGAACTCTTTCCCAAGAACATCAGGGACCATTATTAAGAGCCCAGATACAAGAAAATTCCTTCGGTTTTAGCCCAAATTAGTAAAAACCTATCCATCCCTATGACTAATTACACCATCATTTTCTCCCATCCTACCCTCTTTTGGCTAAACATAAGATGTTAGGTATGGTTCACAGAGGATGTGACAATACTGGATACAGTTTTAGTTCTTAAATGCTTTTTAAGGACTTGTGACAAGAAACATGCAGAACTATGATCATGGGGAAAGAAGGATGGCCTAAACATTTACCCTGACAGAGGAGTTAAAGACAGTATTCATTGAGAACACCCACAAACCCACTCCACACCCCTGCCCAAGATGCACACAACTAGTTGAAAGTAAAACAAAACCACATATCTAATATAAATGACTTCAGAGGGGGACTTCTCTGAAGGTCCAGTGGTTATGGTTTCATCTTCCAATGCAGGAGATGTGGGTGTGAATCCTGGTCAGGGAGCTAAGATCCAACATGCCTCTTGGCCAAAAAACCAAAACATAAAGCTGAAGCAATATTGTAACAAATTCAATAAAGATTTTAAGAATGGTCCACGGCCACAGGAGGCAGGAATATACAATGGAGAAAAGATAGCCTCTTCAATAGGTGGTGCTGGGAAAACTGAACAGCTACACATAAAAGAATGAAATAGAACACCTCCTAACACCATACACGAAAATGAACTCAGATGGATTAAAGACATAAATGTAAGGTCAGAAAACTCTTAGAGGAAAATATAGGCAGTACACTCCTTGACATAAATCACAGCAAGATTCTCTATGACCCACCTCTGAGAGCAATGGAAATAAAAATAAAAATAAACAAGTGGGACCTAATTAAACTTAAAAGCTTTTGCACAGCAAAGGAAACTGTGAACAAGATGAAAAGACAACCCTCAGAATGGGGAAAAATAATTGCAAATGAAACAACTGACAAAGGCTTAATCTTCAAAACACGTAAGCAGCTCAGGCAGCTCAATACTAGAAAAACAAACAACCCAATTCAAAAAGTGGGAGGAAGACCTAAACAGACTTTTCTCCAAACAGACATACAGATGGCCAACAAAAACAAGAAAAGATACTCAACATCACTCATTATTAGAGAAATGCAAGTCAAAACTACAATGAGTTAGCAATTCGCACCAGTCAGAATGGCCATCATCAAAAAATCTACAAACAATAAATGTTGGAGAGGATGTGGAAAAAAACAGAATCTTCTTGCACTGTTGGTGGGAATGCAAATTGAAATAGCCACTGTGAAGAACAGTATGGAGATTCCTTAAAAAAAAAAAAAACTAGGAATAAAACTACCATATGACCCAGTAATCCTGCGACTGGACATATACTCTGAGAAAACCATTAACGAAAAAGCCACATGTACCCCAATGTTAATAGTAGCACTATTTACAACAGCTAGGACACAGAAGCAACCTACATGTCCATTGGCAGATGAATGGAAAAAGAAGTCGTGGTACATATATACCATGGAGCATTACTCAGTCATAAAAAGGAACACATTTGAGTCAGCTCTAGTGAGGTAAATGGACCTGGAGCCTATTATACAGAGTGAAGAAAGTCAGAAAGAGAAACAAATTTCATATATTAATGCATAAATACGGAATCTAGAAAAAAATGGTACTGATGAACCTATCTGCAGGGCAGGAATAGAGATGCAGACATAAAAAACAGACTTTGGCCACATGGAGGAGGGGGAGGGTGGGATGAGCAGAGACAGCAGCACTGACATATATACCATCATGTGTAAAACAGAGAGCCAGCGGGAAGCTGCTGCATGGGCAGAGAGCTCAACCTAGTGCTCTGTGAGGACCAAGAGGGTTGGGGAGGGGTGGGGGTGGGGAGGATGTCCCGGAGGGGAGGGGACGTATGTGTACTTGTGGCTCATTTGCATTGTTCTATGGTGGAGGCCAACACAAATTGTAAAGCAATTACCATAAATTAATTAAAAATTTAAATAAAAAGAATGGCCCACATCAAAAAAAAAATCTTAAAAAGCTTCAGAGGGCAGAAATGACCAATCTCTAATAAAGGCCCTAATTATACTATCCTAGAAACAGATCTCCTTTCTCACTTTTATCCAATAAGATGATTCCCCTGCCCTAACAGATCGCAGGAACTAAAAGGGGAGAATTCAAAGAAAATGATGCAAGTTTCCTCACCATGGAACTTCTTGATCATCTAATGAAGGGGTTCTGAGGAACACAAAGGAAGTCAGAAATAGGAAGCGGCAGATGTTATCAGTCTTAATTGTACAACTGTCGTATTAAATCTAGCTGCCTACAGATGAAAGCAGTGTTCAGTTAAAAATAAAATCAGTGTCTAAAGTTTATTAGTCTAAAGCTGGAACTAGCCAAAACCCAACAGGCCAACTTAAATACGATGATATCAGGTATATTCCCAACTGTCTTCTTACAATTCCACTTAGATATCCACTACACACACTAGTACAGTCTCTCCTCTTCCTGGGTTTGTCATCTCAACGGGAACAGCAATATCATCGATTCAAGCTTAAGAGGATATGCAAACCAAAAACCCAAGGACTGTCTTTGATTCATCCTTCTATTTCCTATATTAAACCATAAGTGAGATCCGAAGGCTCTATTTGCAAAACAGATCCACATCCATCTACCTCTGCTCCTCTTCTCTGCCACGACCCTCATCAGTCACCAGCATTTTTAGCTTGGGTTATCATACTTTCCAATCTGGTCTCCATTTTTAAGTTTTACCTCTCACAAGCCACTAATCTCCATTACACATTTAAGATAAACTTTAAAGAAAAGCATCATGATGCATTTAACTTAAACCTTCTGACAGCTCCCCACTATATACAGAATAAGGTCCACGCTCTTTGCAATGGTAAACATGAACTTTTGTAATCTTGTCTTGTTCACATCTTTCACATCACTTCTTAGTCCTCTCCCTATCACTCACTATGCTGCAGTCTCTGCTACCAGAATATTCTATCATTCCTGTCTTATGGCAGCTTCAGATGCTAGTTTCTCACCAGAAACATTCTGCCCCCAGATTCTACAGGGCTGCTCTTCTCCTGACACACAGTCTTCAGCTGAAACATGGCCTCTTTAATAAGGTCTTCGCTGACACCCAATATCAATCGGTCCCCCGCCCATGTCACTGCTGGGACATCTTTTACTTCACTCTGTTTTATTTCATTTATTGTACTTGTGGTCAACATCTAACATTCTGCTTTTGTTTATGTATTTATTGCCTGTGGCCCCTTATATGTGATAAATGCCACAAGATAGGAACCTTGTTTCTCATTTACCAATGGATTTTCCAGCAGCTAGAGAAGTGCCTAGCACATCACAATACTGCATAAATGTCACTGAATGAACAAACAAGAGAATGTTTACCATAATCTTAGGGGTCTTCAAAGTTATTGAGACTGACATTAAGAAGTTCGCCCAGATGGGAGACCTGCACGTTTGCCAACGTTCAGAGTGTGAACACAGATCCAGTTGTAGAGACGACGGAGTTCTGAAGCAGACCCTGTCTAGACAGATGGCTTGGGCTTTTGCTTCCTTCTACGTTGGCTGAAAGGGCAGTGAGACTTTGTCAGTCTGTTGAGAAAAAGCCAAACCACGCAAAATTGGATGCTATGGATGTCTCTATTAATGTCAGAGTGCTACCCTTTCCTATAAACCGCCAATTACTGTGTGAGCTCACACATGCATCTCTCCACGAAGGCAAACAGAGGGATTTATTTACCAAAAACAGGGGTAGTATATTAAAGGGAGTTGCCGCAGCAGCATTTAAATGACCTCATCTGCTGGAACCCAAAATAAAATGTTACAACAGCATCTTTGCCCCAAATGTGAGAAGACACATCATCCAACCAGAATCTCACTGCAGTAAATGCTCTGGCTTCAACTGAAAACTTATTTTTGAGATTGTTTGCTTATCCCTTCTTACTTAGAATGATCAGTAAGACATGAAGACACACGTGATCATATGTCAGAGTTGAAATTCCTCCATCAACAAACCAAAAAGCTCAGCTTGAAGGTAAGAAAACAAGCCCAGAGAAAGGACATGGCAGCCTGAGGGCCACAGAGCTGGGGATGGAAGAACCAGGGCTGGAACTCTGTGTCCTGTCTCTCAGGCTTGGGGCTCTCCTGTGCCTTCATTACAAGTATCTACGAAGCACCTACAGGTGCAATGCACTGAACTGGGGCAGAGATGGCAAAGGCTCAGAGACAAGAGTGAGCATGGCATTTTGAAAACACTAATTCAGCCCAAATCAGGGAGAAAGAGAGCAGTGAGAATCAGGTGATGAAGGGCCTTATGTGCTATGTCAAGCTAAGGCGTTTGGGTATTACCCCAAAGGCAACTGGACCACCAAATGGTTTCAGCTGCAGTGTGCATGGGAAGGTGTGCTCTTTAGAAAAGTCCCTCTGATTGCAATGGGACAGTTGAAGGTGGGGTGAAAGCAGAAGCAGTGTAGACTACTGTGACCACAGGTGAGAAATGACAGCAGCCTGGCCCTGAACCAAAGCTGCAGGATGGGGCTCAGAGCAGTGGAGAGGATGGACATCCCCAAGGGAGCAGGAGTAGACCGGATTCAGGGATTGACCAGACTTGGTGTAAGGAAGAGGGTAGTTGTTGCTAAGTCGTGTCCAACTCTTTGTGACCCTGTGGATGACGGCCCACCAGGCTCCTCTGTCTATGGGATTTCCCAGGCAAGAAACTGGAGTGCGTTTTCATTTTCTTCTTCGAGTGAAGGCAGCATTCCAGCTAACTCCATAATGCCAACTGTCCCAATCTGGCTGGGTGAAGGCGTTTCCCAGGATATGGAATTGCCAGTGAAAAACCAGGAAAGTTCTGCACAATCCAGGGCAAGTAGTCACTAGCTGAATCTCAGGTTTTTGGCTCAGGCAACTCTGTGGATGTAAGACCTGATGTTAGAATGGGCTTGGTGGTGCGGGAAAGCCATACATCCAGCTTCAGGCATGATGTGAAATACCAAAGATGGAGACATCCTGTAGATGGCTGGTAAAAAGCTGAGGGCTCAGAAGAGAGGTGAAGGCAGATGTGAACTTAGGAGACATTACCATGGAAGTATGTATGTTCACCCCATGACTGTGGGATCTTCCTAGAAGAGGACCATCCTCCTGCTGCCTCTGCCAGATGCAAACATCAGGGACCACCCAGGAGATGTCCTCAGTGTTGACTCTCCTCCTGAGTTTCACACACTTTCCTGCAGATTTAGAGCTCAGGCAGCCTTTCTGAGGTCTCTGCTGAACCACTTACAGGAAAGAGGTCTGGCACTGCACAGGGTGGATTTTGGGTACCAGGCTAAGACTGCAAACGGATCCATAGACACACATGCCAGCTGGGAATTAGCTCTCCTGACAAATGGTAGAATTTTTTTTCATTGTTATGTGCCTAAGTTTGGTTGCATCCATTTTTACCATGCGGCATTACAAAAATACACAGTGTACATGTTACCTTGGGTGAGTAATGAGCTTTACTAGACAAGAGAGTAAGGAAGTCTGAATTAACTTCTAAAATTGCTTATCTATATCCTAAGAGATTCCTGGGCTTTAGAAGATGGGCCCAACTTTTGTATTTTTAAAAATTCATCTGTTTGCATGTGTATCATTCTGTGTTACTATTTTAAAGAAACAAGCCATACTTTAGAAGGAGGTATTTGTTGAAATATTTACTATAGGTCCATTAAGGGAGTATAGAAAAGTAAAAACCAAGTCTGAGGATTTATTTTCCTGTAAGAAATAACAGTCTAGGAAAAAGAAGTAGCTGACAAATAAAAATGGTCTGAATGATCATAAGCCTTGTCTGTAATTTATTAAGTCTCTGTAGATATATCAAATCATTAATAAAGCAGAAACGGAACAACACCGACATGTCTAATCTCCCATTATTCAAATAGAGTGGAATTTTCCCCCAAAGGCTTAAGAGGTAAATAGCTAATTTTTGTTTTTCTGGAAATTCCATTTTAGCATGACCTTGGGCTTATCCTGAAATAAAAATACACATCTAGCCATCCCAAGAACCTAAGCAGCCTTCTGTTAAGGTCTATTGGTCCCAGTTTGGGTGCCACCAAAATGAGGAAGAAAGCTGTGAAGATCCACTTCTTGTCAACATGATCAATCCCAGGCAAATGCATCTAATGAAGATACTTCTGGGGTTGCAAAGGGTACTGAAATATTCATGCCTGAGAAGGTGTGGGGCCCATTCTGACTTTTCAGGACCAAACGTACAACCCGAGGTCAATAATCAGTCTGCAGATTTAGACGAGTTATGAAGAATTCCAGACGACAAATTTCTCCTTTTAATATAGGCATGGGGCTTCAAAAAAAAAAAAAAAAGTTCCAAGACAATAGATGAAGATTTGTTTTTTTTCACCTTTCATTTGTATTTTCTGGAACATTTGATGTTGAGTACAAAAACCAGGCAAAGGAATTCTGGTATGTGCAGTCTTAACAGAGTCTAATCCAGAAATGCAATTTTAGGTTACTGCTTTTAACTAGGATGAGCAGAGGATGGTACTCTCTTAAAAGTTTGGTGTGGCACTTTTTTCTTTGAAAATCATTCCATTATCCCCACTATGTCCTAGGCCAAAGGACTTCTTTGGATTGTATATGAGATTCCACCTTAAACCTTTGGTACCTTAAACCTTCAAACTGAACCAATATTGCCCAACTTGCTTTTTTCACTTTAGGCTTTCTGCATATTCACAATCTAATCATCAGAAGAAAAAAAACATATCAAGATATAGTATTCATTGATAAGGAACATATTATAACATTTCAACTGCCCTTAATTTGGGGGAGAGGTGTATATTATAATCTTTTTATTGTTTTTAATCCTTTTGGGGGACAGGGGCATAAAATTGGTAGAAAATCATTAATAGAAACATTTTTTTCTTCTGGTTTGTACATTTCATCTATAAATACACCTTCCCTGCGTAAGGCTTTATGAAGGTCATCCAGATCTTCAAATGAAGGAACACAGTCAGTCCCTTAAGACAGGTGTTATTTTGATTCTTCTCAACTCATTATGCAGATAGGCTACAGATGCAGAAATATTCATGAGCTAGCCTTACTAGAAATTACATTTACTCCTACGGCACCATTTTCCAGACTGCAAAGCTGAACTTGATACTTCCTCTGTGCCCATTTTCCATCTTTCTAACTTCCTCTTTCATCCTTAGAGGGCATCTCCTGAGTCAGAAAAGGAACCAATCAGGAACCATCTCACTGGTTACTGCTTTGTTTAGGAACCCAGAGGCACCCCTGGCCAAGAGGGTTCTTGGAATGAGCACGCTGACCCTACAGAAGGTAACCTAACAAGAGGGTATTGGTTATAATGGGGGAGACCATTTGAGGCTAGAAGTGTGTCTACTACCATTCAGAATAGACCACACCAGATTTGCTTTTAGGTAAGACCAGCTCTGACCACCACAGCTGGATACCACTGTATCAGAGATTTCTACGAAGTTTCCAGACTTCACTGGGATTTCAGCAATATAGTAACACAATCCCCTGAAAATGTCACTTGTTTTGATGTATTAAAAATAAAAGCAGACGCTTCCCTGCAGGTTGGACATCCTTCCTGTGTAATACTGAGGCTTGGATATTTACGCTATCAGCAGCCACCAGGAATTCTTGGCCCTGCAGTGGCAATTCACTGGTGACAGCAGTTGTAAATAATGATGCAGTTCAAGCCCTTTATCTAGGCCTCATATGACTCAAATTATACCACAGAAGGCTTGAATTTTCCACTTAGGATCACTTGACTAGCTCTTTATTTAAGTGGGATAAAATGACTTGGATTTTTTTGTTGTTATTATCATGTTCTCTGATCATTTATCTTAATAAGTCTTTTGGTATTCAAATGCAAGGTCATCTTAGGTGTATTTTCTAAACCGTAAACACAACTGCAAACAATATTTCATGGAAAATTCAGGTTCTACCATCAAAGCAAACCTTACCCGTGCCAGGCAGTTGCTGGATTGGAAGTCCGTCTTCCCAGATTTTGAGAAGCGGCGTTTGTCATTGCTTGTGGGCAGAGTGGCATCTGTCTTTGGAACTCTAGGCTCTGTCTCTCTGTCCAATTCCGATCTATCTAGATGGGATCCAGCCACCTCCTTGAGCAAATCCGGGCCATTTTCTAGCTCACAAGCATGACCGTTTCCCAGTCCAGGGTCTAGGCCATTGTCCAGCTCAGACACGGGGTCGTTGTCCAACTCACAGCCAGAGCTGCTCTTGGATTCTTCAGTGGCTTTGTGGGCAGAAGGCCTGGCAATGACCCCAAACTTTCTTGCTCTTTTCCCCTTTTTCACCGTTTGGTCCCCCAGCTCCAAGCTAGGTGTCTCTCCTGGTTCGGAGCTGTTGCTACTGTTGCCGTTATAAGGAGAATGGACTTGGTGCTTGAAGCGGCGTAGCATGATCAGGTAGATGAAGCCGCCATTCCAGCACTGCTCGGCCAGGTAACTGCAAGGGACAGAGAGGGGCCGGTTAAAACCCTGCAAACATCCTCTGCGAACAATGCAGTGGGTCGACGCATCCATGGCCCACACAGGACCCATGTGACTAACAGCCTGGCAGAGTGATTGAGGCACTAAGCGTCTTAAACAGGTTCCACACTCCATTGAATCTGCTGAATTGTTGATGCTGAAAATAACCCCCAAACAAACCAAAAAACCATCATGAACTGAAAAGGACTCATGAAAGTCCCCTACGAAGATACTCAGAGAAGGATTTTTCTATTAACAGGGCCAATCCTAATATATTGTTTTTTTTTTTTAAAGATTATTCTCCATTTTGCTCAACAACTTGTTGGATCAGAATGATGTCAGCCTCCCATTCATATTGTTCTGATCGGACAACACTGCCAGTGTCCAGGGGAAATGTATAAATCAGACTGTGGGGGAATGTACAGTTCTGCTCTTGGGATCAAAAAAATCAACTCCATGATACAAACTATTATATACAGAATGGAAAAGCAACAAGGTCCTACTGTATAGCATAGGGAATGATATTTAGTATCCTATGATAAACCATAATGGGAAAGAGTATGAAAAGGAATATATATCTATATTACAGCTGAGTCACTTTGATGTATAGCAGAAATCGACACAATATTGTAAATCAACTATATTCCAATAAAATAAAAAAAGCCACAGATTGGAGAGTCAAACTGAGGGAAAAAAAAAAAGAACAACCAGCACAAGAGGAACTCTGCCTCACATGAGTTAAGGTGAAAAAAAAGATCCTGAGTTGGGCAGGGTGGAGGGTCTGTATTTAGATGCAGCCAGCAGAGGAGCACCAGCCAATGTGTGTGGCATGAAATGAGGACCAGGTTCATTTCTTGGTATTGGTTCTAGTTTGGCTGTTCATAGAACACGTGAAGCCTCACTTCCTGTCTGGGCATCACATGAAGAGGAATACTAACAAAGTGGAAAACATGCAGACACAGGGCAACCAGGATGAACATGGCTGCTGGAAACCATGGCAACCAGGAATAGTGGGAGGAAGGAGGGGTGTTAAGCTTGAGGAAGACAAGGGCCAGGTTCAATGGTTTTCACATGTATCTGAGGACCATCAAACATTTAGAAGCAGGAAATCATATGAGCTAATGCATGTGAAGCCTGACATACAATGACACCTCCAGATCTTAAAGAGTAACAGTAAAACATCAAGTGAGAAGAGTAATTAGCAGCATCCAGGACCAGACCGTTAAAGTTTCACTAAAGAAAACACTTGCTCAAAGTCAGGAAGCCAGGAAGCCAGGCTGGGCTGGATCCCCCACTCACGCCACCAGAGATAAGGCAGCACAAACCCTAGATGAACCCAGGGAAATGCCTTCAACCATTGGAATCTTGCCACATTCTACACATCACTGGCTCCCAAGCAAAGAATGTCAACAACTAAATCCCTAACGAGTCAGACCCGCTTCCCTTCTTCATGCCCCACAAAGAGAATGCCTGGGGCTACGTTGCCTACATTTTCAATTAGTAGAAAACAGAGAAATTTTCCAGTACACCAAACCAGCCTCTCTCCCTCCGTGTCTAAATAGCAGACCTGAAAGCTGTGGCAGTCAGTGTGTGAGAAAAGGACCAGGTCATAAGGAGAGACGACCATCCATGTTTGAAACGTAGTTAAGTTCTGAGCCAAAGGCATATATTCCCCACACATAAAGGTCAGGGTATTGCAAAGACAGTGACTGTCTAACCAAAGAAGAGAACAATTCTGAATTTTTGCCTTGAAGTAAAATGAGCAAGAGAGAAGAGTCCTCAGATATCAGCCAGAGCTAGTAAAAAAACTTTCTTTGATCCTGGGCTGTAAACCATGGCAATGAACTTACACATAAAAATCAGGTAGATGCAAGATCCTGTACAGACCCCAAGTTGTTCCATGAAACACAGTGAGATGAAAGGCGTTTCTACGCATTTCTAGATGAAACGCATTTCTAGACCTTTCTAGGGTCTAGAAAATGAACCCTGGTTCCAGCACCATTTTTCTACAATGTTTAGATTTAATTTTTTGAATTGTGTACTTTTTTTCATACTGGATAAAATCTTTGAAAGGTATAAAATCATAAGAGTAATTAGCAGGCTATAAGGGTTTCCTTTGAGCAAAACACTACTATTAATCCAATATATATATTCAGGTATTATGAAAAACAGGATGGGGTAGGAAAAAAGGACCAAGTTGAGAGTTAGACACCCAAGTTTGCATTATAGCTTTGGCCCAACCATGTAAAACAATGGTAATTACACAAAATTTTCATTGACAGATGAATGGAGAGATAAAATATGAAACCTCTGTACAGTGGAAGACTATTCAGCAATAAAAAGGAATGAAGTTCATGCTAAAACATGGGAGAAGCTTGAAGCATTATGCTAACTGAAAGATGCCAGGTCACAAAAGGATATGTATCATTCCATTATTGGACATGTCCAGAATAGGGAGATCCATTGAGATAGAAAGCAGATCGGTGGTTCCCAGGAGCTGGGGGTTAGGAAAGAAAGGAGAATTGAGACTGACCACTAATAGGTACAGGTTTTTTGTAGGGAGGTGACGAAAATGTTCTGGAATTAGACAGTGGTGATAACTGCACAACATGGTGAATATATCCACTAAATTGTACATTTTAAAATGGTGAATTTTATGTCATATGAATTACATCTCAATTTTTAAAAAAACTAATAGCAAATGTAATAATACTGGGCAAGTTTTGAATTTTTTCTTTGAGTGGATGCTCCTTAAGAACACTCTCACAGAAGAAGAAATCAAGGCTCAAACATATTAACTAACTTGCCCAAGCTCGCACAACTGCCAACTGGTAGACCCAGGTCTGTCTGCTTCCCAACCATGCACCTCCTCTGTGCAGTTCTGCTTCTTAAATCAGTACCATCTCTGGGCTTCAGCTTCCTCATCTGCAAAGTGAAGGTGTTAAAATGGATCATCTCTAAGTTGCTTTCACGTTCTAACTGTGATTGCTGGTTTCCTGGGAAGAGTTCCAGGAGTAGGAGAGCAAGCTATCCCAGTGTCAAGTATAAAACAAAAACCTAGAAAAACAGAAAACAGTCCCCTTATGTCCGAGTTACCCTAGGCCTCCAGGACATTTACCATCAATGTGAAAAATATTTCACTGGGAGAGGCAACTTCTATCAAATTGCTTTTGAGACTCTACTTTTTGTATTACAACTCTGAACAACTTGATGGATTATCCACAGAGACCTTCTACTCAGTACCAAGAAGGTCGGTCCACTGATTCAGAGTTTAAGATTTTGAATATCTTTCCCATCTCTGCTCTCACGGGCCCTCCAAGAACCTTAGACTTTCCCAAGGCTGATACTATTTTATTACTTGTGCAGGATCCACATTCAGCAGAATTACAAAGCAAGAGGAGTTTATCCTTAGTTTGGCACCATCTTCCAGTCCTTTCCAGGCTTTCTAATAATAAATAAGACCCTGACACCTTCAGGGAACTACATGACAGGTTACTTTATTCCTTCCTGGACACTGCATTTTCTAAGGTCATCCTGAAGGCAAACTGTAATGCATGAATTATGGACACTGTAGCAAATTAGTGAAAAAGAGACTCTTAGGCAGTGGGCAACTTTCTTACAATTTTCTGAATCACCTTAAAGGTAATGCCACCACATCCCCTCTCTATCAGGTATTCAAATGACTTGCCTAACTTTTCCTGCACCTGCCTGGCTAATTCATACTTCCAAATCCCCTTTCTGTTCAGTAGAATTTTTACCCACCATTAGAATCTGTAAACTTCAAAGTCAACATTAGAGAAACCAGACACAAAATACAATCACGTGACTTAAAAAAATAGAAGGTCTCCTCGTCATTAACAACAGGTAAAATTAGTCTTCTACCATATTGTAGCTTCTCTATACCATATGATTATTTTTTGACTTATTCCAAAAATCTGAAACTGTCCTCTGGTATGTAAAATTATTCATTCAATTCACTTAAAATTTATTTTATTTTGACCATCCCAGGCTGGCCTTAAGACAAAGAGGAAAGGCCAGAAATGAGGGACTGAGTTCTAGCCTAGAACTTGTCTGACTACATCCCTTCCTCTCCCTTTCCCTCAAAAAGTGCTTTATCCAAATGAAAGTTTGAGTACCTCCTCTGTTTCTGAATGCTGTCATAATTCTAAAGTCTGGGCTCTGCAGGAGAGAGAGCCTGAGAAGCGGTTGGCAGGTGACACTAGATGCTTGGAGGAGCTAAAGGGATAAAGCTTCCTGGAGTTTGAAGATCAAGATGGATATGGGGCAGGAGATAAGAGGGGCAAAGACAGGAGAGATGCCGGAAGGCCAAAGACACCCATCATTAACTCATGCCCTGATTCTATCAAAAGAAGGCCGGAGGAAGCTGTACAGGTTTGATATTTGAGACTGTTTTGCCAAAGCTCTTGGAAGGAACGATCTCCAGGTGCCCCTGGAAATCATCTTGGGCCTCCAGCCACTGATCACTGATGTCTGGCACACAGTGTAAGACTATAGAAGTCTGCTGCCAGGCTGAACTGAGGGCACATGTGCGTATAACTCAGGAACTTGGATCTTCATCGCAGGGCCCTGGCCTGTACTACAATGGTCTGTGTAACTCATAGAACACATAAAAGGATTCTGGAACTTTTCACCAAACCACATATGCTTCATCTGAGTATGTCAGGTCTCCAGGACAGAAAGCAGGAGACTAAACACTGACTACAAGGAGATGTTTATAGACAAGCTATTCTATCAGGGTCTGAGATTTCTACAGTGAAAACAGCTACAAAGATCCACTCTGTCTAACACACAGAACCAACCTCTTACCTCTCGCCTCAGAAGTAACAGGAGGCTGGAAAGCTGGTTGTGGTCCTCTGAAAACCTGCTAAGCCCAATTATTCCAGAGGGCTGTCTGAGGTTATAAATCTGTAGGTTCCCAGAGAACAATGGGCTGAGAGAAAATGTTAAATACATAGAGATTGATTTCCCAGTGAAGTCTTGGCTAGGAAGCAGAGGGAGGCAAGTTTGGACAGCTCTCCAAGAGGGGACGGGAAGATGAGAAACATCACTTCCTGGAGTCAGTTAGGAACCAGGGTCCCCATGGGCAGTCTTTCTCGGGTGTAGCCCTCCAGCTACCTTGAATTTGGGGCACGCTTTTCCCAGATTCCACAGCCCTTCCTAGAAAGAGCCAAACTTTCTCTGGGGGACCCTGAAGGCAGAATTTGGGGTCTGAATATCACGCTGAGAAGAGGGACTGATCCCTTTGATGCACTCCCAAGGCCCTTTCTGGAGAGAACTCAACGTGCTTCCTTGCTAGTTCACGGAGGGGAAAGGGAGCTCTGAGCAGATGGAGGAAGAAGGGATTGGGCACCAAAGCAGAGCTGAAAATAGAACAGGGTCTGGGCTTAGCGTAAAAGTAACCAGAACACTGTATTCCAACTGCTGGGTGGCGGAGCTAACTGGGGAAGCCAAGTTTCACTCATTCTCACCTTCTCTCTTCAGCACAAATGCCTGGCTCAGTGACTCTCCCCTTCTCTCTCTTATCTGAAGAATTTGCACAAATGAACACGTTCTCCTTATGATAAAATGTGTGTTTATTATAATTAATTTAAATTATTAATTACATTATTTATTTATTTATGCCTCTCTGCACAGCATGTGGGATCCTGGTTCCCTGACTAGGGATTGAACCTGTGCCCCCCTGATTTGGAACTGCAGTGTCTTAATCACTGGACCACCAGAGAAGTCCTTGTTTATAAGTTTTTTTAAATAATAAAATTTGGACTGGCAAACACAGGTTGAAAGTGAAGAATCAAAATAGATACTTGACAAAATTTTTTTTTTTCTGACCCATGATACAATGTTAGTCATTCAAACCCAAACCAAATTATCAGCTGCCAAACCTGTAACCACCACAGTAAAGGAGTGAAATTTAAGCCATAGCATCTACATATGAGGACAGAGGTCCACAGTGCTCTAGGGGAATTAGGGTGTAGGGAAGAGGGGCAAGTATGCTGATCCTCTGGCTACTGCTCTTTCTATGAATGATAAACTGTCTTTCATTCCTGATCCAGGACTCTCCTGTCTTCTGCTGGCAGCACCCAGGAAACTGTGGCAGGCTAACTGGTGAGCTTACTAGTCAGATAAAATCATAATTCTTGACGTGTAGCAGAAGAATATGCCGATTCAGTTCATAATTGATCTTGTTCCCCAATCTTATCCAAGGAGCTCAGTGATATGAGTCTTCACACCAGTGACTAAGAAATAAAAATCAATATGCATCTTACATCAAAACAATATTGAAAATAAATCTTTCAGGTATAATCAAACAGAGGTGGTATTATACTAAGAGGAGTTATAAAGAAAGTGGGTGTTTGAGACTTCGAGTTCACAAATACTGATTAAAGTCAGTGTATCAGGGACTTCCTCCTCGGTCTAGTGGCTAAGACTTTGCTTTCCAATGAGGAGGGGTAGGGGTTCGATCCCTGGTTAGGGAACTAAGAGTCCATATGCCTTGCAACCAAAACACCAAAACATAAAACAGAAGCAATATTGTAACAAATTCAATAAGGGCTTTAAAAATGGTCCACATAAAAAAAAAACCTTGAATACTCAATAAAAAGCAGCTAAATCATATGATCCCTGAAAAAAATTTTTTTTTTCAATTTCCCAAGCAAGAAGGTATCATTGATTTTTCGTATTTATTTTGAAAATTCACATCTCAAACTAACAAGATTGATTTAAATTCACCACTCTCACAGCAGAGTATCTCTACAGCAGGACACACTCCACACTTTCTACTCCAATACAGCTTTCACAGGAAAGACCTAGAAGCATGGTCTTTGCATTCATGTTGTAGTAAGTTTACGTGAAGTTTTAGCTTTCCTCCAAAGTTTTCTTGTACCTCATTGTCTGCATGAATCAATAAAAGCAATTTTAAAAGCCCTCATACACCTTTTGGAACCAGGAATTCAGAAGCTAAGTAGAAAACACGTGATCCACAATAAGAACTGACCTTATAAAACATACTGCAGAGAAACTGCCCCACAACACAGACCCTCCAGGCTTCTATTTGCAAATGACTGCATTTCTTTATTCAATTACTATGAGTGAATCAGAGTTTCTTATGACTATATGAGATCAACCTGCAGTCTATACAAAATCAAATTAGAACTCTAGCCACACAGCTTTGCTAACTCATCCTGATGATGCTGGTCACATTTTCCCTGGGCGGGGGGTCGGGGGTGGGGGGAGGGCATGCAGGTGAAGTCAGACTTTGCTGTATATGAATGAGTCAATTTCACCTCATGAGGGAATTGATGAGCTCAGACAGCACACATGGGAACTCCTTTCACTTCTTTTTCCCCTCATGACATACACTACTTTTTCTGCATACAGAATTACTACTTGCGCATTACAAATCTATTCATTCATTCACTTATTTAACCAACAGTTATTGAACACCTACTGTATGCCAGGCACTGGTTTAGGCATTCGGTGGGGTATAGCAGTGAAAAACTGACATCCATCTTTGTGCAGCTCACAGTTTAGCAGAGGCAGAGACAAAAAAAAAGACCTATTTAAATAATCATCCAAATAAATATTGAGTAGTATGTTAGAAGGTGAGACATGCTATGGAAAATAGAACATATTGAACAGGATAAAGAGGACTGAGCGCACCAGGAGCTGCAAGAGGTGGATTGAAATTCTAAGTGCATTGAGCAAACACTTGAAGAAGATGAAAGAGTTGGCCATGCAGCTGCCTGGGAGAAGAACGTTCCAGACAGAGGGAAGAGCCAGTGTAAAAGTGGTTAACTGGAAATGTGCCTGGTGCATGTAAGAACAGTGAGGAGTGGGCAAGGAGGAGGGTAACGGGAGACTAGGTAGGAGAGATACCAGGACCAGTTTCTGCAAGACTGTTGTAAAGACTTTTGTACAGAATGGGGAGTGGGGGCTTCCCCCAAGTGGCTCAGTGGAAAAGAATCCACCTGCCAATGCAGGAGACACGGGTTCGATCCCTTATCTGGGAAGATCTGGAGCAACTAAACCTGTGTGCCACAACTACTGAGCCTGTGCTATAGAGCCCAGGAACCACAATGACTGAAGCTAAGGGCCCGAGAGCCCGTGCTCTACAAGAGAAGCCACAGCAATAAGAAGCCTGCGCACTGCAACTGGAGAAAAGCACCGCATAGCAACAAGGGCCCAGCACAGCCAAAAACAAAAAAAATAAATAAAATAAAAAAGAAAGAGCTAGTTCTTAAAAAAAATGAGAAGCAGTTCAGCTCTGAGCAGAGGAATCATGTGATATGCACTATGTTTTAAAACGAAGGCTCTGTTCCTGTGTTGAGAGTAGATCACTGGTAGAGCAAGGGTAGGAGTGAGACCAGATATTCAGTTAAGTGTGACAGAGAAGCTGGCTCAGTGCAGAGCAACAGTACAGGTGGTCAGAAGTGGTCAAAGTCAAGATCAGTTTTAAAGGCAGAGTCAGCAGTCTTTGCTCTTGGATCTGATGCAGGGTGTGAGAGGAAGACAGAAGTCAAGGATGGTGTCTCGGTGTCAGGCTTGAGCAACCAGAGGGATGCAGCTGTCACCACCTGAGGCTGGGAGAGTAGCTTCCTGTGGGTTGGGGCCATCTGACCTACTCTGATGCACAGGTCTGTTCTGGAGTTACGTTCTGAACATGTTGTTTGAGAGGCTCGTGTGGCTGCTGGGTGGGTGGCTGGACATCTGAATCTGGACACTGAAGCAGAGGACTGAACTGGAAACAGAAAAAACTGGGAGGCATCAGAGTACCAATGATATTTAAAGTCTCCTGAAGATAAACTCCTTTAGGTGGACTTTCTGAGGCCAGAGTTCTTGGTGAATCAAAAACACACTGAAATGTTTTGTATGTGCTTCCAATCTTGCCTCTGGCAAGGGGTATAACAAGTTAATCCCTTAATTTAAGACACTAGAAGCATCTCAGAGAACCATTTGTCACTCTTTGTATTCTCTGCCAGTCTGCCAGTCAAGAGCTACCTCATGTTCCAATTTGTAAATCAGTAATGACAAGGGAATTCACTGAAAGGACTGATGCTGAAGCTCCAGTACTTTGGCCACCTGATGTGAAGAGCTGACTCACTGGAAATAAGACCCTGATGCTGGGCAAGACTGAAGGCAAAAGGAGAAGAGGGCAGCAGAGGATGAGATGGTTGGACAGCATCACTGACTCAATGGACATGAGTTTGAGCAAACTCCGGGAGATAGTGAAGGACAGGGAAGCCTGGTGTGCTGCAAAGCCTGGGGTTGCAAAGAGTCGGACATGACTTAGCGACTGAACAACAATAACAAAAATGACTAGTGAGGTCAAAATCCCTGGCAGTCCTCTGATTTCTTTGAAAATTGCCTACTTATGCCTTCGTAAAGATCTTCACTTTTGTATCCTCATGTTCTAGCACAATCACAGGCATACATTAAGCACCATATACACACACAAATGACTGGTCAATGAAAAGATCCCTTCTGTTAAAAAAAAAAAAAGACTTCTTTTGGTAAAATAATTTCATTGAGGGATATTTTATATCTCCTACAATTCATCCATTTCAAATGTACAATTCAATGATTTTTAGGAAATTTATCAAGCTGTGCAACCACCATCATAAATCCGTTTCAGAACATTTTCATCATCCTAGTAGATTCCTTATGTCCTTTCACAGTTAGTGCCATTCCCGGCCCAGCCATCACTTTTTCTTATCTGTAGATCTGCCGCTTCTGCATGTTTCATATAAATGGAATCATACAATACATGGTCTCTTGTGTCTTGCTTTTTAAAAGCAACTCCTTTTTAATTGATCCTCAGTCATCAGAATTTACCCTTCTGCATCTTCTGCATTTACACCCTACAAAGTTTCGACTCACACAAACATGCTCTTTTGAGAACATCTTTCTCCCTTTCCTTTGGATCATGCCCAATTATCCAATTATGTCAGCATCTCACCCATCCTTTCCCTTCACTTTATTCTGGGGAATAACCACCATTCCTTCCAGTTTAGGCCATAAAGCGCCTGGTAGTCTCTCCTACTTTCAGAGTTCCTCGCATGACTGCACTGAAGAGAAGGGGGCATTCTTTCCCATTTGGTCTCCTAGATTTTCCTTACTTTTCCAACATCATAAACTATGTTTTGAAAGGAAATAATCTCTCATTAACACTAACTAGGCGTAGAGTCCAAACACCATGCTAATGTAATACATATCATATGCTAATATAGTCATGTTACTATGCATTTTATTTTTTCATTTTTATTTCATAACTGCATTTTAAATTTTCTCCATGTTATTGTTTTTCCAGGACAGATTACCAGGGTCTCATGAACCCAGTCTCTTTGGTACTTCTTTTGCCTGGATTGATGCTAAGGAAGCTTCCAGGTCTTTCTTCTGTCCTGCTCCCTGGCCAGTCAGAGACACTTATTTTACATCAAAGAGCTCTCTGCACTGATTGCCCCTGAGAGCTGAAGATAGATCAGCTCTGAGAAACAGAAAATCCAAAGCAGCTCACTCCCTGTGACTCAGGTCTTACCAGAGATCCAACTCCCAGCCCTGCCTAGGGCAATTCATGCGCTTCCTCACATAACGGAGTTGCCCTTGGCCTTGCCTTCGAAGAGGCTGCTATTAATGCTCAACGGTAACTGAAGCCAGACTCACATCCCAAAGACGATGCTCATTTATCTTCTAGACTTAGAACCACCGAGTCCTGAAAAAAACGCGCCAACGATGACCCAGGGATTGAGTTCCATACTGACGCTGCCACATCCCCCTTGTCCCTCCAGAGTGAAAGCTGCTGGAGGCTAAGAGAATTAGTGACACATATTCTCCCTTTCTGTCCCTCTTCCCACGAACCAACCACAGCTGAGTTCACAAGCAGCCAGTAACCCTCAAGCCCTCACAGTGCACCATTCAAAAGACACCACCCTCTTCGCTTCCCCAGAGGTGGCGGTAAAAAATGGGGGACTCTTGTGGGTCCCTGCATTTCTTGAAAGCACACGCCACTGCTCACACACCAATTCAAACGCTGATGAAATGTCTGTGCCCTCCACTTCCCTCCCCTTTCAGGCGGATCCAGCTGCATCTTGAAACAATTTCCCCAGTTTGTCTCAATCCTTCCAGGGTCCGTTCCATTGGCTTGGCCAGAGCCTGCCCCCACCTCATGCCAAGCCTGGTTTTACTTATGTCAAAACAGCTTCCATCAAAATCATGGGCTTCTTTTTCAAATTTCTTTCACTGTTTTGAAGTCAGCAGAGAAAAGATACTTAAACTGCAAAATGACTACCTCCATTAATGTGCTCTGGCTAATGCCTGGCGCTGTTCTCTCGAATCTCTTCTGCATAGTTTGCTGAGGGTTTTTTAAAATCTGAGTTTTTGTTTTTCTTTCTTCTCTAAGGATCTCTGGCAGGCATGGCAGGGCTGAACAGGTCTCATAATTTACAAAGGTTCACGTAGACTGACTTTCTAAGTTTGGCAACATTCTTTTCCAAGCAAAGGGTGCTCCTTAGAAGCTGGATTTATTGGATATTTTCCCTGTAGTTTATCCATCTGCATGATCCTCTAGGCCTCTTCTTAGTTTGGAGGATTTCAATTACCAGAAAGCCAAATCAATAAAGTTCTGTCCTAGAAAAAGAGATAAGCCAAGTCCTTAGAGATGCAGAGAGAACAATTTTAACATCTGGGCTTCCAATCAGTATAACTCTTCATGTGTTTGCTGACCAGTTCTGACTGTGACATCATTGACATTTGTGGCCTCTGGCTAATTATGCTCAAAGAAAATGCGTAGGCATTTTGTATTATCTACTGGGATTTTTTAAATAACTGCAAACTAAGCATTAAAGAAACCATATATTATTGGATACACAAGCATAAACACTGATATGAAAATGCAAAGCTTGCTTTTAATGGTGTGTTTATATTAGAAGTGCCAGAAACTAATACAAATTATAATAGACAAGGGGGATGGGTACCGGTATTGATTAAGTGTAACTATATGCTGTATACTGAGTTAATTGCACACACATGTCACCTTGATCCATCTTTTAGAGGTGAGAAAATAGGCTCAGAGAGATTAACTTGCCCAAGGTCACTGAACTGATATAGGTAGAACTAGGATTTAAATTTCAGTTTGATTGCAAACAAATCCAGGCCATGACCTTGGGATTTGCCATGTGCCCCATCCTAATGTTGCTCATTATGACCAGGTTTGTTGTGGTTGTTCAGCCTCTCAGTCATGTTCGACTCTTCACAACCACATGAACTGCAGCACTCCAGGCTTCCATGTCCTTCACTATCTCCCAGAGTGTGCTCAAACTCATGTCCATCAAGTCGATGATGCTATCCCAACCATCTCATCCTCTGTCACCTGCTTCTCTTTC